>NC_086090.1:1343768-1667537 GCF_948474715.1 Cydia amplana
AGTTTTCATTTTCATACAAATTGTGTGGGAAAAGTTTTCCTCAATTTGTGGCTTTTCTAGCCGGAAATTTTTTTTTGCTCCCATACAAGCTTTTGATCCTCAATAGGAATGGGATCGATTGGCATCAAAAAAAAAGTTTGTCAAAAATGACCTTTTTCTCGCACCCTGTATGTTTTTTCCAAAATCTGTAAAAGCCAATCTTCATTAATTCGAAATCGAGGGAAGGTCTTCTAAGACCGTTTTCTCGTAGCAGCACGGGATCTGGTAGCTGCCCTCACTGACCCAAAAAGAAAATCCATCCTGTATATGTGACGTTTTCAAGCAAAAGGTACAATTTTGTCAGTTGTACATAAGGTTCACGTCTAGTTAAATCTTGATGGTATTCGTGACACTATGATTTACTCTCAACACCCCACTTAATCTCTAAGATAAAGCCCACGTACATACCTAAAGTACACGTGGTGACGAATTTTCTTTGTATTGCCCGTCTTTTTTTACCTGCTATGCGTAAGACAATGGCGGTAGCAGAGATAGCGGAAGGGAAAAAATTTGAGACCACGGGCATAATGTCGTCCTTGAAACGTCGAAGGAAAACAATTTCTAAAGTACTCGTAGTTTTAAAAGTACTAGTACTCACGACAAGTTCCGTTAAACTAAGTTATGATAATGATATTTCGCTAGTTGAATAAATCTCAGGTACATTGAATTTAATATTTCTCCATAGTAAATTACATTAAATACATAATAAATAAGCGTATTAAAATGTTCAAATATGAGTTTAGATTGCCTTGTTACATAGTTAACAAATCCCGGGAAATCCCGGGAAATTTATTACGAAAATAAAGTTGAGTCCGTCTCCATACCGTTCACGCCGCCAAAGTTTAGGTAAATATCAATCCGAATATCCGATCCCTGATTATAACTAGGGCTTGCAAATATTCGAAACTTTCAGATATTCGAATATTCGACTTTTTCTGACGACGTATTCGAATATTCGAATAATTATTCGAATATTATAAAAAATAAGAAAAGGAACGAGAAATCGGTTTATTATCGTTTTATTCGAAAGCTTTTTTCACATATTGCTAAAACTAAGGATATTTGGCAGAAATCCACTTAATTGACTAGATTTTATCATCCTACTATAAGATGCACATTTATAAAAACAAGTAAAACGCCAAAATTAGACGTATTTAATATTTCTAGATAAAACTTATTATAAATGCGTCGTTGCGTGAAATAATATAACTTTAACCATCCAAACACCTAGGTAAGTAAGATATTTTTTTTAGTAGGTAATTATTTTCCGATTTAAATTAACTTGCAATCACTCAGAGGCCTGTAAAAAGGCCTTCAATTTCATTGTATTTTGAATCTTTATTGATTTTATTTGTTTTGGCAAGTTATTATTCCTAATGGTCGGCTAATTATATAATATTGGAATATTCAAGGGAAAAAGTTAGTTGAGTACTGGGTGGATTATTCGTCAGCTAAAGGTGCATGGTTAGATTACCAAGTTGGGCAGGTTTGGTATGATTAAATTTGAGAATTGCGATAAGTGGCAAGGTTTAGACTTCAAAAATTCGCTTAACGTACGCTTGTACTGAATAAACAGAATGACCCTGTAACTTAAGACTTACGCACCGTAAAAATAACATACTTTTTGATTTCGTTTTCTTTTAAATTGAGTTAGGTTTCACTGTATTCACGAAGTCTATCGAGAGGAATACAGTAAAAATATTATTTCCTTCGTATTTGTGTACCTACCGTTCCTCATTCACTGTAAATACCCGGAAAACACACAGAAACTGTAACTACAGCGTATGACATAGATTTTTTTATAGTAATAAAAAATATTCGAATATTCGAAACCTGAGCGGCCGAATATTCAAATATCAAAACAGGCCGAATATTCGACAAATTCGAATATTCGAATATTCGAATTGCAAGCCCTAATTATAACCCTTCGCGCCCACATTTTTTAAATTTGTTGCTTTTTTCTACTGACGGATAAGGCTTGATATACTATAAATATCCTGTTTTCAATAGTTGTAGTTGGTCAAACCAATTTGTCAATAAATAAGAACAAAAAAACTATACTCATAATTTTCTCTTGGGTGCTAGTATTAGTGCAATACAAAGATAGTATGATTATCTCTTATGATAAGAAAATACATCTAAGCAATCGTCTGACCTCTTTTGTCCTTCAACACAATGACACATAAAATCCAATTTAAATACAATTCAACACAACAAAGTGCAATTCTTTTTTTCATTTCCTCGACCTTTTAATCGAATAAAAAAGCAAGTCTTGTCATAGACTAGACAAATGAACGAGGAACTGTCATGGCCGACAATCTGCCTGTCAGGTTGGCAACATTCATCATTCAAGTTCACACTTTTGTTTTATTTATTATCTGTGGGTAAAACAAAAGTATAGGCGGCTATAAACTATTTTCTATGGCACTCTTGGCACCTACATTTTGTAAATTTATCACTTTTTTCTACTGACGGAAATGGCTTGACAGACTTTTATTAACTACTTATGAAGATGAGAGTTCTTTAATGTAATTATTTAATCAATATTACGTTTTACCTTACCCCATACATATTATTATTAGGGTCTCTATTGTTTCCCAAAAAGTTTTTTCTACTCCAGCACTTAAATGTGTCAATTAAATGACTGACAGTGATATCTAAAGCAATGTCATTTGAATGCTTTGTCTATAGGCTCATAAGATGACTGCTAGCAGTCATCTTATGAGTATAATACAACTGCTTTATTTTTTTTAAAGATACAAGTTCCGATCATCTTGATTGAAAGAGGTATGTTTTCATTTACAATAATAACTCTTTTTTTTTTTTAAATAATAACTCTTTTTTTTTAATAATAACTCTTTTTTTTTAATAATAACTCTTTTTTTTTAATAATAACTTTTTTTTTTTTTTTTTTTTGTTTGCTGCAGCTGTCATAGAAAAAGTAATGTATGCAACAGCTCATAATTGGTTCTTAAAATTCTCGGGTCTTTTTTTACAAAACTCGACTACGTCTCGTTTTGTAACTTCGACCCTTGAATTTTAAGAACCCTTATTATATCACTGTTGCATAAACTACTATTAAGTCATAATGTATTGTTTGCCCGCATTTTTTGGTTCAGAAACGCGTCAATTTTCAGGATTGCTATAAAACAAACCTAACCTAACCTATCTATAGGATAACCTAACGAATATCCTGAAAAGTTAACGGTTTCAGTTTTATGACTATTGATAATATGACAAACGATAGGTACATTTGACTTAAAACTTTATGGGAAACATCGGGACCCCATTATTATTAAGTAAGAAAACTCCTGTACGGAGTATTTAAGCACTCTAAGCTTACTTATATCTCTATGCCGAAATCGAGGTGTGTACGTAATATTTGGACCACAATACCAGACTAATATGAATGTCATCAGATCACGCAAGCCAGGCCAAACATACAATCGTGCTAATTGTTAATTATCGTATTTCACACAAATGGTGCTAATCTATTGTGTAAGGGGTTACCAGACGTGGACGATATTGGCTAGTGTATTAATATATTTTAGTTAGGCGGAGTATTTAGGTCCCATTTCATCATTCACGATATAATCACGATATTTTTACGATCTGAGAACGTCACTTTCGAGGTAGGTAAACTTTTTGAGGACGTAACTTTTTTAGGATGAGGATGTCTGAGGATTTCACTTTCAATGTAGTTTACGTTCTGAGAATGTCACTTTCTGAGAACATCACTTTCTAAGGACATCACTTTCGATGTAGGACACTTTAAATCGTGAGACTCATGGACGTATTCAACATTTTGGATTTAGAATAAGTTTAGTGTAATTTTAAAAATCATTAAGCCATGTCTGTCACTCTCTCAAATCAAATTAGGCTATTCAGATCATGATAAAAAGGATGACTCGCGCTAAACCGGGCCGGGCCCAGGCTAAGGCATCCGACATGTCACATTCTATGACGGCTGATCGGTGATCACGTGGTCACTTTCCATAGAAAACGAAGCGCCGGAAGGTCCGGCCCGGCCACAGCCCGGTCTAGCGTGACATTACCTCAAAACGTCGTAGAAATGAAAACGAAACTTCACTACAAGATAAACTGTGTGAACGAAAAGTTAAAAAAGCATTGTTTTGTTTGTTATGTGGGAATGATACTTGTTACGTGAGAGTATCGATGGAGTTTCACTTGGAAAGCGAGAGCTGTGGAGAGCTGGGGGCATGAAAAGCAAAGTGATGAAGCTTGCATAAATAGGCCTGTGCCTATCAGCTTGCAGTCAGCAGCAGAAGTTGCTAAGCGGGCGAGGTGTTCTAATTTCGTGCGCTGCGAAAGATAAGTTATTATTGTTGTAAAGCAATTACTATAAAACATAAAATGGCTGTAAACTGAAGTGCTTTGGTCCATTACAAGATAATTTATACCTATACTCACAAAGCTATTCATACTAGATCGTAATAAGAAAATGCTTTGTAAGTAAGTAGGTACCTACTCAAAGTTATTACAGTAAGTACCTACATAGTTCAATAGTTACTTATCCTACTCTGTCCAAAGCCGTTCCTTTCTGTACAGTCGACGGCGCTGAGTTTGCTTTTTGGTACTCTGGAGTACCAAGTGGCGGAAGACCGTCTGGACGCCCTAAGTACCGCTGGAGAGACGAAGTGCAGTTCAATAGTTTAGTTTTCTTTACCAGTAATATTTTTTCTTTGAATTTTTATAACTTTGAACATAATAGGCTACATGACTAATTTTTTTATGGTATCAATCGATCGGGTTTGTTTTTAGGATCAAATGTCTATATGGGACCCATTGCATTAAAGTAACACAAAAATCAGAAATTGTAGTCAAAGTCCGACAGTCGCACTTCATTTGCGAAACGCCCTATACAAAACGGCCAGAGGCCCATCTTGTAGTATGGACAAAACAAGAAAATTGCGTTTTTGTCGGTGAAATATTGCGTTTATGTATATAGTTGCTATACAATATTTTTTTGGATGAAATGTAAGGAATCGAATCAATCGAATGGTACCCTTACTTTTATCGTTTTTGGAAGTTAAAAAAAACTTAAATTTTGAAACTTTCAGGTCCTGTCTTTTTGTAATTTTTCAATATTTTATTTTAATATCCACATTATTGTGATAAATTGCTCGTTTGCTATCTATTATATATATATATATATATATATATATATTTTACTACATTTTGTTATAAAATTCAACATGTGTCATCATCCCTATTATAATGACATTATTTGTTGTGGGCCAAGATAACCATAGTGGGAGAGTGGGAACGAGTTTAGTCAAAGTCTAGGTTCCGTACCTCAAAAGGAGAATACGGAACCCTTACCTATAGATCACTTTGTTGTGTGTCCGTCCGTCTGTCTGTCTGTCAAGACCTAGACCCTTTATCTCGGGAACGCATAAAGGTATCGAGTTGAAATTAAAAACAGAGTATGTTTTTAATTTCTACAGTCTCGTGAAAAAAAAAACTTCTAAGTCAACGTAAAAAAAGCGGCCAAGTGCGAGTCGGACTCGCCCATGAAGGGTTCCGTATTTAGGCGATTTATGACGTATTAAAAAAAAACTACTTAGTAGATCTCGTTCAAACCAATTTTCGGTGGAAGTTTACATGGTAATGTACATCATATATTTTTTTTAGTTTTATCATTCTGTTATTTTAGAAGTTACGGGGGGGGGGGGGACACACATTTTACCACTTTGGAAGTGTCTCTCGCGCAAACTATTCAGTTTAGAAAAAAATGATATTAGAAACCTCAATATCATTTTTGAAGACCTATCCATAGATACCCCACACGTATGGGTTTGATGAAAAAAAAAATTTTTGAGTTTCAGTTCGAAGTATGGGAAACCCCAAAAATTTATTGTTTTTTTTTCTATTTTTGTGTGAAAATCTTAATGCGGTTCACAGAATACATCTACTTACCAAGTTTCAACAGTATAGTTCTTATAGTTTCGGAGAAAAGTGACTGTGACATACGGACGGACAGACGGACAGACAGACAGACATGACCAATCTATAAGGGTTCCGTTTTTTGCCATTTGGCTACGGAACCCTAAAAAGATACTTCGCAAATGCCCCAAAAAACGTACATTTCGACACTCTCAAGGGAATCAAAATTTATAGGGCACTTTCCGTTGACCTAGAACTATGAAATTTGGCAAGTAATATCGTCATACACTACAAGTACAGGGAAAAATCTGAAAACTACAAATTTGATTCCAATGGGGGGGGGGGGGGGGACTCTTTTCGAGCCAGCGGTGTAGCTTTATTTGACGTTCATAAGCGCATTGTAATATGCCTACTTGAATAAACTATCTTTTATCTTTTGTAAAAAATAAGTTAAATTCCCTCGGAACCCTCGGTGGGCGAGTCCGACTAGCACTTGTCCGGTTTTTACTTCATTTCGTCAAAAAAATTGTCATGGATTGTCTTGCTCGCAACGGCCTTGAGATCTCATTGGGTAGTTGCGGCGTAACGGACTGCAATTGCTTTATGCGCTTTTTGCTAAGTGCATGTTGCAATTTGTCGTGACTGCTGTCGTTTTGTAAAGGTTTTTGTTACGCTGCGTCTTACGTAAGCGAACAACTCGCCAACGCGAAGCGAAGCGGCGCGGTGCGGCGCGGCGAGCCAACGGCGTTCGCGTTCGCAACGAGATCGCCCACGTAGAACACTTCTATAGGTATCCAATTATAGGTATTCTATAGGTTCACGCCGTGCCGCATCGCTTCGCTTCGCGTTCGCCTGTTGTTCGCTTACGCAGTACCAGGGTTGGGCAAAATACTGGCTTCCACGTATTTGAAATACAAATTACAAAATACATTTTTAAAAGTATTTGAAATACAAAATACAAACTACTTTGGTGACGGGTATTTGAAATACAAAATACAAATTACAGTGTTTAAAATAATGTATTTCAATTACAAAATATACCTTTATTTATTTTTTTGTTTAGCATTTAGTTTTAACGTTAACGAATATCCTTTCATATAAACTTATAGGGTCATTGCGCTAGTTTTCGTCCAGCTCTAGTTTACGTCCACTTGACGAAATTTGAATCTTATACCTACATTCCTGCACAAATTTGGACTGATTTCAATCCTTATGTCTAAGGCGTCTAAGCAATATATCTTTCTACATATAACAATGATATTTTGCAAAAAGGAAGCGCTGGTGGCCTAGCGGTAAGAGCGTGCGACTTGCAATCCGGAGGTCGCGAGTTCGAACCCCGGCTCGAACCAATGAGTTTTTCGGAACTATGTACGAAATATCATTTGATATTTACCAGTCGCTTTTCGGTGAAGGAAAACATCGTGAGGAAACCGGACTAATTCCAATTACGGCCCTAGTTTACCCTCTGGGTTGGAAGGTCAGATGGCAGTCGCTATCGTAAAAACTAGTGCCAACGCCAATTACTGGGATTAGTTTCCAAGCGGACCTCAGGCTCCCATGAGCCGTAGCAAAATGCCGGGACAACGCGAGGAAGATGAAGATTTCGCAAAAAGTAGTAAATTAAAAATGAAATATATATTTGATAATCCGTCAAGTCGTCGAAAACTAGTGCATGGACGGAAACTACTGCAATGACCCTATCCCCTAGATTTAAACGAAAAGTTCCACGCAGAAGTTGACCTAATATAGATCCAGTATCCAGCCAATGAAAATTGTATCTCGGCTGGATCGGAGGTTCGCGGTCGGCTCACAGCTTGTGCGAGAGATTAGACATTTTAGGATTATAGAATTTAATAAAATGTATTTATAGAAATGTATTTTGAAGCTTGAAGTATTTGAAATACAAAATACTAAATACATGTGAGTGCAGTATTTGAAATACCAAATACAAAATACTTTTGAGGTAGTATTTGAAATACAAATACAAAATACTAATTTGTATTTCAAATACGTATTTCAAATACATGTAATTGAAATACTGCTCAACCCTGCGCAGTACCACAGAATAAGTAATATTATTGTAGTACGCTGCGTTACAATATGGTTGCTCTTGCGCATGTGCATGATATGAAATATAGCGTCCAATCTTACTGATGTGTGGTGTCAGAAAGTGACGTGTTATGATGTCATGTCGTCAGCGATATACATAATGCGTCTAAATAGGCATATAAAAATGAATGGTTTATTTGTACATTATGTGCAATTAAATATACCTAGTTTGTTTATTTTACTGGATTGTGTATGAAAGATACTTAATAGGCCTCTAATTATTTGAATTCCTTCCTTAACTTTCACTTCACTTCACTTAGGTATAGTCAGCATCAACAGTAGAAACAAGGTGCCAAAAGTATTTTAATATTTCTACGGCTAGGGACCCCGGCTTTGGGGGCAGTTCATATCAGCTGTTATTATTATTACAAAATGTTCTACACACTTTTGATTGCTCCTCTACCTTTGAGGCTGTCTGTACAATATGATTTAATTCGTTATTTTTCTACAAACAACCGAAGTATTTATCCTCCCTTTCTAAGATAAACTGAGAAATCCTATGTTGGATAACTTTATCGTTCTTAGATGT
The DNA here is from genome assembly GCF_948474715.1 of Cydia amplana. Lineage (NCBI taxonomy): Eukaryota > Metazoa > Arthropoda > Insecta > Lepidoptera > Tortricidae > Cydia > Cydia amplana. The sequence continues at coordinate 1,352,353 of NC_086090.1, forward strand.
TATATCTACACGGTCTGATAAAGCTACATCACTTGTCAATGTCCAATATTGAGAGATAAAGATAACGCTGTCATAACATAGTAATGGATTGCCTTAGTTGACCAATGCCAATGTCTTTTATACACTATACAGGCGCATTATAGTATTTTATCTACACACATGTCATTAGTGCTCTATAATGCGTCCAGAAACCGTAGGAAATGACAAGCTTTATTACAACCAATTTTACTATGAGAACTTTCTTATCTGTGGTAGTAGGAAAATTTGTACTTTAATGTACGAGTACATAGGTAACGTTATAGATTTTTGTAAGGTTATGAGTTTAAATTTGGAACAGCAGTCAAAACTCAAGTTGGTCTCTATTCTAGTATATTAAAACAGTTATCGATACGAAACGTCAATTTAGTATGTTTTTTTAATATAAACCGCACTATATTTGATCTCGAGTGACATGAGAATAGGGACTTCATTATTTTGACTAGGAATTAAAAAAAACTACGGATGTGTGACATGCGTGAAAAAAGTTTTCATTCACCACCATTTGACGTACAGTTTATCTTTTAGTTAGTTTTAAGTATGTGTTTAGATAAAGTAGTTTATGTAACTGTACATAATTTAGCCCTTGCTACACGGTCGCCGACAAGCCTTCTAACCGTCTGACCTTGGTCTGTCCTTGGCCAGTTTTGGTCAAATTTTGTTGGAAACAACTGTCTACACGGTCCGTCCAGACCAAGGCCACGCGGTCTGAGGGGCTTGTCGGCGACCGTGTAGCAAGGGCTTTAGGCATTAAAACACTCGTGTGATCCTTTTAAGAAACTCACTAACGTTCGTTTCTTAAACCTACACTCGTATTTTAATGCCACTCATTATGTAGCAGTCACATACACTACTATTATGCAACCGTTGTTTAAGAGAGGTCAAAAAAGGCGAGTGGCATGAGTAACAATTTGAGGCGAAGCCGAAAATTGTTAATAAAGACGCCACGAGTATTTCTTGACTCAGTTAAACAAAGTTGCATATAATACTTTTTCTACTACCAAGCACTTACTTTGAAATAAAATTGTAAATTTAACATAGTTATTTGTACAACAAGAGATCAAAGTTTGATATTTCTTCGAGTGCTTATTTTGAGTCCCGTGCAAGCGAAAGATTCTATACTAGATTCACGAGCGTAGCTAGTGAATCTAATTTAGAATCTTGAGCGTAGTAAGGGACTCAAAAGCGCACGAGATGTAAATAACTTTGATCTCGTGTAGTTCACAAAACTTTTCACCTCAGCAGTGAGAACATATTAGAGAACCCGAAACACGTATTCCTTCTTCATCACTTACCTCTTAAGATATACAAACAATTAAATTTTCACCTCAGCAGCTCGAACAAGGGTATACTTTGCTACTTAAAAACAGTGAGCAAAATCACATTTTGCTCACTGAGTGAGCAAAATTGCACTTTGCTCATTTTATCTTACGCAGTGAGCAAAATGCGATTTTGCTCACTGTTTTTAAGTAGCAAAGTACCCTTGTTCGAGCTGCTGAGGTGAAAAATATTTTTCATTTAAGAAGTAGCAAAAATGGAGGGTAAGGGCGGAAAAAGAATGAATGAAATTAAAAAAAAAACATATCTGGTTCACTTATTTGTCAGAGATGACATTTGAAATAAGGTTGGCAACAATGTATTTCATTCAATATTTTTTAAGTGGTCATTACACGAAGTATCGAAAGTGCCAAAAAGATACTGCGTGTATGCACAAATGCTTTTTTGGAGAATAGACTAAAGACTTGTCTTGACAACTATAAGGTAGGGTTTTAAAGTTGTGTGCACGACCCTTTAAAAAAATAAAAGTACGGGAGTAGAGAAAAATATTTACCTAGTCGCGTAATACCTAGTTCTTTTAAATACGAGTCAATGAACCCGTCACCTAAAAGTCGCTCCCATACAATATATTTAAGTTATAGGTACAGTCGGTTCCCTAACATAAGTATCGACTATTCTATACAATTAGTATGGCAACTTGGGTACTTAAACTTAAAGGGGCCCACTGATTAACAGTCCGCCGGACGATATTGGCCTGTCAGTTAGAACAAAAAGTTGACAGCTCCGAACAACTGACAGGCTGATATCGTCCGGCTGACTGGTAATCAGTGGGCCCCTTAAGTTGGGACACCGACCGTACATACTAATGAAAGATTCGAAAAAAATCAAACGTAGGCATGCTGTGGTTGTTAATACAACAAACTGTGTCAAAATATTTTTAATAATGTTAATATCCAGAGAGGAAAATGAGGACTACGTTTGTATGAAAAGGCGATTTCGCGCAGCCGCGATGTATCCTCTTAACCTTTTGGACGCCATATGACCGATATATCCGCACCGTAGGGTTCGTAGGTTCAACGCCAAAGACCGATTAATCGGTCACAGACCACAGAGCAACATAGACCTACGTGCATATGCATAAAGTTCAATTTCAGTTTTGACACTTCGGTGACGTGGCGTCAGCGTGACAGCTTTTGTGTTTGACACGGCGTCGAAAAGGTTAACTTAAGGATTACGAGGTCACAATTATTATAATGGTAACCTACGGCGGAAGGTCAAGGGGGAATGAACTGCAATGTACGGACTAGGTATTGATATGTATCTAGGTGTGAAATAATAGCCTATAGATGTTGAAACTGATAAGAGGTGATTGACGGGTTTAGATCCGGAAAATGCCAAAATTCAATTGCTACAGTCGTTAAGAGATATATCGGAGCGGCCAAGGCGCTCACAAATATCTGAACACGCCTCTATTGTCAAGGCGCTATAGTGCGTGTTCAGATCATTGTGACTGTACAATAACCCATATACATATAGAATCCAACAGAAAAGAATAGTGGTAATCTATTAATTAGCCCTACATTTCTAAGTCGACTTATCCCAATATTATTATTTACTAAACGGCACATAATTTTACCTCCGACGTTTCGAGGACGACGTTGTCCCCGTGGTCTCGGAGAATATCAGCAAAATAAAGTAGACAGCTATTCTTAATTTAATTAAACACCACATTTCAATTTCGTAATAATACTCACTTCGGAAGCCCATGAAACGTGCCTAGTGTCCGCCAATACGCTTCTTTCCATTATAAGAAAGACAGCAAAAACGCTTCAATCACGACACCATCACTGCACTATCCAGACAAGAAACACACAAAAAACTAAATCGATATTCGAAAAAAGAATTCGTTTCGTCACCGCGTCTTAAATCGTAACTCGGAAGACGCGTTCGATTTTAGAAAACCGCAAAAAACTAGGTAATTACAATTACCAGCGTCCGCAGCTCTCGAAGCCGACTGACTCACTGCTATGTGCTATCGTGAGCAGACACTATGTAAATCTGTGTTGTTCTTCAAAGAAATTAGTTTTCTTAACCGCTTTTACTGACTGCATCAGCTGATAGCGATAAACTGACGCTCGACTGGCTTAATAGAGCGAGGGGACGCGATAACCGAGATAATTTGCATCAGATAGTTGATATCTTCCTTTCCATGCACGGATAAGCTGAAAATATTCAATTGACACTGGTATTTGGCCGCTTTCTGTCCAATTTAGCACTAACTAGGTAAATTGGGTCGTATCGTGACTCATACGTTGCAATTAAGGTGTTACATTCACGTTTTAAATTGAGTAATAATCGCACACGCTATAAACACTAAATACACACGCAACTGTCAATTGGTATCCGAACATCACTGGCTTTAAAAAATAACAAATTAAAAAATGCGTTTGAAAATGGAACGCGCGCGAAGATGGTTGTTTTGTTTTTAAATTTCGAGTGGTGTGGCTGCGTGGCGCCGGCCGACTGTGGAAACCGCTGTGGGAGTGGTGGTGGTGGGATCAATACCACAGTCTAGGGCGTACGCACGTTCACCGAACTTGCTGGCCAGTATAGACGGCCAGTATAATTCTGACCATCATTTAGATATCATTTCAAGATTATTGAGGTCAGATTACAGAGGATAAGATAAGATAAGATAAGATAAGATAATCGTTTATTTGATAAAGCACGAGTTATACATAAGATGTCAATATATACAAATTCAGTTCTTTACATGTCTGGCTGGAATTTCAGCATTCAAATATTTATTACAAAATTAAATTACAAATATTAAATAAGCAGTATAGAATCATGTTGAAGAGAAAAAAAAATGTCAATGTGTATCAATAGCTAGAGTGTAAGGTTATGTGAATGATGGCGGCTATATTTGGGATTATTATAGGTATAGGTCTACACTACACGGAAAAGTAGATAGTTTTTTTTAATGGCTTTTTTGTATGTTTATTGTGCGGTTACATGTGTTTGGGTTTACGTAGCGACTGGCATTTGGTCTGCGTTTGTGCTATGTGGTTTCTTAGAAACCACAGGGAAAAATATTGTTGGTTGGTACATGGTCTCTGTAATCTAGTTAAAATCCATTTCAATCTGGTTGAGTAATCATAAATTGCGTGTATGCTTCATTTCTTAATAATAGTACATTACAATACACGTGTATCGTACAACGATTTACATTACATATGGCCCCTTTTAAATTTGGTAAGTTACCGCACTAGGGCGGTAAATTAGCGCCATATGTACTGTAAAGTGATATTACAGATCTTGGGCTTCAGCTGAAATACTAGCAAGGTAATAATCTTTTTTTAATTAATATCCGTGCTGCTTAGAGTCAAGTTGAAACTTTTTACTGGTTCTTAGCTTTATTGTAAAAGCCTTAGTAAAATAATTCCAAATTGTTTAATTTAATTATTGTCTACAGGAAACGCCTCCGGTTTGTGGAGCGTTTCTGACCCAGATGAAAATGATAAAGATGCCGATTCTAATTTAACAATTCGCTATGGGTTTGAACTGGTTTCGACACGACCTTGACGATCGTCTTAGCCTTACTTGCGCCATTCCACTAACCAGGGGTTAACCGGTTAAACCTGGCCCCTATTTCACCACGGCGACACAGGTGCGACAATTCGACAAATGTCACTGTTGCTGACGTCACAGGCATCCATGGGCTACGGTTACCGCTTACATCATTGTATTATTTAAAAAAACTTTATTTTATCGGCAAAAAGCAGGTACTTATTTCTCTTTCGAAGTTTATGATGATGATAATGATGACAATTGTCACACGATTTAATTAACACGAAATGAGTTCTGTGTTGGAATTTCGTGACAATTGTCGTGTTTCATGTGACAATTGTCATTAGCTTCGCAAAATAAGTACTTATTTATTGGCGATATAATGGAGTTTTTTTTTATTTATATGTTGGTGGCAAACAAGCATACCGCCCGTCCGATGGTAAGCGGTTACCGTACTCTATGGAGGCCTGTGACGTCAGTAACAGTGATGTCGACAATTGTCGCACCTGTCACCGCGGTGAAATAGGGGCCTGGAGTATCATGGTTAGCAGTACAATTTGACACTGGGTTAACGGTTTAACCGGTTAACCCCGGATTAGTGGGATCTCACGGACGAATTTCACATCATTTCGCATGCACCAATCAGAGTGACTGGCGACTAGATATGAGCGCCGATAGGCATATAGCCGGCGGCGGCGCGCCGGTCAAAATTGGTCGGCGGCGGCGGCGAATCGGCGGCGTGGCCTTGAAACACCTTCGATTAATGAAAATAGAATTCAAACCAAAATTTTACCGAAAAAACATGTTTTTGCTGTAAGAAAGCTATGAAATAAATGCATTTTTTATTTTCAAGGATAATTTATTGAATAATGGTACGAAAAAAATTGATATCGTATAAACTGTGGATAAGCTGTATCGCGCGGCATCTTGGCGAGGCTCTGGCCGGAAGATCTTATATAGCGAGGCCCTTTTGTGCTCAGTTAAAAATTGCGGATTGACTGTATCAGGGAAACGTCTTGTCGACAGTCCAAAGAAAATCGAGCTCCGTCATTAACCAATATCGATTCAACAAAACAGATTTATGTCAAAAAGTGAGGCCCAACGCCGAGCTCCATGTAACACCGAAGACTTGATTTCGACGCCTCCCAATGCGAGGCCAGAGGATGAGCTGCAGGTAAGCATACAGCTAAGAAACGAACGCCAAGTGTAAGTTTGGCTGACGGCCGAACGCCTGGAGCGACAATTGCGGCGCGCTTCTGTGCGAGGCCGAGCTGCAAGAGAGCAGAGCGAGGGCGCAGGCCGATAAAGACTGAAGCCATAGTGTTAAAGATCTGGAGCTTTCCTGCGGGCGCATTCGTGCGACGACAAAGGCCGAGCTGCAATGGAGCTAAGATCGGATAAGGACCAATGCTCAAGCGTTTTAAAACAGGTCGAAAGTTGAGCTCCAAACATTTATTAATTAAGCTGTAGGCTGTACTCCTCAAACTGACCAACATTTGTTCAGCAACTTTTGAAAATAACTCATGTTTTGATTTTTATTACACTTTAAAGTTTATTCTAAGACGCAATTTATTGCAAATTTTGTTATGTTTAAATACAAGCAACGTCAAACACACTGATGTCAGCGTACATTGAAGGCAATATTTATTTTGTATGAAAAAGAGGAAGTCTAAATGATTCATAATTTTTAAAAGTTGCTGAACAAATGTTGGTCAGTTTGAGGAGTACAGCCTTTAGTTTAATTTATTGCTCCTGTTACATGAAGCACCCTGTATATACAATCTATAAATTGTAATGTGGAACGTTCCACAATAAAAATGGAAGGAAATCAGTATGTTTATTACAAGTATATTGATGTTAAAATTTATATTAAATAATTTCGTTTCCCCAAGACTAGTAGCGCGGTTACTAGACAGATAAGTTTGCATTTGCCTTCGATATTTTTGAATTAAATGGGCCTAAAATACCCTTTGAATGCCTCTAAACTATTTGAAGTGGCGCCGTTAATGATCTAAACTCGATTAAAAATATATTATCTAATTCCGAAAGTAGTAGTGACTACCAAGGTCACGCCGATGCCACGCCGATAACGCAGCGTCGGCGGCGGCGGCGCGAAAATTTTGTCGGCGGCGGCGGCGCGCCGGCGCGGCGCTCATATCTACTGGCGACAGGCGTGGCTCACTCCGCGATTCCATCGCGTCGCTACAAGTACCTACAAGTACATGCGCCCCACACCAATTTTGGTGTCTAGCCATAGTAGTTGCCGCGCACCGCTACGGAACGGGGACGCCTGCTCCCGCTTGTCATATCTGTCGTAATAGACGAGTTTTGTTAGAGAGTGAATCTTCTGTACCTAGTACTATTATTTATTCTGTGCCGGCGATCTTCAAGGTCATATCAAAACAAGATCAAACCCGTAACAAGTTGTAGAATCTGAATCGGCCTCTTCATAACATCCTCAGCCGGAAATTAACTATTAACACATGTGAGCTACCGGCTTCACGCGTTAATAGTTGAAACCCCAGCACGTTGTTGAGGTTTATCGCGTGATAAATATCAAGTATTAATGAGAAGGTTCATTATTATGAGTTTATGTGTAGGTCGGTCGTCGGGATCAGGGATGTTGCGGATGCAGATTTTTTGACATCCGCGGATGCGGATGCGGATGCGGATGTCAAGATTAGGTACTTAAAAAACGTCAAATATTACATTTTTAGTATTTTTTTATTAAAAAAAACGAATCGTTTAGTATTTAAGCAAGAATATAGGTATATTTAATAAACAGTAACTTGGCCGACTTTTCTGGATCAAGACGATTTCGTTATAGATAATGACGAAATTACCTAGCACTTACGCCGCCGCTAAGACGTTCCTGTACCGATTTGATCGACATCCGCATCCGCATAAGCTCCGCATCGCATTTTATGCGGACGCGGATGCAGATGCGGATGTTGAAAATAATGCGGAAGTTCCGCGGTTGCGGATGCGGATGCGGATGTTCGCAACATCCCTGGTCGGGATTGTGCCGTATTTTCACGCATCCGGATATAAAATTCTGGGGCCATTATTAACTGGGGCCTTATTATGAATAGTGACACATAGGTACATACTACCCTATCAGCATTGCGATACAGCGAGGAAATGTCGCCAGCATCCTTGGTACAATGCCTCAAGGGCCTATTTTAGATTTAAGCTATACTTGGTTTTTTTTAGCATTAGAAATTTGGTAAACAATCTTGATGTGTCTTTTAATTGAAAAACACATTTTAAAAATAAGTTACGGCAAATAAGTAACAATTATGAATCTAATACGATCATTTATAGTCTTCTGCTGTCATAAGTAATAGTTATTGATTTTTAAAAAGTGTTTTTCAATTAAAAGACATGTCAAAACCGCTTACCTTCTTTCAAGTTCTTTCTAATGCTAAAAAAAACGAAGTATAGATTTTAATTTCTTTTAGTAATACCACGGTATATATTTTGTTTGTAAATAAATGATTATTTCACTAGTACATACATTGTGATAAAATAACTTAAACACTAATATAATTATATGAACTGATGCTGCTTCCGAAGGAATGTTAAAGAATACTCAAGATATCGTCTAATAACCATAACCTTGGGGTCATTACACAGACTTGAGAAGTGCACCCCTAGTTGACCTCACTTCGCTCGGTTGATTAAGTGTTAATTGCAAAATTACCGTATTTATATTCTTTTCTTTTGGGTGCTAGTACTAGTGTGAGACAAAGATAGTATGATTCTCTCTGTCTATGTTTGAAATGTTTGTTTGTTTGTCATAAATAAATGTATTTTTTTTCTTTCTTTCTTTCAAATGAGACAGTCCTTTGACACACTATAGTTGTAGCTACTTTCTTACTCTTAAAATACTGTAGTATTTACACCATCTCAAGATCTTAAAAGCCTCGAAAACTTTATATAAAGTCGTGTAAAATGTTTACGGCTGACAGGATTAACGACCTCTACTTGCATAACAACTAAAACGTCGTATCTCCATACCAGTGGCATACTTACATACGACCTTTAGATTATAACGACAGTAACACTACTATTGTTGTATCTTTATACGAAACTCATATTAACATACGACCTTTTGAACGTTACAACTTTAGTGCAGCACTCTGCCGTTAGCCTAGCGTAACCGTCTCAATAGAGAAAGGTCGTATAAACCTACAAAATCCATATACTTTTAGTACGTTTCAGTTTAAACTGTATAATACGATTAAATATAAAAGTCTTAAGTTGGTATGTAATTGTTGGGTTTTTAAAGCTTTTTGTTTCGGTTGGTGGTTGACCGCAGTGCGAATGCTAAATACATAATAATGAATGTTATTTGCTAGTTAAATAGTAATTGTGTTAGTTGGTCTCACATGGGTGCAATCACCTGTGTTTTTGACGGTTTTTCTTAGGACTCTCAAACAGGCATTCCGTTTAATGTTTTCGAGAAATCTAAATTCTAAACGTGGTGATTTTATTCCATGACGGTAGTAAGCATGCATACGGCCTGCCTGATGGTAAAAGCTACCTGTAGCCTATGGAAGCCTAGCTGCAACTTCAGGGATCTTAAAGGGGTTGCCTATTAATTGCGTGAAGTTTTTGAGCATTTTTGACTTAAAACTACATACCTAAACTAACACAATTTTGCACTATTTTTTGCCAGAAAAAAAAATTGCATGATTTTTGCCTAGACCCCTCTCCCCCACGTAATTGTCCCCCATACCATAATAACTAGAATTAAAATACTCTTCTTATTTTGGAAGTCGGTTAAAAAAACAAAACTAAGAACTACTAGGTAAGTAAGTAAATGCAGCTCCGATTCGATACATTTGGCATCACAATCGAATCGATAACTCCGCATATGCCTGGCAGCACTTTAAATCTGGCAACTTTCTGGCTGACTCTCATATTGCCGTCATCTTACTCGTATATTGGACTTTAACACTGAGTCACTAGGTAGCTTTTTGATTGTATCGAATCTGGAATTCAAGCCCACTCTCATATTCCCGTCAATTTATATTGGACTTTAACTCAGAGTAACAAGGTAGGTTTTTGAGTGTCTTTAATCTGACATACTCTAATATCGACGTTCAACTTAAATTGGTTTTTAATTCACAGTAATAAGGTCTGTTTTGGAATTGTGTTAACTTTTTGCATAGTGAGGTGAATTATTGGGTAATATTGGATAAGTTCGATTGATCTGATAAAATTCTGATTATAATCTAGAAGTTGGTAAGAAACTTTATACATACATTAAATATAAGGGAATTGGATTAATGGGCTTGCATACAAAAATTTGAATTATACCTACCTACCTACACAATTAGTAGTATATCGAAAACGACTACCAATTGGCCAAGGTATAAGTATCTGACCTTAAGCATACCCTAGGCGCCCTTAATTAGGATGCAACGAGAAAACCGCTAAGATAAGTAAAGAAAAGGTATGGAAGGAAAACGAAACTGTTTGCTGGAATTACGAACTAAAAACAATATAAATCTCAAGCAAGTCTAAAGATATTTTAAAAACTTTGTTCTTTCAAGAAAAACAGACGATGGCCTGAACTAAAATAAGTACATAAGTTTTGAAATAAACTTCCTTTCAAGAAAATAAATATGTCTGTTTAACCAGTTTAAGTTTATTGACCGAGCATTAGCGAAGGTCTACGTTTCAGCTTCGGCAAAACTGCTTTCGTACGTCCGGTTTAGGTTACGGTCAGATTTTTTGTAGACTCGTTTTCGGAAATATTTCAAAATGGCGGAGACATAGGTACATTTATTCAGCTGGTTAAAAACTATTCTCGCGAGGTCTACATCTCACAGAGCTACTTGTAACTAAAAACACGAGACACACAAGTTGTTATCAAAAATCAGTAAATCAATTGAATAGCTTTTCTAAATAAAATTTATTCAGGAATATTTCCTATCCAATATAGTACATATGTACTTTTATTTTTATAACGGTAGGTACATGTATACGAACATTAAAACATTACCTACAAAATGATACCCACTATTATATTGGGTTGCACCTAAATATCTTTTTATCCTCTATTCATAGCAGAATACTAATTTTTTTATTTCCCGATTCCCTGTACGATAAAAAGGGAAATATCAATAACCAAAGTGTAATCAAATAAATCACTTTCGGCACTGTCCCGCCTTCGGCCCAATATGTAGCCACTCGCTAGTGTGGCCATTGTGAGAAAATGGGACACAATGGAGCTGGGCCTGTTTTTGACAAATTAACTACTGAAAAAAATAAGGCCATTGTTAAAAATGTAGCGCAGTTTTTTTATATGAACGAGATATTTAGGCATTTCGCCATATATCTAGGAAAGTCTAAAACAACGCCTCTGAAAAAACACACAGCTTTTCATTCAAACAGTTTTAAAATTCTGTAGATACTCATTTTTCAGGAAGCTTTAACCTAGTTTTGAAATTCTGCATACAAATTTTGTGGTCCTGCCGTATCGTACCATTGTTCACTTCATACAATTTTGAAGATTATCATGGCATTTTCATACTCTGTTGCCATAAAACCACCCAACTATAGTAAAAGACTACAACTATTTACACGTAACGTAATAAAGTATGAATATCAAATTTTTTTAAATCATGGTTATTCTCCCATTTATGAAAAGCAATTTTTTATTCAGAACGCTATTGGGCTTAGGAGGGCAGAATATGCCTCAGAACTGAGCAGCTTAAATAATAAGTCCGAGTCAGTTTTGGACCATAATTTAAGACTATAAGTGGATGGTTTTACGGTACCTACTGTAAATGATGTGCAGAATTGAGTAGCAGGATTTGACTTTAGGTACCAATAATTTACCAAAACAAGGCCAGATATGAACGTGCTATGAATTATCGATAATATTCTTATTATAATTTGTTTATTCTCGTACCCCGAGCGCCAACCGACAAATCCCCAAGTGACAAAAATGCAAATGGAACCCAATTCCTTGCGAAAGTAAGACGTTGACGGTCACTGACTGACATTGCGTGCCGCAAGCCGTCTCTACGGTACGCGGGCCTTATTACTTATTTCTCTATGGCCTTATTCGGGCGTCTTTGTTGTAATGACTTGGATGATAATGTCTGTGACACAAAATTATGGATTTAGAGAGGCATGGTAATATTACTTATTAGTGGTGTTCAGTAATTTTGTGACAAAAAGGCCTAATAACTTTCGTTTGTATAATGTTTGATACAATCGCAACTTTACTTATAGCAGCCATAACGTGTTTGGTAGTTTTTACTTTTAATATAAAAAAACACGGTGCATATTTTTGTGCAATTTTTGTAGATATTGTTTGAGTCCCGAGGAAGGACATAGGATAGTTTAGAAATCATCCCTGAAGAGAGAGAAAAGGGGGTGGAATTGAATGAGTTAGTGAATTGCCTAATAATTGAAGTAAGTAATGCGCGAATTGAATGATTGCTGTTCGCATTATCCAGGCGCTATACTTTAGCTGCTGTCACTAATTCCACGCAGACGAAGTCGCGGGCAAAAGCTAGTTGTCCTATTATATTATGAAAGCCACCCCAAAGACGTGTATGCATAAACGAAGGAATGGAAAGATTTGCGATGTCCTGGTAGGCTTCCGTAGCTTAATTGGTTAAGAGTTAAGAGCAACACACGGATTGTGGAGGATGCGGGTTCGAGTCCTGCCGGAAGCGTAACTTTTTCCATTTTTTCCTTTAATATAAAATTTGGAATTTCTATTATATTATGGCCATACTTATCCAGGATTTATCTAACTTTTATCGCGGTTGGTAATAAATATTGCGGTAAAACTGGGATTATTTTGGCATTAAGCGGCCGTGCCTGGACCGTGGGCTAAATCTGAGGTAGGAAATAGAAAATAGGTCGTTATACTCGTATAATACTAGTTAGGTTAAAATCCTTCAATTACTACAATTTTCTTTTTGACCCAGTGCTTGACTGGTAGAGAATGTCTTAAAGCATCAAGTCCGCTATGAGTACAATTTTATATCGTACGATAAAAATTAATTAAGACTTTTTTGTGTGAATTAACATTAACACTAAGTATATCATACAATGCACAAGTGTATTACAAAATAGAGACTAAAATTTCGATTTACAACAAATTTAAAGACCTCGCTCCTAACTTTCTACTCTCTTCTTTACAAAGTTATTACTACATTTACTACTATCTTGGAAACGGCTCTAACGATTTTGATGAAATTTGCTAAATAACCCCCATTTCGGGGCGAAAAATCGATCCAGCTAGGTCTTATCTCTGGGTAAACGCGCATGTCTGAGTTTTTATATGTTTTCCGAGGAAAGCTCGTACTCCCAGATATTTTGACTTAATAACACTATGTGTGTGGGTATATAGTGTGTGTACACTTACTATATTGGAACACCTTACCCCGGGAACATCTAGCCCGGTCTCCCCTACTTAGCTCAGTAAACTGCTACTATGGCACTGTCTGCTTCACTCCAGGAAACTTGGCATTTCTAATTAAAGCCAGCAAGTACTTTACCGTCTATTCAAGAAGTTAAGCCTAAAGCTCTATTATAAAGCTGTGAACTTTATTTTCCATTCACGAAGCTAGTACCTATTGTAATAAGTTATTCAAGGTGGGCATGAAAAACTAAGTTGTATTAGCGACCTGCCCCGACTTCGCATGGGTAACACAAAACCTTAACAAATTATACTCCTAACCAATCAAGAACCACCTATTGATAAGTGAAAACCGCATGAAAATCTGTTCGGTAGTTTTTGAGTTTATCGCGAACATACAGACAGACAGCCGCGGCGCGAGACTTTTTTTATATTGTGTCGGGTGCTGGGCAAAGGCCTCCCTCCTCTTCTTCCACATGTCCTGGTTTTGAGATATTAAATATCTTTTTAAATACAAAGGATTATTTATTTCTAGCAATATCTCTTGAAGACCCCTTCGTTTCGAACCTATCCAACGATATCCCACACTATAGGGTTTGTGCCGAAAAACAATCATCCCTACTTTACATGTAGGGGAGGTACCCTAAAAAAGTGTTTGCCACTTTCGTACCTTTTTGTCAGCATGCCCAATTGCCACTTTCTAGCACTAAGGGCCACCTTAGCGTCTCCCGACGCAACTGTACGGCTGCTGCTCGACGCAACGTTGGCGCAACTGCGCAGCGACGCCATTTTCTATAGCGCTGACTAGACGCCGGCGCCGACGCTCAAAAGAAAAGACGCTGGGGCTAAGAGTCGGTGAGTTTGACTACAGACGGACCGACAAACAGACAGACGGAATAATAGATATAAACCTTATAAACCTTAGTTATAAGTAAAACATAAAATATATGTAGCTAACTAACAATACTGTGGATCCTGGTTATCTAAATAAAGAACCTTATTATTATTATTAATAGACGGGCATGGCGAAACTGAACCCTAAAAAGATAGGCAGTAAAAAAGCTTTTACTTTAAATATTGGGATAAAATGTTCGCAAGTAAAATACTCCCTTCACACGTAAGGGGTTGATTACAGGCATTTATCGGTCCTTTATATGGATCATTGGGTATTGGAGGGTAACATGTTTTAGGGCTTAAGTTTGGTATCTCGGAAACCCTAAAAGTCGAGGTGAAGCCTAAGGGCTGTTACAAACCGTGTTACGTTCTTACGCTAAAAATAGATAACATGAAAAAATTTTGCCCCTTTTCGAAATCATCATCATCATAATCATCAAAATCAATCTTTCCGAAATAACTATCATCAAAAGTAACATTAAGTTGTAGGTAAGAACTAAGTAAGGATCAGAATACGCGTCAAAAGTATTATCAAATAACTTAACGAAAAAGTATAAGTCAAAAATATGTATTTTAGAACATAGGTAACTATAAATTTCAAATAAAAAATGCAGTTCTGAAACATTCCATATAAAATACTTTTTCTTTTCTAGCCGTAAAATAGAGCCTATTTCAGTGCAGAACTTGGCATTGTCTGCAGATTTCGAGGCTTCACGCTCCACATAGACAAAATAGGCAGCTTATTTGTGTGACAATAGTCCACTTGGTGCCTAGGTTACGCGTGGCTAGGCTTAGTGTAAGGCCTGAGTGGACGCTCGGAGCGGAGCGTTCGGCGGGGCGTGTAGCGTGGCGTCGGGCTCCCAAGTGATTTGAGCAGCGTGCACTAAGGCTGCTCCTATACGTTTGCATTTGTTTAACATGCACGCCGCACGCCCCGCCCTGCTGCACGCGCAACTCGAGCGTCCACTCAGGCCTTACACTTAGGTATGCTATGTTTGATAGTGTAGGAATTGTCAGGTAAATCACATTTTAAGTTTTGTCCCTATCCACCCCAGCCATCCCTATAATCACCCGGTGGGCGGTACAGTATTAGGTATGATTTGCTAACTCATTTGTTAAGTGATACAAAGCAGACACAATACGAGAAATAACAAGTACCTAAATAACATCACGTTAAACCCTAAAGATAAACAATACTGAAACAACCGTATTCCAGAACTCATCATCTGCTAGAGTTGATTAAAACAGAGTTCAAGGCAAAGGTCGTCGCCCCCGACCAATAGGAGGGCCGCCGCAAGACGATAATGGAACTGCGACCAATCAGCGTCCCGCGAGCCGCGCTCTCATTGGCTATAATAAGCTGTTCGCGTTTCAAAAGAGCGGTCTTTCAACCGCTTTCAAGAGTTTCAAGCGAAGTCGATGAGTTTTATATTTGATAAAGGCATTGTTTGAAGTCTTTATTGGATTTTCCCGATGCTCTTTTATTCACGGGTACCTAGGTACTGGGAAAGGTTGGCCTGTATTGATTTTGCAAGCAAAAGTGGCTTAACCTTCAATACATTTTTGAAGTGAAAACTTCTTTAGCGGCGCTGGGCACTTTTTCAGGTGGGGAAAATGATAAACTCGAGACAGCGTAAGGCGATCACGCGTGACCGTAAGGGGCGTAAGGCGATCACGTGACCGTAAGCCCCGTAAGGTGGCCACTCATAATTTAAATGGCATTTAAATCAAAAAAGAAAAACTCAATGTTATTTGACATTTACGTTGCGGACTCCTTTTCAAGACTCTTTACCTATGTTCAAATAATTTGACGTTGTCAGTGCAGTATGTAAATGAACATTAAACATGTCAATGAAAACGTGTGATCTTATTTGAGAATGATAATAATATGTAATAAATAAATAGAATACCTCTGCTAAACGTATGTATCGTGTTACCGGGCGTCGGTAACATAGTGAGGTGAGTTTTCACTTCTATCGGCACTCCCGGAGTGCAACCGTCGTTGTTTGTTTTTTTAAGCTTTTTAACTTGGTGTAGAACCTATAGGCTGCTCTGTGAGCTGTAGACCTCGCCAACCCCCATAGCAAAAATGAACTTTTCTGTACAAAAAAATAATCGATACCTACTAAGTGTATCGCTTGTCTCTCTCCCTCTCTGTTCCGCTTGGGTAACAAAGAAATATTTAAATTTTCTGTTTAATTCCAGTTTTCCAAAATTTCAAAATCAGTGCGTCACCTGAAGATGTCCATTAGGAATGTAAAAAGCATGATAGCCTCTGAAAGTATAGGTCTCTACCTACATAAATAATTTATAATAAAAAAAATTTTTTTTTTGCTCTACTCTACTACTGTTATGTCATAATTAGACTCTTTAGAATCTGTTCTTTCGCTAAGTCCATGTTTAAACTTTACCAATATTTCAAAATCTTAATTTTAAATCTGTAAAGTATCGTAATAAAACATCATAAACATACATCAACTACATTACAATATGTGTAAAATTAAAGCACGAAGTTTATAAATAATTTATTATACTCCACATTACACGTCAAGTACAACCATAGAATCGTTGCTATTATCATAGAAATTGACTAAGTCGATATTGAATCATTTATCTGCTTAACCCATTCATGGCCACGAACCGCCGAGCGTACACAATACGCCAGGCCACCATACAAATCGACTTATGAAGCCGGCCAGTTGGACAGCATTATGCAACATTTTTACTAACCACCGATTTTCTGTGCCTATCAAAAAAGAAACTAATTATTGCAGTTTGTAGGAGTGAATATTTTTACTTTCTACAAGCGTTTAATGTCTGACGAAGCTAAGTTGGTAGCAAATTGTATAGCCCAGCCTGTGCAAGTGTTAATTTAAACGTCATAATTTCATATAATTATGACATTTAAATTACACTTAGGTACTCAGCCTGTGCTATCAAAATCGCTGCCAACTTAGCTTAGTCTGATTCTATTTAACTTGCCGTGTTTTTTGTTGTTGTTTTTTGGGGCAAATCTTGGAAGTTAAATTAGAACCGTTTCCCGATTTAGATGAAATTCAACAAAGGTGAGTTCAGGGTTCCAGAATTCGTAGCCAGGTTATTCGGATGAAGCAGGTTCGGGGTCCATTTCATAGCACAGTCGGTCAGGTTAGGCGGGTTCAAATTCTGGTAATCCATAGCCATGGTCACAAAATACGAAATCACTAAACAGCACAGGAGGAGTATAAAGTCGCCAACGAATAAATCGTGACTAAATAATATTTTCCATGTTACTCCAAAATACATCTCTAATAGGGGGGATGGGATGAATCACATCTTGAACTCTTGTGACAAATACCACATGAAAGATAATACCGCCGCCGCCGTTCGGATGCATTCCTTGTTTATTGTCCAAGTGTGTCCGATAAGCTTACACCTGGTCGGTCATTATCTTTGTTTTGGTAAACGCCATTATATTAGTAACAATAGAGAACTTAAAATGTATTATAGTACTTACTTTCTAATCTGCCGTAGAAACCACGATGTTTGAAAAAACTTGTAAATATTTGTCACAAACTATTTGTTATACAATACATATTAGTTGGTGGTGACTGTTTCAACCGCTTTGTTCTATATTGAAACGAAAAAAAATTAACTTTAACATCATTGTTAGTAGGTAATTGCCTAAGATACAATACAACGATCACCAAATATTATGACATAAAAACATGACAGTACAGTGGGAAAAAATCCTCGTTGCCTTACCCCTCATACAAAACAAAATATTATTATACTACGGCTTGGTTCCTACAAATTGTTGCTTACCATCATCCAAACAGTAATCAGTTGTAAAATGGTACAATATCAAACAGCTTCAACATGAAATAAGCTTTAAAACCAGCCAATAAAGTTTATTTTAGCCTGCTACGGAAACATTAGCAGTTTTTACAAGTAGCGCCAGGCCACGGTGACCCATACCTTGAGCCCTGTCAATAACTTCTGAAATATATATATTTTTTGTATTTTTTCAATATAGATTTTTCTGTTTGCTTGCATCGCATTATGTATCTAGAATTTCAGTATATTTACTATATTGCACTGATAGTAAACCAAACTTGAATATTCGAGACCCTGTTTTCATTAAAAAAAAACGTGTTTATAATTTTTATCCTAATATGCCTTATAGAAATGATTGTTAGCTTATATGTTACTTACGTTATTACATCAAATTACGTTTCGTTTAAGTTTAAATCAGAATTTATTCAGGACTCACATGTGAGTCACTGGCCCTGCGGAACTGTTTGAGCATGACCCATACGCTGAGTCGCTGGCCCTGAATGGGTTAACAAAAAGTTATCTCAGGGTTGGTAAACCTCTAATTTATTCTAAGGAAAAGGCCAGGATCGATTTAACGAAGGAATTTCATTAAATAAGACTAATGGTTTGTAAAGCCTGCTTTAATACGTCCCTGTGTCAATCACTCCTCACCTACTGTATTCCGGTATGGGGGGCCGCTGGCAAAACGGCTATGCTAAAGTTGGAGCGCGCTCAGCGTGCCGTACTAAAGGTTGCTACGTCAAAACCGTACAGATATCCGACAACACAACTGTACGAGGTATGTAGTGTTCTGTCTGTTAGGCAGCTGTACATCCTTCGTACCATTTTACGTAGACACCGACATCTTCCTTTATCCTCGAAAGCATGTAGCAAGCGCAATAACCAAACTGTCTGTCCTCTGGTACTCCATAGGACTACATTCGCGAGCCGTCAGTATGTGGCAATGAGTGCTCGTATTTACAATAAAACAAATAAACATTTAAAGATCTACGCACTAAATAGCTACGACTGTAAGTCCAAATTGCTTACATGGCTAAAATCACAGAACTATCAAGAAACCGAATCACTTTTGAACACTATCAAATAGTCACCTTAATAACTATTCTCCCGGAAAACTAGTGTTAATGCGCAAGTCTTATATAATCACACCCATACACACGGAAATCACCATCCCATCATTTATACTGGCTACTGACTCACCTTATAACATACACACACACACACACACACACACACACACACGTCAGCCGTTTTTGTTTTTGTTTAGAACATATATTCATCTAGACTCTTTACATTTCCCCTTTCTATCTTAGTAGTATGTTCCTTTAGTACTTAAGTTTATAAAATAACTTGTACCACTTTCCTCGGAGGAATCGCTGAATCCTGAGTCACAGGCTTTGTCCTAGTTCAGGAAACAGAGGCTCAATCCAAAATGAAACTGATACAAACCTAATACTTATAAGTTTTTTTTTTTGTTTTGTTTCCTTTTTTTTGTAATTGTATAAGGCTGTAATACTTACTGTATTAGGTTTCAAGTAAATAAATAAAGAATAAAGAAAAAAAAAAAAAAATTTACAATAGGTAGATCAATGGTTTTTATTAAGCGTCTATTCTGATATTCTTCCTATAAAGGCTGGTATAAAATCTACTAATAATGACTATTAAAATACACCCGGAGGGATGGACCAACTCGCTACAGACTGGATCCCACAGGACGGATCGGGCAGAGGAAGACCAAAACGGAGATGGCCGGACTACCTTGACATATTTTGTAAAGAGGGAGTGTGCATCGGATAGGACCAAATGGTGGGAAAGAGGGGAGGCCTTTACCTAGCAGTGGGACACTCTTATAGGCTAAAAACACACTTCATAGAAAATACGAAAAATACGCCCGGAAATGGTTTTCCAGAGTCACTTAATACTAAGGGCGTAGTATTATTTACTCAACGGCACAAACAAGTACCTGTACAAAGTTAAGCGAGCGTTGACTTCTATAAATATCTCGTAAGAGTAAATACGAAGGGCAGGGTTCATGTGTTTATACAGGATGAGCGTCAGAAACCAAGCCTAAATGTAACATGAATAAAGATCGAATTTAGCACCTAATTTAATGGGACACCATATTTGAAACACAGGGCAAACAGCGGCAGATTTCCGAATTCACAATTTGTTTAAAAAAACTAGAACATTTAAACTGAAACTATATTTTATTATTATTTGTACCAAAGAAGATGACCGATGAAGATGACTTGGTCATTTTTTCTTTGAATTAGTATAATTATGAGATTCAGTTCTCTTTCAGTTTACAGTAAACGAAGTTAATACATAATGGTGCCTTTTTTACGACATAATTTACTAGGTGGGTTGCTGGCAAAAGCTAGTTTCAGTAAAAACAACCAGGAGACCTATATCCATAGACTAGGAATCCTCTAGACGGAGTTAAGAACAATTATTTCATGAAACCGATGCTGCCAAAAATACTGGGGTGCGGGGGACGAGGTGAGCGAGTCCCGTGCCGTGATTGGTCCGTTCAAAGACACGAACGTCACACAAAGACACTTTGACTCGAAGATGGATCTATGACTACCGTATATTTGTGGCAGAGGGGGTAGCGCTACTATGCTCAGTCTAGAGGATGTCTTGTCTGTGCCTATATCTCAACAAACCTGCGACTGACAGTGCTCCAAGATGCATCATTGATTTAATATCAAAATGGCGGACTCTATTTCCATTTTATCGATGTCGGCGCTCGTTAAGCAAAGTGTTTGCAAATGAAGTTTCCTCATTAGGGATTTAATAGTTTTTATATATTGTAGATTGTAGGTCTCAAAGTGTGAAAGAGAATTTTCATTATTAAAATTGGTTAACTACGGAATATAAATTCGTGTAGGACAGTGTAGGCACCTAAGATTATAATATTTATAATGGTGCGATATAAAATTAAAAATAGGTGACTCTTATTTAAGTGCTCATTTTATTTTTAACCGACTTCCAAATCTCAAAAGGAGGAGGTTATGTATGTATCTAGGCAACTGCAGAAATAGTGTGACATTTACTTTTCTCGAAAACATATAACTCGTGGTTCTGTGAACCCTTGCGGGTCCCTATGGCTCTGCCATTTTAAGAAAACCCCTATTATAATATGTATCATATCTGGGTGACCGAGCTTCGCTGTGAAAACATATAAAAACTCGAAAATGCGCGTTTTCCCAGAGATAAGACCTAGCTAGATCGATTTCTCGCCCCCGAAAACCCCCATATAGTAAATTTCATCGAAATCGTTACAGCCGTTTCCGAGATCCCCGAAATATATATACGTATATGTATATATATATATATATATATATATATATATATATATATATAAATATATATATATACATATACGTATATATATGTCGGGGCTTAATGTAGGTTTAGGTATTCAGGAATGGCTAGATGCACTAGGTATTACATCCCTGTGGGCACAGGTATTTAACACGATAACTAGTACGCGAGGCACAATCAACACACGGGATACGAAAGGAGTTAAATACTAAGTTAGGACTGTTAGGCGAGACGTAGTCCCACGGATGCGTGTTTCATGCGCTAAGTCGTAAATAAGAATGTCCTCACACCCTCGGCTCCAGCCCTTGCCTGGCCTGGCGCCTAAGGTTAGCTTCGCCACAAAAAAACCACTAACTAATTAATTACCAAACACGACCCGTGAGAACACATCCAGATGGCATAAGTGGGCCAACTGTCGCCAGCATCAAGTGGTGTCAAGTTCAGACTTTAGTCTTGTACTTAATCGATCTTTATTATCTACATCGCTTTCAAGCTTTTATGATAAATATGTCATATAAGCGCAACCATTATTTGAATTTACTAATTATATCACCTGCGCGTCGACATATATATATATACAAGCGGATGTCACTTTTTAACAGATTTTGTTAGAAAAGGACTTCCACTTGTATTACAAGTTACAAGCTTTTTCTCCAAGCTGAAACGGAGACGTTCGCGCTCGCTCCCCCAAATATTATAATAATTTTATAATCACCAATTATACACCTAGGCTTGCGAGGCTTGAAGAAAGTAAATATATATACCTGGAGATTATAATAATTTTATTTTAATCGCACATTAAGTAATATCACTCGAGATGCCGGAAAATATCCAGCATTTCAATTTTCCAAACCTCCCAAGCGTAATACGTGGACCTAGCCGAAGTGTACCGTAATCCATCTCGAGACTAGCTGATCCGTGAACACCGTACATGTAACAGCTGCTGACTTATGTTCAACCTTATATCAATGCGATAAGGGTTAGAGATGGTCAGCTAACCGTGGTATGTAACCTACGGCCGGCAATTTGAGAAGCCCCACATGTTAAACGGCTGAGTCCACTGAAGTGCGACATTTTGGCATGTAACATGGATTTTCGAAGACC
The DNA here is from genome assembly GCF_948474715.1 of Cydia amplana. Lineage (NCBI taxonomy): Eukaryota > Metazoa > Arthropoda > Insecta > Lepidoptera > Tortricidae > Cydia > Cydia amplana. The sequence goes on from NC_086090.1 coordinate 1,374,770, forward strand.
TTATTGTAAAGGAATAAAGTCCACTTTCGCAAGGTATACTTATTTTCTGCTGAGTGTATATCACAGTTGGCTATGTGTGTACCTTATGGTAAAGGAAATAAGGTATATTTATGGTAAAAACTGATGTATGGCGAGACGACAGCATGAAATTTCGCGGCGTCAGAAGGGATTTTTATGATTGAAGCAGTTTGGGACTTGAACATAAAGTGATGTTTATGTTAGGTTTATAAATATTATTACTACCTAAAGATTTTCTACTCCCTCCAGATTTCCTCTTTTTGACGTAAATAGGTAAAATAAGTTTTTGTCAAAAATTTCATTTTTGGTACAAGCTTTTATCGCTGACTGTACTTTTCTTACGACAGACAACTAATACTCATCGAGACAATTCTAAAAACCCCTAACACAATTAGCTTGCGTTGTTTCATCACAGAGTTCCTATGGCCACCTCCTGTCTCCATCATCAGATCAGCTCGATGGTACCATAATATTGCATTGTCACCCGACTTACATATGTATGCAAAATTTCAGCTCAATCGGAAACCGGGTAGTGGATCAAATTTAACTTGCAAGATTCCATTACATAGTAAGTTACATACAGGTCGACCATTAGGTCAAAAAAAACTAAGGCGTGTTAAAAACTAGAAAAAGAGGAAAGATATATAGATACGCAAGTATTGCCCCTATGAAAGATAGACTTCAGAGATTATCTTTTTATTTTTATATTTATCATTGAGCATGATGCATTTTGACATAATATAGCAAAATCTCGTTTTTGAAACAGATTATGTTTCATGTTTGTTACGGGCCGTGATCAAAGCACTTTTGTGAAAAAAAAAAAGAAAAGATCAAAAAAGAATCTCACCACTAAAATTCCTTTAATACCAAAGGTAAGCCTTTTACTCGGTTGCACGTTATACCATTACCCGCTAGCTCGATAATAATACGGGTTCAAAACCTGACATCACATCTATAATAATGTAAGGGTTCTCTAAAGTGGTCAGTCGAAAGACAAATCATCTCGTTTAGACCCAAACCTCTGAGGAGACATTCGAAAATTCCTATTTTGACTAGCTTTTCCGGCTATGGAATGATCTGGAGATGATGAATGAATGAATGAATGCCGAGATTTTCTCAATAGACCACCACCATTTTTATTTCCGTCGTGGCGTTGCTAATCGAACTGAAATTTGGTTATGTTTATTTTTTATGGAGGCAGACCAGCAGATCAATCGCTTGATGGTAAGCAATTGGGTGACCCCTTGGACGTATGCAACATCAGAAGGGCTGCAAGTGCGGTGGGCCAAGTCTGTGGGTGGGCCTTTAAGATAGGAGTACGCCCTTTTTTTGAAGGCCGTGTCGGTCCGGAAATACCGCGGACGATAGTTCATTCCACAGTTTTATCTGAGCGAGACAGGAAGTTTCTGGAAAACGAATCTACGAATGATGTCAAAATGGAATCAACATCAAGTTACAATTTTGGAATGTCCCTTCTGGGGCTGATTTATTGATACCTAAGGTTCTATGACATTTGAGATTGCCTGGTAAAGGATGTTTTTGTGTGAGGCCGAAATGGGCCATTTCCGTGGTGTTTTTGGCAGAATTGCCTCGTTTTGCGGTGTTAAAGATAATGATATTGTCCATTGCCTCAATTCTACGGTAGTAAGATTAATAATTCCGGAGCCCGATTCGAATTTAACAATTCGTTATGGTTGTGATCTGTTTTTGATACGACCGTCTTGGTGATTGGCGCGCATCTCACGTTACGCACGACTTTTACTTCATTCGGCATGCACTCAGCGTGGGAATTGATCTTCAAGGTCGTGTCAAAATTCAAAATATGATCAAAATCGTCACTGATTGTTAAATCTGAGTCAGGTTTCAGGGGGCCGATTTTTGAATTTCGGTCGCTCGATTTCGTCACTCGAAAATCGGTGGAAAACGGCGAAATGCTGATTTTTGAACTACGAGCGATAGAAATTGGGAATCTAGTGGTATTGACCACTCGTTTTCAATTCTGTTAGTAAAATTTACATGCCTAGTAGTGGAGATATTACTGAACGAAATACACGAAATCGAGCGGTCGAATTTAAAAAATCGGCCCCCAGGTTTGTTCGCGTTAATTTCACACATACCTATATTATTTCATATAGGTATGTAATTTGAATTTTCATTTACGTTTTAAAGTGTTAATCATTGATATAAGGTCAATACGGATAAGTGTAGTTGCGGGTTATGTGTGGCTGGCCTTCACATCGGGGTTTTTTTACACATTAATTAGTGTTCATTGCGAGTTCATAATATGTACATATTTATACTTGCCACTTGAGTTTAGTATCAAATGCATGTAACTATGAACTCTCTATGGACCATATTATTCTGAGTTGGATACATTTCTGTTTCTCTGCTTCTGTTATGTATCTCTGCTCTTGTTTTCTATACATGCGTACATGTTTGTAATTTAATTTTTAACAAGCAGAAACGTCTGCGACCGATGCTATGAAGCTTAAAATAAATTTAAAAGCAGATGTCGCTAGGGTCCCCTAGACCCATAATATGGTGGAAAGATTTGCTGGCTATGGAGGTCTTGGTGGCTCAGATGGCAGAGCGCTGGAGTATCGATCCAGATGCCGTGAGTTCAAGACTCTCCCAAGTAAATTTCCACTTTTAAATTTATGTTTGTGATTGTCACGAATATGTGTTTTATTTATCTTTGTCTTATCTTGTATAATACTATAACTCACCTTATCGACGGGCATGGACGGACATGCACGGCACAGGTTCCAAAATGAGCCGATCATCTGGCGGCTGCCTCGCGGGCGGTCTACGGTCTGGTCAGGAGGCTACGCGCATGTGCCGCTGCAACAAATGAGCCACATTAAAGTATAGTGAGCTAACCTGGGCGTAGTGAGGCTTAGAAAACCTTAATTTATGGGTGTTTGGGCTGTTTCCTGAAGATTTCTACGCTGTTTTTGTTTCAAGAGCCTAGATTTACATGGCAATCCTGCCAATTTTCAAAACGTGGGAATAGAGAGTTCATCTAGAGTCTTTTATGCCAGTTTTTTACAGGTCTATGCTGTGAAAATGAGGGCAGGGTAACAAATATTTAGTATATGTTTGTTTCAAGACTCTAGTTTACATGGTGACCCCGCCATTCCTAGAAACGTGGGCATAGAGAGTTCATCTAGAACCCTTAGTGCTAGTTTTCTACAGATCTATTCTGTGAAAACGAGGGCAGAGTAACAAATATTTAATATATGTTTGTTTCAAGACTCTAGCTTTACATTGGCGACCCTGCAGTTCTTAGAAACATGGCTATAGTTAGGGATATATGTGACGGTTGTCAGTCTCCTCGAACTCATCAAAAATTAACATCTATTACGTACTGTAGTAACATTCGTTTCGCTTTCTTGTAATCGGGTTAAACGTCGAGACTACAATCTCTGCAATTCGCCAGTTAAAGTTCACTTTAAAGATAAAAAAAAATTGGCAACCGTATTATGATGAAAAAAGCGCTACGATTTGTCAATAAAGTCTGCTAGCTGAACCCACTGCACCTTAAGAAGCACACGCTATGTTCAATCTTGCGAGAGGTAATCTATGGGCGTAGGACAGCAATAAAAATAAAGCAAAGATTGCATGCCCGGGAAGAAAGCCAAATTGCCGGCGCAGAACTTTGCGGGAGAGAGGTCTTTGTCGGCACAGCGGTATTGGTGTAGACTGCACTTTTTTAAAGACATATTTTTCACCGGCTTTAAAAAGGGGAGATGTATGTATTTTTTTGCTTTGAAGCAAGACTGGCAAAACGGAACCGGATACGTACTTGGTCGATTTTGGAAGGTGGGACTGCGCATAATTACTTTTTACTGATACGCAAAATTACTTTTTACTGATACGCAAAATAGTAGCGGTACTGATAATTCCGCTATTCGATGCTATATGTCGACTACGAAAATAATAGTATTTTTGATACCAAAACTAATGTATGGAGTGAACACTCTATTCTTACTATATATCTCTATGCCAACATTTTGATATTTTATGCCACATATACCGTAAAATGGGGTAAGTAGAGTCAAAACTGAAATTCAAACCTCGATAACATTTTAGGGTCAAAACTGAAATTCAAACCTCGATAACATTTTATTTTTACATATGAAAACTGAATGGTGTATATAATAAGTGTTCCGGACGTTTGTATTTTAGTTTTTATTTTAGTTTGGGTAGTTCCATTTCATAACTTTGACGATAAAGAGGAAAACCCACCTCACCCCGTAGTGCCTCGTATTTGGGGTGAGAGGGGTTTTCATACAAAGGTGATTTTGGAAGATTGTTGGATCGATTTATTATTTATTATGCGTATTACTATAGCTCCATTTTAAATTGGAATACATTATTTTTGTAGCAGTAGCCTTAAGGCTACTTTATTTTAAAACCCCTTCTCACCCCCCTCTCAAACCTTCTCTCCCCATTCATAACCCACCTCTCCCCGCGAAACCTACTCACCCCGTTTTACGGTACCTACTCATTTGTAAGTTTGTAACATAGAGATCCCACCGCTAAAGAAACACGTCTAAACTTTCAGAAATGAATTCTAAAACTATAGTACCTACCATTTATAAGCAAAAACACAATATCTCATTTGTTATGCCGAAGTTCATGCGGGACTAAAGTTACACATTGTGTTTTGTGTTGTGACTTTCAGGACGCAACATAAAAGTTTTGTGTAACTAATGTTACTATTTACTGTACAGTAAGCTGCTCATATAACTGACTCCCCCTGCCAACAAGTTTTTATGTAGGGGGGTCAGTTATCTCTGAAGCTTACTGTACGTACAATAGTCACGTAGTAAAGTTGAGATAAGTAATTTAAATTGCGTTAAGGGAGAAGTTCGCCGCTTTTTCTCTGTGTACCTACAGTTGTAAAAGAAGCTAAGGTAGATACTAATGTAATTAGGGTAGCTGCAGATAGTGCCCTGGCTTGCCTAGGGTTAACGCCCCAGCACTGTAGAATTTACCAATTTTTGGGATTACCAAGGTTTGGGATTATTTATATTGACTATGATCAGTTAAGACGAAAAGTTCTAGAACCTCTAAAAGGTAGCCAAACAAAAAGAAAATGTGCTGGGGTAGAGGTATATATTTATGTCTTATAGATTTAAGAGTTTTTTTTAGATAATACTGAATGGAAAAAACAACTGACTACTAAAACCTAACACTATTAGCTAGGCCCCTATCTCATTAAGTGGAGCATCCCTATAAAATATTGTCTAGGCTAGTGTCTCACATAAACTGCAGTAAACATGTAAAAACAAAAACCGGCCAAGTGCGAGTCGGACTCGCGGACGGAGGGTTCCGCACCATCAACAAAAAATAGAGCAAAACAAGCAAAAAAACGGTCACCCATCCAAGTACTGACCCCGCCCGACGTTGCTTAACTTCGGTCAAAAATCACGTTTGTTGTATGGGAGCCCCACTTAAATCTTTATTTTATTCTGTTTTTAGTATTTGTTGTTATAGCGGCAACAGAAAGACATCATCTTTTCGATACTCATGCCCCGGTTCGTGCTGTGAGGCTGAAGCGGCCACCTGCTCCATGGATTACGAAGGGTGTTCGAACGGCAATGGCTAGGCGTGATAAAGCTTTTCGCTGTTACAAGCGGGATCGGTGTGATGCGAACTGGGATTTGTTCAAGGCTGCGAGAAACCGATGCAACCAAATGGTAAGAGCTGCGAAGCGCCGATACATCCATGAAAATGTTATGTCTTCCTCTCTTGCTGACACATGGAAATTCCTAAGGTCACTCGGTATAGGTAAATCTAATGGTGTTGTGGACTCTACCTCTTTCACTCTAGATCAATTAAATTGTCATTTCGCTAAAACTACTCCCCTTACCTCGCTAGTAAAATTTAAAACTGTATGCCTTATTGCCTCTCTCTCTTCTCCTGATATTGACCCATTTACCTTTAGTCCTGTCTCTCTTGAAGAGATCCGCAAAATTATTCTGTCAATTAAATCTAAGGCTGTAGGGCATGACAACGTGAGTCGAGTCATGGTCATCCACATTCTTGATGAAATACTGCCAGTAGTTTCGCACATCATTAATACATCTTTATGTACAGGGGTTTTTCCATCTTGCTGGCGTAAGGCCTTTGTCATTCCTCTTCCTAAAGTTAATAACCCCAGTTCTCTCAATAACTTTCGGCCGATCTCTATTCTTCCATTTCTTTCCAAAATTCTCGAGGCGGCGGCCCATAAACAGATTTCACAATTTATACACCGGAACAATCTTCTTTCTCCCCTTCAGTCTGGGTTCCGTCCCGGTCACAGCACCACCACTGCCCTACTTAAAGTTACAGAGGACATTCGGCTTGGGATGGAAGCATCCAAGGTCACGGTGCTGGTGCTTATAGACTTCTCGAACGCCTTCAATGTGGTTGACCATGACCTACTCCTCGCTGCTCTGACTCACTTGCGGGTGTCTGTTGAGGCGACAAAGTGGTTCTCCTCTTATTTATCGGATCGTGTTCAGGCAGTCCGAGCTAACCGTTCGCTATCTGATTGGTGTGCACTGAACACTGGAGTTCCTCAAGGTGGTATTCTATCGCCCTTTTTGTTCTCCGTATTTATTAATTTGATTACCACCAATATTCGTAGCTCTTACCATTTGTATGCGGATGACCTGCAGTTGTATGCTCAAGCTGATGTGAACGATGTTAACTCTGCCATTTCATTGCTAAACGCTGATCTAGAACACATCGCTGAATGGTCTAGCAGTTTTGGTATTAGTGTTAATCCAGCCAAGTGTCAAGCCGTAATTCTGGGCAGCCAGCGCCAAATCTCAAAGCTCAGTTCAGTCGCTATCACACCAATCCTGTTTGATGAGTCTGTCATTCCCGTGTGCACTAAGGCTAAGAACTTAGGATTAATTTTTGATTCTACCCTTTCCTGGAGCGGCCAGCTAGGTGATGTAAGTCGTAAGGTTTCAGGCACACTAAGAACTCTGTATAAATTCAAGAATTTTCTCCCAGTAAGTACAAAAAAGATGTTGGTACAGGCGTTGATTTTGCCAATTATTGATTATGGTGATGTGTGTACAACGAATGCCACTCAAGAGTCCCTCAACAAACTTGAACGTCTCCTCAACAACGGCATAAGATTTATCTTTGGTTTGCGTAAATACGATCATGTTTCCTATTACCGTCGCCAGCTCAATTGGCTCTCCATCCGTCGCCGTAGATCACTTCGAATACTTTGTACCCTATTTTCAATCTTGTTTGAGCCTTCTGCTCCTGGATATCTAAGAAATAAGTTCCCGTTTGATACCCCTCGCCCTGGAGTTGAGTTGCGTACATCTCGTGTTCTCAAACTATCAATTCCCGCTCACCGCACTGGGTTTATGACTAACTCCTTTGCTGTCCAGGCGAGTCGTCTCTGGAATTCACTCCCTCTCAATATAAGACAAGCCCCGAGCAAGTTAGCTTTCAAGCGGTTGCTACATAAGTATCTGCTGAAACAAGAGTTCGAGTAGCGTTCATCATTATATTATATATTATGAGTATGTATGAAATATGTAGTAGTATATTATTTATATATATTCTAGTGTTTTTATTTGTGTATTCTACATGTAGTTTATCAGAATTATTAATTGTTTAGTTGTTTACTAAGTTCTAATAATTAAATTCCTTTTTCTCCTTGCACCAATTTTACATGTCTCTGTTTGGCCCGATGGTTGACTGGTAGAGAATGCCATTAGGCATTAAGTCCGCCATTTGTACATTATTTTTGTGTATTGTGCAATAAAGTTTAAATAAATAAATAAATAAATCATCTGTGAAAATTTCAATTGTCTAGCTATCACGGTTCGTGAGATACAGCCTGGTGACAGACGGACGGACGGACAGCGGAGTCTTAGTAATAGGGTCCCGTTTTTACCCTTTGGGTACGGAATCCTAAAAAGTAATAATTACAGACAAAGAACATAATGTAGAAATATTCTTACCCTTGTTACATGACACTGTTCGGCTTTTTTATCATGTGTAAAATATAATACTGAAGAAATTAAACACAGTAGGTACTAAAATTACCTAATCAAATGGTAAGGGATGTTCAGAAACGACGAAACTTTCACCACTAAACGTTATTATCTAGTCCATAAATGCTCGCACCCTCGAATATGATATCATGGCTAGCTAATATAGTTAGGTCCATCCATGGGTTATTAGAAGGACGTGTGACGTCACCTATGGTGTTTAGTAACGATCCATGACGTCATATCCCATGCGACATCTCAGATCTGTCTTAGAAGGAAGCCAGTTTCCTGCCATTAACAGCCTCTGAGGCTCTGAAGGCGTTATAAAATTAGAATTCGAAAAAAAAAGAGTTATATTTTTTTCTTACCTGCCAGTGTTTGTGCATAATGTTTTAAATATTTGAATATAGAATCTTGATTTGATTGGTTGACAATTTAGTGAAGTGAACCGATCGTAGATTAAAAATAGAACATGTGATAGTGTCCATTAATTGGTAAGTACACTTTTTTTGTTTGAAAAAGATGAAGAAGTATTGAATAATAAAAATGTAAAATAAGAAACACGGCAAAAATAATGAACGGGGCGTATTTTGCTTTGGTTTTGACGTTTCATCAACTGCGGATGATCAATCAGCTGTTATACTAATTGAATGAGGTAAGAGCCAGGCCAACGTCCAATCACTTTTAATTTTCCAATAAAAGACACTTAGTAAATTAAAGATCGTAGTAAAACGCATCGTCACTTAAACCTGATTAAAATGGAGCCTCGAATTAAAAAAAATGACAAGAAAAACTTACGAAAATGTATTCCCAGCACTATTTTTCCACTGATTTTCGGACGATACTCGCGTTTCTTTCTCCAATTTTGCAATTTCGTATTTAGAATCGGATTTCGGAAAAGGAACACTGTTTTCGCGACGCGCGGAGACGTGTTTTTCGCGGTGACACCGGCGTGTGGGGCACTGCCGCAAACTCTTTAGAAAATCAATATCTCCCCCTAACCGACCCGCATGCGGACGTCGTTCCAAAACTAAACACTGCTCACCCACTTCCTTATTATGTAACTAGACAAGGACGGCTATATATCCGTCCGCTACCTCAAAACAACCCCCGTGAACGCGCCAATAACGGATCAAGATGGCGGAGTGACGTTTGACGTTTCGGCGCGAAAAGTGACATTTGGCAGTGTTAATAGTTAGGAAATCGTTTTATCGATTTTATCCCGGCATTATGATTTATTTGGTCGTTAATATTGTCTGTGGATTGAAATAAACGGTTTATTGCATTTCTTTTTTATTTTATTGCGTTTTGGAGGTTATGTAGGTAACGTGTTCCTCCGGCTTTGTCAAAGGAAAGATGTGGATTTAATAATAGTTGGGTAAATTTGTGTCCCTCATGCTCACATATGGATTTCCCAGGGTGCCTGTTTTTGTTTTTTACATGTTTGTAGTTTTGTGGTGTATTTATGTTTAGGCATTATGATATCCGATATCCGTTCAAAACCTAGTCTGTAACTTAAATAAAAATGTTATCTTCCTACCGCATAAGTATTGGGTAAATATTTTAGGTTACCTATTGTTTTACTTAGGTACTTTTTTCAATCTTCACCACTTAGAATTCTTAGAAGGTTGGCAGTCCTCAACTGTGCGTTTCTCCAGAAACTTCCTGCCCCGCACAGTTAACTGTGCAATGATGTGTTACTTGTGTATATCCGGACCGATACGACCTTCAATAAAAGAGCGTACTCTCATCTTAGAGGCCGGAAACGTACTTGTAACCCCTCTGGTGTTGCAGGTGTCCATGGGCGACGGTAAAAGCTTACCACCGGGCGTGATTCGTCTGATCGTTTGCCTCTATATCATAAAAAGGTTTTTTTTAATTTCACATTTATTTATATATTTTATGACGGCTGTTTATCGGGAAGTCGTACAGTTAAGTGTAAAAATGTGGGTGCACTCATCATACTCAAAAATATGTCCCATAGCTCTTAGGTCAGCGAATTAAGGACTATGGGACATATTTTTGAGTAAGTTGTATGCTCCCATATTTTTGCACTTGACTGTACAAACCCAGCTATTTGTTTGGCGCAATGCAGCCGCTCCGATTTCCAAGTCACTGCAATAGTCTAAGAGGCTAGCCAAAATTTAATACCTTAAAAAAATCAAAATATGGCAAATATTTAGGTAGGTACTTACTCAAAACTTTGCACCGCCAATCGCAAGTGGTCGACATAACGATAAAAACGTTAGAATATAGTAGAGAAATAAACTAGTAGATTTGTAATCTATATTACTGATGGATGTGCCTTTTTTGTACAAATAATCATAATTTAAGTTAATAATAAAATGTCAGTCATAGACATAACTTAGACTTAGATCATATTTGTCACGGATTATTGATTAAGAGAACCAATTAGATTTATATAGGTATACATTCCTTAACTGTACATATTAAGAAAAAGACTAAAAGACATTTTTATAAAAAAAAACATAATAATTAACACGTAAGTAGGTAGGTACTTACATCCAACCGCAATTCGAAAGGAATTTCTCAGAAAAATGCAGTTTCATAGCACTGCATCGCAAATCACTTCTTTTGTGCCTGGCTAATTTATATTTGCTGGTGGCCAACAGCGGACTAAGCAAGCCCAGTAGCAACTTATTAGAAAAACGCGACGGTAGAGAACTTTTCAACTGCATGATGATAAGTTTGCGCGGTTTCTGCTGTGTAAGCTGAATTTTTAAGAATATTTATAGTACATTCTTGGCCTATTTTAGAATTTATGGACGACTTAAGTTGAATTCGTTCTGGGCCAGGTGGAAAAGGGCATTGACTGCTTCACAAATGCAAAAAATAGGAGTGTGGACTTGAAAGTAGTTGAAAGTAAAGGAGAAGATAAAGATAATTTATTTGTCAATGTACATGAGTAAAGTAAATAATATCGAGATGTTATACTGTACAAAGTTGCCCTTCATGCTTTTCTTCTCGGCGTACAAAATATAGTATCTATAATATTATATATATATATATATATATATTATTATATACAGTCTAACCTATGGGCTACCTACAGTACCCTCAAATAGAGAGTAAAACAAACGAAAGATTCTAAAAGTACCAGACTAAAAGATTAACCAACATCTTACTTAAAATCATAATTATTATTTGACACATAACTATGAATAAAAACCAAAATATGGAGTCGGTCTGGTAGGTACAGTCAGCATAAATAGTAGCGAATGAAACAAAGCCTTAATACTTAAATAGTAAAAAAAAAAAACAAAAGAGTATCAGGTGGCGACATCTATCGCTGGGTGGATCCAACTTAGCACATTAATATTCTTTTCATATCATGGAAACCCGAGCAAGGGATGACGACGCGTAGCGTAGGAAGGAGTAGGTAGGCTAAAGTTGTATTTAGTTTATGTAAGTGCTCACAGATGGCGGCGCATTCAAAAATAAAAATTCTCTAACTTATTTAACTTATTTTTAGTAAGATAAGTTGGTGGCGGTGGTGGTATCTAATAAATATGTATTAATTATTTGTCAAAACAAAAGCCATAATAGGGTATTGTCCCTATCCATTATAGGGCCATTGCTCTTATATCCAAAACAAACTATTTATTAAGAACAACTTGACTGTTAAGACCTTCTGATATAAAAGTCCACAGTTTTATTTTGTTTCGAAGTAGCATCACTTTATCTTGCAGTTGATATATTGCTGCTATCGATTTGTCTTGGCATACACTTTGTTATAACAGCAACAGTTAGAGGAGTCAAAAGAATCTGCCGCTGAAAAGACGCTCCCATACAAATAAATTGAAAGAACATCAAACTTGGCATGAACATTCAATCAACATATAACATGTATCCTATGAATGGTATTTAGGTACTTAACTAGTTTTTATTCATGTTAGCTTGGTTTTGTTTTATTTTATTTTTATTTTCATTGTGTTTTCCCTGGTTGCCCTGAAAACCAGCGCCATGGCACACCTCGGACACTGGCGATCAAATGTATGAAACAAACGCGTTCCTACGCACACAGCCTAAGCTCGTGTAGGTGAACTATGCTTGCGTGAGTGAGATAAGACATTGTAGGGTAACTGTGAGGTAACCGAGAGCGGGTGGGCGGCACTTTCAACGGGAGGCAGGGTGCGTCCATACTGTATGCTAGCTAGTTACTCTTTATTATATTGTGGCCGTGGCTAAGTATCTTAGACATCGGCATATGCTGAGTGGCATCCATTTTGGTGTTAAAATGTATTAGAATAAGATGTATTATAGGTTAAGTTTTATGTTTTACACCAAATAAAGTTTTTCTATTTCTATTATACATTTTGTAACTAAATCTATCATAGGTACTTACTCTGTGTCCTAAATACGAGTAGACAAGTAGATAAAATAAACTGCAGGTATTTTCGGTCGCATATCATACAAATTATTGCCGAGTTATGTTTTAACTTGAAATGCGTAAATTTAAACCAAATTCCCGTCTGTGTATTGACCGAGTGTAAGCGAAGGTCTCCATTTCGATTGAGCAAACATTCTGTCTTTGTTAAAAAAATGTTCTTCTCTAGGGTAAAAAGTATACAACTTTGCCCTTTAACAGAACTTTGCCCACCACGTCACATTTCAATAAAAGCGAAATAACGTAGTGACATTTGGTAAGTAGGTACGATAATAGAATATTTATGTTGATTCAGTTTATGTTTTTTTTAATTGCGGAGCCATGCGCGTTTGCGAGGTCTACAGGTCACAAATTCTGAACACCATTGTGTTACATAGGTACACACATTTATAACCTCGTCTACTAAAGCTATTTGCAGCGGGCATTACGTGAAATATTGCCCTACAATTACTTTAATCGTCTCTATTCCCTTTCAGCGCCGTAAGTAATGAACTACGCAAAATGGCGGTCAAGCGAGCCATATACTGTTAACCAACTTTGAAGTCGGTTAATTCTTTCACTACACAAATTAATTATAAATGCGTTGGACATGTACCTATTACATGGAGATGTTCGAAAGTTCTACTTCAAATAGGAAACATATTTATAGTTTGTCAAAGGACTGTCTCATTTCAAACATAGACAGAGAGAATCATAACTATCATAAGTACTATAGATCTTTAGTTGTCTTACACTAGTACTAGCACCCAAAAGAAAACGATGAACATAGTTTTTTTGTTTTTTATTTACTGACAAATTGGTTTGACCAACTATATATCTTTCTTTTTTCAGCACTAGCACCATTCCACTAATCCGGGGTTAACCGGTTAAACCGTTAAGGCAGTGTCAAATTCTACTGGTAGCCATGGTAACTCCAGGTTTAACGGGTTAACCTCGGGTTAGTCGGATGGTGCAAGTGGCCGTGTGGTATAAAACGTGAAATATTGCCTTGGGATTACTTCAATACCAGCTATTAGTTCCTTTCATCGTCCTAAGTAATAAACCATGTAAAATGGCGGCCAAAGAGGCTATAAATTATTAGCCTAGTTTATTAATCGTTGCAGTTTCATTTATGTGCGAGATGCAAGCGCTGGATGCAAGGTGCAAGGCTGCGAGATGCAAGGCAAGCGATTGAAGCGCTGGTGGCCTAGCGGTAAGAGCGTGCGACTTGCAATCCGGAGGTCGCGGGTTCGAATTCGAACCCCGGCTCGTACCAATGAGTTTTTCGGAACTTATGTACGAAATATCATTTAATATTTACCAGTCGCTTTTCGGTGAAGGAAAACATCGTGGGAAACCGGACTAATCCCAATACGGGCCTAGTGTACCCTCTGGGTTGGAAGGTCAGATGGCAGTCGCTTTCGCGCACGCACGAAGGCATTTTTTTAATTTTTTTTTTTAATTTTTTGTACATGTGTGGCATCACGTCAGTGGTCGGTGACGTACTAAAAGCAAAGAAGTGCATGCACTTCTCTGAGGTGCGGAAACATTTTGTTCGAGATGTCGTCTCTTGTATATACCTCAATGGGATTTTTACAAAAAAAAATCTATTTTAGTTACTTACCTACATGTATATTGTATAGAGATGCTTCCCATAAATGTAAATTTTAATTTTTTTAACTGGTGTATTGATTATAACGGTTCCATTTGTGTCATCTGGGGGCACGGCAGTGCCCCCGCCAAGTCGAGTAAAACAAAGAGGCACGGCCGTACCATCCTTTTCTGGAAGCGATTCAGGCCATTTTCGACGTCCTGTAATTTTGTGCTGGCTGAAGCTAAAACCCTGAAATAAATCTGAACTTGTAGTTTAAGAATTATTGTACGTCAAAGTTCCATAGTTTCGACACTGACACACTTATACACTCACCGATCATCATTCTCGATCTCATACTTCTAGCATACCCACAAGTTTCAAATTTTAAACATAAGTAGTTTTTAGCTTATCAAGCCATAGAAAACCTAAAAATATTGCAATATCAGTCACGTTTTAAAGATCTAAGAACTGCATAAGTAAGTTTGTAATCCTATATAAATATATGATATTACAAAGTTACTGTTGCAGTTCCTACAAATAGTAGGTAAAGTAAAGGTACACAACGATGTACGATGTGAGCATGAATGAAGATGTGTTTAAATATGATATGTGTATACATAGTATGGGTATGAGTACCCGAAAAGAAGGACTGTCTACAAAAAGAGATGAGATCCCATCAAAAACTTTACATGTAAAAAGGTGGCAGTCTCGCAACGCTTTTACTACAAAAAAGTTTTGAGATATAATGTGAAACCAAGTCGGTTATTTTAATCAGTGCCAGGGGGTGTTAAAACCGTATCAATAAAATATCTTTAATTTGTAATACATATAATGACTTGGCAATCGCACATAATGCTTTACTCGTACCGTACTCGTAAATATGTGTAATGCTCAAACTGCAATTAGCGCTAGCGTTATGTTCAATTTTATTAGAATTATTTTTAATAGGTGTCGATGATCCTTATGTCATTATGCAGCCGTGCGATGGCCAAGTCATTATACGTATTACAAATTAAAGATATCTTATTGATACGGTTTTAACACCCCCTGGCACTGATTAAAATAACCGACTTGGTTTCACATTATATCTCAAAACTTTTTTGTAGTAAAAGCGGTGCGAGACTGGCACCTTTTTACATGTTGTTTTTGATGGGATCTAGGCTACGGAACCCTAAAAATGAAGCCAATTTGACTTACAAATGAACAGTTTATTTACAAGCCTTTGCTTATACTGTAGCAAAACAATGCGTTAATAATTTTATAACAGCAGCGGCGGCGGAGCGTTTTAACGACGTTTATCTTGCGGTCAGTGTGACGTCATACAACATGGCGTACACGTTGTAAACAACCGGCTATATCGTTAGAAGGACGAATTCTGTTAATATTGTTTTAGATATGTTAGTTAAGAGAGGGAGAAAAGTCAGGAAATTAAAAAACAACATTTTATTGACAAAAATAAAAAAATTGGTACAATCTTTTATTGCTGACTATACTTTTCTTTCCACAGGTAACTATATAATACTCATCGAGACAATTGTAACAACCCGAAATACAATTAGTCTGTGTTGTTTTATCCCAGAGTTCACATGGCCACATCCTGTCTCCATCATCAGATCATCAGCTCCATGTCATCATAATATTGATATCATCAAACTACAATTTTGCGTTAGCCCCCTTTAAACTTTAACAACATAAAAGCCACGTAGCCATGTCACGAAAGTCACGGTTCATCAAAAAAAACAGGTCGAATTTACCCCCCCCCCCCCCCCCTCCTACTCCATTATACACCTTCATAACTTTGTGATAAACATGCATATATGAAGGTTTAGGTATGAAAGGTATTGATTTTTCTAGCACTCCTTATGTTTTGATAAACACGATTACATACATGGTATACCTACATATAATTATGTTAGGCTTGAAGGTATAAGCTAGCATAAGTGCTATTACTTGTTTTCTACAGGTTATTGCTTCGTTATAGTCAAGGTCAATGGAAAAAGAATAATCTATCTATCTACATACATATATGTACATGTATATTGTATATGTATCACTACACCTTAACCAAATTCCCCCGCCGCGTCTGTCTGTTTGTGTGTAGGTATATGTATATTATGTTTGTTCGCGATAAACTCGAAAACTACTGAACGGCTTTTCATGCGGTTTTCACCTATCAATAGAGTGATTCCTGAGGATGGTTTAGGTGCATAATTAATAAGCCGGGGGTGTAATACTCGTATATACAGGGTGGCTAAAAAATTAATGCATTCCCGTTGCCAGGGAGGTATTGGGATTATACTGAGCAACTTTTACTATTTGACCATCCCTGGAATCGCGAAAAAATATTTGGCTGTTTGAAATTTAGCTTTTATGTAGGTACTAACATTATTTTTAAGAATATACTAACAAACATAAGATCACTGTTATCTTTATTGAATAAATACATTGAAATAAATTGAATTGATACATTTTGGCTAGTCCATTTTCTATGTGAGGGTAAATTTTTTTTCGCGATTTCGGGGTTGGTCCCATAGTAAAAGTTGCTCAGTACAATCCCAATACCTCCCTGGCAACGGGAATGCATTTATTTTTAACCGACTTCCAAATCTAAAAGGAGGAGGTTATCAATTCGGTTGTATGTTTTTTTTTATTTTTTTTTTTATTTTTTTTTATGTTTGTTACTCCATATCTCCGTCATTACTGGACCGATTTTGAATATTTTTTTTTTGATTGTATGTATATGCATACAGATTGGTCCCGTTTTTGTCAAAACCCAGTTCTGATGATGGGATCCATGAGGAATCGAGGGAACTCCTCAAATCTTAAAGGCATACATATAGTGATTTTTGTGTTTTTATCAACAAATCAAGCATATACATTTAAAAAAGTGACATTTGATGAAGTGGAACTGCTGATGATGATCAGAACGGAACTCTTCAACGACGCATAGTACACGTTTGACGATTTGTCCTCTTCGTTATGTTTGTTAAGCAAGTTAAGTTTTTAAGCCACATTTTTGTCAAGCTCGAGTTCTGATGATGGGATCCATGAGGAATCGAGGGAACTCCTCAAATCTTAAAGGCATGCATATAGAGATTTTTGTATTTTCATCAAAAAATTAAGCATTTTCATTAAAAACTGTCGCATTTGATGCAGTGGAACTGCTGATGATGATCATAACGGAACTCTTCAACGACGCATAGCTCGCATTTGGCGATTTGTCCTTTTCGTTATGTTTGTTAAGCAAGTTAGGTTTTTAGGCACATTTATGTCAATCTCAAGTCCTGAACATGGGATCCATGAGGAATCGAGGGAACTCCTCAAATCTTAAAGGCACGCGTATAGAATTTTATATATTTTCATCAGAAATTCAAGCATTTACATTACAAACTGTGGCATTTGATGAAGCGGAACTGCTGATGATGATCAGAACAGAACTCTTCAACGACGCATAGTACACGTTTTGTGATTCTGAATTTCGATTTTGACTTGGACTGGGCCCCGGACTCCGGACTCGGACCCGTACTCGGACTCGGACCCGTACTCGGACTCGGACCCGGATCCGGACACGGACCCGGACCTTGATCCGGAAAACCACTATGATACCTAAACTAAACAAACCACTATGATTACCATAAAATGTATACATATTACCAAATAAAGTATAAGCGCCGTTAAGTGGGTCCAGGCTAGTAGTTAGAGAAGTCGGTTTTTTTCTATTAAAGATTATTTAGCCACCGTGTCATAGACTAGGAATCCTCTAGAGTTTAGAGCAATTATTTTATGAAACCGATGCTGCCAAAATTACGGGGTTGCGGGGGGACGAAGTGAGCGAATCCCGTGCCATGATTGGTCCGTTCAAAGACACGGACCAATCACGGCACGGGATTCACTCGAAGATGGAGTAAAACTACCGTATAAGTGGCAGAGGGGGTAGTGTTACTATGCTCAGTCTAGAGGATGTCTTGTCTGTGCACCGTGTATACCAAAGCATAGAGAAAAAAATACATAGAGTGCTCACTCCATAGATCAGTTTTAGTACCAAAAAGACTATTAGCATCTAGCATCGAGTAGCGGAACTATCAGTACTCCTACTTGACAATAGATGTAGCCACCGACCGGGAAGTCTTATGCTGTTGAGATAAGACTTTCCGGTCGGTGCTACATCTATTGTCAAGTAGCAGTACTGATAGTTCCGCTACTCGATGCTAGATGTAGACACTGAAATTAATAGTCTGAACTGATGTATGGAGTGAGCACTCTATGTATTTTTTTCTCTATGGCCAAAGTGAAGGCCAGGCACACTTATCTCGCAGCCACGCTTATCCGTATTTAGCTTACTTACATCTTTGTTAGTGACATGCAGTGGTCGAATAAAAAAACCAGAGCAAAGTTACGAGTAAAGCTAGTTCATAAATAAGAAGTTCGGAAACGTTAGTATTTGTCATGCTACTTCAGTCAACCTCAGTACTTTTTGTACCGAGACTGACTGAAATAGCAAGACACGTTCGTACGTTTCCGTGAAAATACGATGGAAAAATAATTTATGCACTACATCTGTACGACTATTCCACGCACTTGAATATTATCATTACATAGTATAAAACAAAGCCGCTTCCCGATGTCTGTCTGTCCCTATGTATGCTTAGATCTTTAAACTACGCAACGGATTTTGATGCGGTTTTTTTTTTTAAATAGATAGAGTGATTTAAGAGGAAGGTTTATGTATAATTTGTTAACCCATGCGAAGCCGGCGCGGGTCGCTGTTGGAAATATAAAAGAAACACAGCACACCAAACACTGACTGACAAGAAATAGACACACAAAGCAGAACAAAAACGTCAAGAAATGTGGATCCCAATGACGTTTCGCACCATTTGCATTGATGATAAAAACGCTTACGTAAATTTTGAGTCAAGATAAATGTTTCGTACAGAAAAGAGCTTAATGTCGTAAGCATTAAGTGTCAAATTTGCAAACATAAGTACCAACACTGTTAAAAAATGTAGTCCGATGGCACTAAACGTAACGTATTTACGTCAAACAACGTCAAACGAGAATAATGAACGAATGGAGTCACTTTGGTACACTTTAATATGTATTACTGTACAGGAAAACCAATTGAAGTAATAAATAAAACAAATTTAATTTAATCGGGAGCTCAAATAAAATTAATTCGTGGTTCAAATTCAAACAAATTAAATTTTTAATTCGTAAGTATACGTCTTTAAATACTAATTTCCTTGAAATAAATTCTACTTATTAAATAACTGTGTAATACTCATAGCGCGGGTGCACGGGGACATTTAGATACTGATTGGATTTTTTTTATAAAGTCTACCTATACTTTATAAAAAAAATCCTGTGGTTGTCACTGTGTTCCGACAGGTTTAGCATTTACAGTTAGTCGATATAAGCCCTTATTGGTGGTGTATATGTCGGAAACAGGGAAATGGGCCGAACACACAAGTGCCGTTTTGCCTTGTTTAAAACTGCATCACACCTATCTCTTGCTATAATTAAATAGCAGTCCACTTTGCACGTCGCATAGGTTTTCTTGGAAATCTTGAATTTAAACATAATATTATTCCTTACGAATTCCATATAAAAATAAAAATAAATATTGACCTCACATCGACTCATTAGATTTTTGTTCCTTAACATCCCTTCTTTGGTACTAACAAATTAATTTATTCAAAACCATAAAATTACCACCAGATTACATAAATTATGTAATGCTATCCAAAGAACTAACCGAAAGAAATACATTCCATCCTTTTTCCTTGTTTTATCATTGTTATTTTTACATATTTTAACGGCACATTTCGTAATTGTTGACAACTTCACATTTGAGCGTTTCAAACAAGACTAAACGAAAAAGTAATGCATGATCTGTTTTGACATCACTTTTGTGGGGCCATTTTTGGCGGCTGATTGGGTATCCAGTTCTTTATACTATATCAATGACACCAAATTATTTACCTCTAATATTAAATTCACAATGACATTTCTAAATGAAAGTAGCGAAGAACGATCAGCTGTTCTTCCCTCCATTAAAATTTGAAGTTTGTTATAAAACAATACGGTTTATATTTGAATGATACAGAAAACAAGTTGGATATTTTTGTATACTAGTTAGGGAGGCGAGGTAGCTAAATGGCGTAATTCAACGGCGCCGTCGAGACCTATCAAAATCGAAAGATAAAATAATTTCGAAAAGAAAAGCTCGTATGGCAAAAACCATTTTAGCGGTGGGTTTGGCGTGTACGGTTTTTCAAAAATGTTAAAAAAAATCGCGTCAGATATTCATACTACGTATGCCCCGAGTGCCTCTGATAACAACGGTATACTAATCTGCCGGTTTGCGTGGTGGGGGTAGGCATATAAAGTAGTCAAAAATGCAAAAAAAAAAAATTTACTCGAGCGCGTCAGATTTTCGGAAGGGGTGTTAAGTAGGCCCCAAGAAAGCTTCTTTTAAAAAAACTGACGATTTCGGCGTGACGATAAGTTACGATGAATTTTTGAAAATGCAAAAAAAAAAAGGTTTTTTGAAATACTCGAGCGCGTCAGATTTTCATAGGGGAGGTTTATCTCGGTATCCTGAAAGCATATTTTTTTAATCTGACAAAAATGTTGGTGGGTTCTCTTAATCTGACCGAAAAAGGTTTTTTGGTTCAAAAAATTCCGTGGCCGCGCTTTTTATTTGGACAAAAATGTAAAGAGACCTTTTTTGTGTAAAATAAAATTACCTTTTTTGTTTATTTAAACTTTTTTTTTGTAAAATGTATCGTTCGCGACTTATATGCCGCAACGCGTTCTTAGGAAGACGAAATGGCTCCTCCACACTTCCGGTCATGCGGAAACCGGCAGATTTTGTATTTTTAGTAAGTTTTAGATTATATTCTTCAAAAAAAAATAAAAAAAAATCGCGCTTGAGAATGCCGGATTAACGTTTTTTATTTACAAGTTCGCGACCCTATAACTCGGCGGCGTCAAGGACTTATCGTCAGATTAGTTAAATTTAGTCTTTAAACACTAAAATCAACCCCCAATATCTTAATCTGACGCGCTCGAGTATTTCAGACTATCCATTTTTTTTTACTAATCTGATCGTCTATCCTAGGCGCGCGTCACTACATATAGAGCTAAATACTTTACAAGGTTGTTCTATTAGGTCTAAGGTATCTCTCATATCTTAAACTGCCACGCTCGAGTATTGCCGAAAATTCCCCTATTCGCCTCCCTAACTATACGGATGATGAATGGATGACAATGCGATACTTTATTGATTTGTTGACCTTTTATTAGAAATCATCAATTTTAGTTTACGTTTTCATTGTTCATTAGATGTTTGCAATTCATGCTCTAGTTTTCGTCCACTTGACGGATTAGCAAATAAAATGTCTCATTTTTAGGGTTCCGTAGCCAAATGGCAAAAAACGGAACCCTTATAGATTCGTCATGTCTGTCTGTCTGTCTGTCCGTCTGTCCGTCTGTCTGTCCGTCCGTATGTCACAGCCACTTTTCTCCGAAACTATAAGAACTATACTGTTGAAACTTGGTAAGTAGATGTATTCTGTGAACCGCATTAAGATTTTCACACAAAAATAGAAAAAAAACAATAAATTTTTGGGGTTCCCCATACTTCGAACTGAAACTCAAAAATTTTTTTTTCATCAAAGCCATACGTGTGGGGTATCTATGGATAGGTCTTCAAAAATGATGTTGAGGTTTCTAATATAATTTTTTTCTAAACTGAATAGTTTGCGCGAGAGACACTTCCAAAGTGGTAAAATGTGTGTCCCCCCCCCCCCCCCCTGTAACTTCTAAAATAAGAGAATGATAAAACTAAAAAAAATATATGATGTACATTACCATGTAAATTTCCACCGAAAATTGGTTTGAACGAGATCTAGTAAGTAGTTTTTTTTTATACGTCATAAATCGCCTAAATACGGAACCCTTCATGGGCGAGTCCGACTCGCACTTGGCCGCTTTTAATTTTCTACTTGCGAAATATCATTTGTATGTAGATAGATATATTGTTTAGACATTATTAAGGATTGCAATAAGTCCAAATTTGTGCAGCAATATAGGTTTTTAGTTTTTACTCAAGTTTCGTCAAGTGGACGGAAACTAGAGCTGGACGAAAACTAACGCACCTGCCCTAGTTGTGCTTGCGGTTTTGCCCGGGTAGGATTTATTTTGTGTTATTTACCCTTCAAGTATATTTCCATCTTCACCACTTAGATCAGGGCTCTCCAAACCCCGGCCCGGCGCGTTCCAATCCGGCCCGCCGACACCTAAAGCGTCCGGCCCGCGGGAGCCAGGCTCCAGGGGTTCAGCCCTAACAGCACCAACCAGATACCTTTTGTTTTGACATAAAGGATTGCAATACGTATAAATTTGTGCAGCAATGTAGGTTTATATTCAAATTTCCTCAAGTGGACGAAAACTAGAGCTGGACGAAAACTAACGCACCTCCTATATCGTTACCCTGCATACCATCGCAGTATAATTTTAGTATATAGCCGAGGGATCTGACGAGCAAAATTTATAACATTGAACTATGTAGGTATAACTATATTTTTAGAGTAATTTAATATAAAAGATATATAAACGCGCACGACGGCCATCATTCGCCGCAATTTCACGCGGCGCGCCATATGAGCCATATCTCTTGTTTTCTTCTAATTTCCAGGGCCATAACCGCGAAAATCGAAGTTCGCAAATTGCGGGCATCTGTCTCTCTAATTACACCTTCATTGGAGTAAAAGAGAAATATCCCCCCAATTTGCGAATTTCAGTTTTCGCGGTAGCCCCTCTGTATTTACGCCTCTTGAGATTTTGTTTCAAAACCACAGCAGACAATGACGACATTATGACGACATTTTGACTCTCCTGAAGTTGACATTGATTGAGGTGAAGTTGTATCAATCAGCTAACTTCACGTCGCCGAGTATTTCAGTGAACAGCGGAGCGCGTAAACGCCGAGGAGTCTACCGGGGGCTGTGTGTGTGTGTGTTCGTCACAGAGTAGATTGGGTAGATGCCAGAGTTTTCCGGGACACCTAGTTCTGATCCAGGATAGTAGTATGTTGCTTGAAAAGGCTGTTTAAATTAATCAATAGTTCAACAAAAAACCGGCCAAGTGCGAGTCGGACTCCGGAAGGGTTTTGTACCATTACGCAAAAAACGGCAAAAATTGTTATAGCGGCCAATGATATTATATAACCATAGATAGGTTATACTCATACTTGAGGAGTACAAAAAATACTTCCATATTTACTTCTGTGCATAGGAAGACATTTGTTATTTTTGATTATTTCTCTCATTCCTTCTCTTGTCACACTCGTTGTTAAACATAAGCTCGTCTCTTCCTCCTTCGGTGTGCACGTGCTAACGAGCTCCTGTTAGCACTTGCTAACGAGCTCCTGTTAGCACGTGCACATTTCTCGCTTGTCCAGCCGCGACTAAAGGCAACTTGTACAATTTGTCACAAGGTAAGCGCTTCAATTTTGGAACGCCTATAACCTATCTTAACTTATAAATCATTGATAGCGGCAACAGAAATACATCATCTGTGAAAATTTCAACTGCCTAGCTATCACGGTTCATGAGATACAGCCTGGTGACAGACAGACGGACAAACAGACAGACAGACGGACAGCGAAATATAGGGGCCCGTTTTTACCCTTTGGGTACGGAACCCTAAAAACCTAAGCAATTAAAAATGTATACCTAGGGCGACCTAGGCAGTTACTCTGATTGCTTTGTTTCCTGTGTTTTTGTTTTCTTAAATTCCTAGGTATTTTTTTGTACCCATGGCCCCATGGTGTACCTTTTCTTGATTTCTCCTGTAGTCCTGTTATTTAATTGCGCATTACACATAATCAGGACAGTCGTACAATAAACGTCGCCTAAATCTTCCAAAACATCTTATATTGGTCGATAATGAAGAATTTTCGTTAGCAAAGTTGATGACGTCATCGTTTCTGAAAGCTCAAAACACAAAGCTTTGACGCATCTCCTCCGGGGTGGAGATCTTTGCCCCGTCTGTACAACATCTGCGCATGTCTGTGTGGCGCCATACCCGCGTATTCTAACCTAAATTCGAATTCCGAGCTCCGCTCGCGGACGCGCCCGGCCACCGTTCTTAATTCAAAAATAACATTATTTTTCACAACCGGCCAGTGTTCACGAAAATTAAAAAAGTAACGTGCCTTTTTTGAAAAAAGTGCGCGTGTTAGTAATGGTTATTTTTAGTAGTGCTGGCGTGTTTCGGTGACAAAATAGCGCCGAGGCCGCGGTAATTTTGGTCGTCCGGAATATGGCCTAATTGTTTTTTTTTCTGGAAAAGTGTAGTGATGATGTGTGATTGTGTTTTGTGAATAGGATAAATAAATTGGTAAGTGTGATTAGATATTTTTATATTAAGGTGCAGTATATGTATAATTAATAATAATTTATTAAATAGTTATTAAGTTATTAGGCATGCACTTTATTGAAGATTTATGTGAAAACGTAGCAAAGGAATATTAGAACTCTATATTTTGAATCATAGTGGAAAGTATAATTTTTATACCTAGTAAAAAAAAACTTATTTTTTTTAAATATTACAAATTCCACTGCTGAATATAAACTTAATTAAATAAATGTGAAAAAGTGTTTAGTATAAACATTGCATATACTTAATCAAAATAATATAGTAGAGTCCGTCTACGCTAATTTAGCACTGACTTGAACCTTGAACAGAACAAATTGAGGCAGTGACATTATATACGTCATTTATTTTCGTAGAAATTTTACATTAATGATGACATTCCACACTTTGTCATTGCAAATGTCATGCAGGGTTCGCATGAACCGACTCTAGAAGCTCGTGGAAAGATAAGTGGAAAGCTTTTATTTCGGTACGTAGTGAATATAATAGGGTATTTGACTACTAGTTATATCAGTTGCTTTTTTCGAAATGTCAAAACCATTTTGCTACTATGGAATTTATATGAAACACTAGCATGTGACGTCACAATCAAATTACCTACTCTTAATAATTTTATACGGGTTTTAAAATACAAATTGTGTCTAAACATAACTCCTGTCTACGTTTCTGAATTAATTTTCCGGTGCTTTATTTCATGCATGGTGTAAAATAATTTATTTTAAATACAGTCAAATACCCTATTCTTTTTTGCAATATTTATTTACAAATATATATACCTAGTTACTTGTACATGTCAGGGGTGTGTTGTGACAAAGCAGCGATTGCTTTTAGTTTCAGCAATCAAAAGCATTTTTTCCTACGATTGAAAATCAAAGAAATATACGCTCGAGGACGGAATAGCCCCTATGACGGAATTAGCCACATTGCCCTTAACAAAAATAAACCGATTTCACAAAACAGTCTAAAATATTTACCACCATTTATTTTCATCAGCTGTTCCACTTCGCCAAATGCTTTTCGAGTGCATATACACGTGTTTCTATAAATATGGAACCCTAAAAATATCCAAATCACTATAACTAAAGAGCGTACAGTCAGCAGCAGAAGTTGGTAAGTGGGCGAGGTGTTCAAAATGATCTTGACACGACTTTTGTTAAGAGAATCAAGGTAATTTTGATGAACACCTCGCCCGCTTAGCAACTTCTGCTGCTGACTGTGCGCCCATCTTAAAGGCCGGCAACGCACTTGAAATCCCCTAGTGTTGCAAGTGTCCATGGGTGACGGTAATTGCTTACCATCAGGCAATTCGTCTGCTCGTTTGCCTCCTATTTAAGCAAAAACCTAATGTCACTAACAACACCATCCCTAATACAAACGCCACTTGCACCATCCTACTAACCGGGGATTAACTGGTTAAACCTGGAGTTACCATGGTTACCAGTACAATTTGACACTGGGTTAACGGTGGAACGGGTTAACCCCGGGTTAGTAGGAGATGGTGCAAGTGGCCCTCCTAAGGAGGTAAGTAATGACTAAGTTCCAAACTAGTCAAAATAATTGACATTTTGTGGTTTCACAATAACAAGATCGATTAATGTAAAATAGGGGGTATTGTTGCAATGTTCGGCCGCCAGAGTGCAGCACTAGCACCCATCGTAAACCATGGACTAACTTATACATACTGTGCCTTAAACTGTTTTTTGACAAGTTTTCACAGACAATAAAATATGACATTGATACATCAAGGCGGTTTGTTTACAAAGGGCCTACCGGGAAACGCGAAAAGCGAAACTCAGCTATCTGCCTCTTTATCGCTCGAATATGCAAGACTGATAGAGAGGTTAGATTACAAAATTTAGAAAATTAACATAACTATACTCATTCCACATGAATTTCAACTCAACTTTATACTAATTATTGATAGGTATTGCACTTCAAAATCTACAACAAAAGATAAGATAACCTAGCCAAGTAGCCAATATCAGATAACCGAATCACTAGTCTACCATCTTTTATTTATATTTTAAGTCAGCGTGTCTCTTTACTGAATATTTATGGCGGGGGATAAAAACTGTATTCCTCACCTAACCACAGCAAGTTTAGTATAACCTCTATCTGTGTAACAATTGTACGTAATCTGGGCTCTTCCTTATACTGGTTTTAAGGGATAACTATATTCCTAACCGAACCACAGCGAGTTAAGTATGACCTTTATTTGTGTAACAATTGTACGTAATCTGGGCTCGTCCTTATACTGGTTTTGTAGGAATGTCTTTACGTGTGGGAATAGGAATGTAGGGTGCCCTGATTATTAGATGGTTGCATCACTTAGTTAATTAAAGTGGTTTATATGATTTTCTATGATTGAGGAGAAGGGGTTAATGAGTAATTGAGTAACTACATATAATTTTATATTTACCAAGTACCTAAAGTCTATTTTTTTCTTTCCGTAGACTAAAATGACATTTAATGTGTTGCTAGTTTTTTACGTCTTATAAATAGTGATGTGCTACAACCGGTATTAACCGAAAATAAACTATTGGGAGGTACTTATATTTGTTGATGAAGTGTCTGTAACACAATGAATGGATAACCAGTGACGTGCGAAAAGGGGACACTAGTAGAGGTATTAAAAATGTGAAATAGTGTAGGTAAAAATGCCATCATTTTGAGGTATTTAGAAATGTTGTATCCAGGTCTATACACAATATTTCTAATATTTTAAAGCGATTTGGCGTTGCGTCAGGTCGGCGATACGTTAATGACATTTTTTTAATGTTTGAGTAGATTAGTAGTGAGTAGATTTTATTTATTGTTTATATTTCCTATCATGTAGCGAGTAGATTACATGTTACAGTAGATTGAATCTAAAATTAATTTAATATACCTATATCGGTTATTCACAAACCGAAATCAAAGGTCAGCACTATATGTTTTAAGCTGGTCACATTATTTCTACGTTTGACATTTGTGGTTGTCATTTTAGTCTACGGAAAGAAAAAATAAACTTTAATTTGTATCAGGTTTGAATATGTATCATGTCATACAGGGTGTTTTTTTTTGGTGGTCATTAAAGGGAAATACGAATCTATATACGATAACGGGAAACTGTCGTTGACGTTCGGATTCAGACTACAAAAGTAATACTGCAAACATCAGAATCCATGTTTATTTGTTTATTTTATTTCTTTATTTCAAGGCGAGGTAACAAAATGTAAATTGGATACATACATACGTCTTAATATTATAGTAAACTTATAGTGCTAAATTTACATTTCAATAACTACCAAGCACAACATTCATTAGAGATTATAATATTTAGTTAACAATTAATTTGTAATCTTATAATTAAGGTGAGATCATGGACAGTGAGATCATGTACTCAACTAGGTATGTAATAATTTAATTAGACTGTTTCTAAATCTATTATAACTTAAATGAAAAATGTCTACATCATTACAAATCTTATTGTAAAAAGCGCATATACGAGACAGGGGACTATGTTGTGAAACGTTATTTGTACCAGCTGGAACTAAAAACTTTTGCTAAACATCCTGTATCTCATACATAAAAGCCGTATGCCGTATAGCTGATTGCTGGTATTCATGCATTGTTCGGGTATATGTTTAATTCTTACTATGAAAAAAAAAAGTGACGAACTCATCAGAAAGTGGCATTCTCAGAAAGTCACGTACTCAGAATGTGACGACCTCAGAAAGTGACGCACTCAGAAAGTGACGCCCTCAGAAAGTGACGTCCTCAGAACGTGACCTAATTCGAAAATGACCTAAGAAAGTTACATACTCCGCCTAAACCTCTATTTCATTCGTAATTGAGTTTTGCATAGTGACAAACCTTTTGGCTTGGCCACCGTGTTCATTTAGCTGTCCGCTTGATTTTGACCCACTTGTAACTATTGGCGTGGACTTTGGCAAGCGTTACAACTAATTATTTATTATGTGAGAGTATTATTGGAGCGAAGGCGAAATGTAAACGGTTTAACGTTTAAACAATGTGATTATTTTGCGGTAGGAATGTGTTTATGAATGTGAATGTAGAACACTTAGTTGCTGAAAACTTCAAAATACCTACTTATTTCTGAGAAGTTCTGTGAATTTCTAGATTTGGTACCAGTTTAAATTGTATGAATATCCCATATCCATAAAATTCTTCAGAACTCTTAACCTTTTAACCGCCAGCAATTTTTGATCGAGCGTGCTCGTGTCGCCACCGACAGTAATTGTACCACGCAGAGTAAGGTTGGCATAGTTACGGGAGATCTTTGTCTTATTTATCAGACTGTGGCGAAATGAGCTGGATATGTAATGTCTTATATATCAGACTCTGGCGGTTAAAGGGTTAAAAATCATTTGACATTCGAATCTAGTGGATCGATTTGGGACCATAATTATTATTGCAGAGAGGCGTTTTTGTTTTAAGCATCATTGCATTGTACATAGGTACATATATGTTGCCGCTATGGAATTAAGGGTTAAATGTACGCAACAATCATTCAATTATTGAAATAAATAATCTTGCTCGACTTGATTCAGATATGATTCAGAGTTTTCAGACAGACAGACGCACGAGTGATCCTATAAGGGTTCCGTTTTTTCCTTTTAAGGTACGGAACCCTAACAAAGTCCCCCGCCGCTAAGGTTACCAGGTCCACGTTTGGAATTTCCTGACAAAATTCCTGTTTGCGAATTTTTTTCCTGACACTCGTATCGGCGGGCGACGGGGGGGTCTAGTCGTATGCGATAAATTTTTAGGTACATATTGTTAATTCATTAAAATTCCTGACATTTTCGTATTCCGGCCACATTCCTGACAAACGGCCAAAATTCCTGACATGTCAGGAAAATTCCTGACGTCTGGTAACCCTACCCGCCGCTGGACATCCACTCCAGACAGTTTTAAATCAATAGCGTCGGATGCGATACATCTAAAGTACCTATCGAAACGCACTTAAGGTTCACTGCTCCCCCATGATTGATTTTACTGACTCATCGTTCACTCGGCTTTTGTTTTTAGGCGACTTTAACTATTTATAGCTTAAAGGTGACAGTCCATTTCCAACCGCAGCTGCACTACTGTTCATTTTACTATGGAAATTGACAGTAACAGCGACGCGTTCAGTACCAGTAGTGTATAGCTGCGGTCAGAAATGGAATGTTACCCTAAAGTAGTTTTAAGAAGTCGTCGGCAACGTCAAGGGTCTGCGGGCCCCATTCGGATTTTGTACTAGATATCTATTAGATATCTAAGAGATCACCAAGATATATGTCAGTGTCAATAACAAGTGTCGTTTTTGTTTGAAGAAACGTCACTTTTGACACTTGTTTGACACTGACATATCTTGGTGATGTCTAATAGATATCAAATAACTTCCTGCTAACCCTAGTTTATACCACATTTGGTGGTATTTTAAATAAATTCCTAACTAAGAATGAGTTCAAACTGTGAATTATGAGCATTCTGACAGGTGATGGGTCTAGTAAACATTATAATAACCTTAATAATATATATATATATACAATAAACGTTGTCTGGTTTGTGACGTCTTTAACAATTGGAAGTAGTTGTGTTGTCCGTAGGTTGAATTGCTTGTGTTTGTTTGTAGGGTGGATGGATACTCTACCGAACACCGTCTATACATCACCGACGATCTTTATCATACTGGCCGTGTGTTATCCAACCTCGACACTGGCGGAATCATCAAGCCCTGATGGAGCCATAATACACAAAAATTGATTGATAGATATCAAATATTTGACGTATCTTAAAGTTTGAATATGGCTGTGCTAGGCTTCGTGGTAGAATAGTGCCACCAACCCATCACGTAAAATAGGTGCAATAATATGACGTCGAGTTTCGGAAGCCAAGCCCGCGAGAACCTATAACCTATAACTATAGTGTATTCGTTGGGTGGACGATATTCGGAAGATTGAGGGTCACTTCTGGATGAGATTGGCTCAGGACCGGGATAAGTGGCGTACTAGAGAGGCCTATGCTCAGGTGTGGGCAATAAAAGACTGATATGATGATGATGATGATGTGTACCTATTTGAAAAGTCAATATTAGTATTGTCTCCAAAGACCTTTACCCCTATACGGCTACCGTCAGTTTGGCACTGAAATAAACGCCGTCGAGAACGTAATTTACTTTCTATACATCTCGCTCGTAGGTACTCACATATTAGTGCAAACGAGATGTATAGAAAGTAAATTACGTTCTCTATAACGTAAATGTCAGTTTTGACACTGTCAGTGACTCATGGTACGGGCTCTAGTGTACATTTCGTTCGATAGCGTGACGTGAGTGACGTGACGTACGCGTTTGCTTTAAGTCCCATTTTGTATGGGAATTAGACAACGCGCCAAGCAGGACGTTTATGAAACTCAAAATTCCCATACAAAATGATAAACGCGTATCACGTCACGCTATCGAATGAAATTCACTACGTTATGACTGGTTCTGACCGTCCAATACAATAAAATAGTTTCGACTGTAGATAATATCGTGTCGAAGTTCGTTATGGGGAAAAGTTTTACGTATCGACGGACGCGCTGATTGGATTAACAAGGGGATGTTTGTTTGTTTATGAATGAGTGGGTTTTAGTCCAATAAACGGGGAAGATTTTCTTGACAATAAGAAAATACTAGTAGGGATGACATGAAAAACTCTATATGGACGTTTATGGCATGATCACTGAAAAGTCAGTTCTCTTCTTAATAACGCCAGTTATGGGTGTTTTTATGTACATAAGTATTTATATTTAACTATATTTTATACAAATCGCCATCTAATATTCACAGCACAAGCGTTACTGAGCTTACTATAGGATCTGTGTAACATTGTCCTATTAAAAAACAGCATTCACTATATTTTGACATTCAGAGACGATTTCAATATATTATGGCGGTTTGTTTACAACAATGTAAACTTTAATAATTACATTTTACAAGTCAATGTGTCTACACTATTGAGCATTTATAGAAAATAAAATAATATATTCCTAAAAAAATCTCACAACTATTTCTTACAACTTCACAATAATAGGGTATTTGACTGTATTTAAAATAAATTATTTTACACCATGCATGAAATAAAGCACCAGAAGATTAATAGATAAACGTAGACAGCAGTTATTTTTAGACACAATTTCTATTTTAAAACCCGTATAAAACTAAAAAGAGTAGGTTATTTGATTGTGACGTCACATGCTAATGTTTCATATAAATTCCATAGTAGCAAAATCGTTATGACAGTTCGAAAAAAGAAACTGATTTGACTAGTAGTCAAATACACTATTATTCCTAAAACAATCTTACTACTATGTCTTACAACTCTACAATATAGAGCCACCCGCCTACAAGGCAGTATATTTTTGTATACAAGTATATCGGCTTTCCCCATACGGCTTTCACAATTTATTGCCGTCATATTTCCCACTCTCCCTTTATTTACGCCTTGTTTGTACAACGTATCTTATGTTATCTTTATACAACCTATCTTATCTATAACACGACTAATTCGCTTATCGATCGTGATGGCTGTATTTGTATTCAAAAATATGTTTACGATTTTGAATCTTATCACATGGAGTTAGGAGTTTTTGTTGTGTTAAAGCTTTTATACGGAAAGCTGGATTAGTTCGCTTTTCTGTTTCATTTCTGGAAAATGAAGAAGGGTCAGTCAGAAGCCAAGGAATTAAAAGGAAACTGTCGATGAAAGGATTAAGCTGCGTCGCGCGAAACTTGCGACGGAAGATATGGCAATTGCGCGGGTTTTTACCTTTATCTCAATTAGAGGCTCTCCAACTTGAAGCGCTGGTGGCCTAGCGGTAAGAGCGTGCCACTTCAATCTAGAGGTCGCGGGTTCAAATCCCGACTCGTACCTACCAATGAGTTTTTCGGAACTTTATTTATTTATTTTATTTTTGATATTTATCAGTTGCTTTTCGGTGAAGGAAAACATCGTGAGGCTTTCACCTATCGATAGAGTGATTCTTGAGGAAGGATTGTGTATAATTTGTTAACCCGTGCGAAGCCGGGGCGGGTCGCTAGACTCGCTAGTTGCTTATATAGGTACCTAAATAATTGGCTAAGTCAGCTCGGTGTTCAGAAAATCGTAAAAAAGTACTACCACCATCTGATATATCAAAATATGATTCGCCCCTATTTGAAGGATTCTGAAATATATTCTTTATCATTTTACGACCTCTAGGCACAGGAATATACTCATAAACAGCCATCAAAAAGACATTTCATCGACATTCGATAGCTTATGGCTTCCTAGGTGATAACTGGAATACGTGTATCAAGGTTGTAGGTACAGTCAGCAGCAGAAGTTGCTTCATTCATTCATTCATTCATTCATTCATATTGTCAAAAGAATAAGCGTCAAGGGAGTTTTGAACACCTCGCCCGCTTAGCAACTTCTGCTGCTGACTGTACATATGTGTCACATGTGTCAGTTACAGAGATGTTTACGATACGTGCTTGAGGTAAATACGTATATACTAAAAATGTAGGCTATGCCACCCCCGGCACAGAATAAATAATAGTAAAAAGCGTCTATTACCGCTATATGACGTTATATGACCGCTAGGTGGCGCAAGCAGGCGTCCGTTCCGTAGCGGTGCGCGGCAACTACTATGGCTAAACACCAAAATTGGTGTGGGCCGCATGTACTTGTAGCTGGGGCTCCCGATATCCGTTCTACCCGCCAACCCGTGCGTCCGTGTTCTTAGCCCCGGCGGTGCTAAGCGTCCGAACTACCCGAACCCGTCGAAGTCCGTTCCCGTGTAGTCCGTTCCCCCGTGTAGTCCGTTCCCCGTGTAGTCCGTTCCCCCGTGTAGTGCGTTCGGATCCGGATCTCAGCTCCGTTCGGGTATTGAATACACGGCGCTGACGGACCGAGTGGACCGACCCACGCGGGCCGGTTTGAGTTTTGAGTTGAAAGAAATAAGTACCTAGGTATCATTAATTCGTTATAAAATGTTAAAAATTATGTTATATTGCGTACGAATAGGGGTTAGGTACTTAAATATATTTGAATCAATGTCGAGTTATATTTTTTGCACCGGTTACATTTATAATGATTATATGTATTCGAGTAAGGGCGTTATTGAATACAAAACTAGTACCTACAGTATTCTTGTATTGTAAGACCATAACTCGGCACACTACTGGTTTTATAAAAAAAATAAACTGTTTATTTAAAAAAAACTAAGAAAAATACAACTTTATGGCTTACAACTTAGAAAAATCATGTATAGATTTTTATTGTTATATATAGATTACCTAAGAGAAAGATAAGG
Organism: Cydia amplana; assembly: GCF_948474715.1. NCBI lineage: Eukaryota > Metazoa > Arthropoda > Insecta > Lepidoptera > Tortricidae > Cydia > Cydia amplana. The sequence continues at coordinate 1,408,554 of NC_086090.1, forward strand.
ATAAAGTTTTTTTTTAATTATGTTACAGCTTAAACGCCTATTATTTATGTAGTGTTTTTTTTTTTGTATTAGTTTAATCATATGAGGTTTCCTCTCTAGGTTGTCTACGACCAAGTTTAAGAAGGCTCAGTATATTATGTTGCAAATAGCTCGGCTACTACTATTATAATCAGGATTAGGCAGAGAGGTGCAACTGGATAGCGTCTTCATAATTATTAATTATTTTTATGGTATTTAGGTACCTATCTACTTGTACTAAATATTGATAGAGATACTTAAAATAAATAAAACGTCTTTGAAGTCGTGTCGTGTGAAGTGAAAGAACTATTAAGTTATTCGTTATCAATTAGGGCAGCAGCCTTTTGTTTTGTAGTAAAGAAGTAAGTAGGATTAACGTCGCACGTGCAGATAAAGAGATGGTTCGCCGTGGCAATTTTTACTGATAATATGGACTCTGACACCCTGATTCCCTTTGACACTGGTATTTTGCCAGGCATACCTTTTGTTTGGAAAGTTGAAGAATTAGCCGTGCTGTTTTACAAACAAGATAAGAGTGATTTAGAGGGGGCAGCTTTTGAACTCACAAGTACTCGTTAGTCATTAATAAGGTTTTAGTTTGCCACACCGCCGGTCAACGTTTCTAATCTGAATTCAGTTGTTTACATTTATGTATAGTTTTACCTAGTTGCAAAATAAAGTTTAATTACTAATTTTGAAATTAGGTCCATTAGCGGCATTAAGTCAGCATGTTGTACCTACCTACTCCTTTTTCTTTTTTATGTGCAATAAAGTATAAGAATAAATAAATAAATTATTTTGATGCTGTAATTAAAACCTTTTTTTTTCGTGCGTCTAAATTTGTCCATGAGGTTTATATTAAACATTTATTTTTCGTTATTGAGACTAATTTTCGTTCTTCGCTCTTATAAAGAACGCGTCCGATCGTCACTGTACGTCGAGAACGGGCCGGACCCGCGTGTAATTAATATCCGTGGATCCGGACACACGGGTAACACGGGTACCCGGACTTTAATTACACGGACCCTAATTACCCGTTCCGAACGGGCCACAAATCCGGTTTCGTGTAGCACGAGAACGGGGCCCCGGCAACGGGTGCACGAAACCCGGACGCGACCGCGAGCCCTACTTGTAGCGACGCGACGAAATCGCGGAGTGAGCCACGCCTGCCCGCGGTTTGATTTACTAACATACCCCGACTTGACGGATGACATTTGTTTTGACTTTTAAAAAGTGCGAGGGCGGGTGAAACTTACTATCACATAGTACCTACTATCTGGGAGACCGAGCTTTGCTCGGAAATCATATAAAAACTCGAAAATGCGCGTTTTCCCTGAGATAAGACCTAGCTAGATCGATTTATCGCCCCCGAAAACCCCCATATAGCAAAAAATTAATTTTGTATTAAGCAGAAACGTCTGCGAACGATGCTATTAAGCTTCGAAATAAATTAAAAGTGAAAAAATTCACTGTCTTGGGCGTGACTTGAACCCACGACCACTGGATCACTAGTACAGTGCTCTGCCATCTGCCATATAGCAAACTTAATCGAAATCGTTAGAGCCGTTTCCGAGATCCCTGAAATATATACCTACATATAAATAAATAAATAAGAATTGCTCGTTTAAAGGTATGTCGAAACGACGTTTAATTCAAAATGAAATATCAATTGCAAACTGATCCGTCCGCCATGGCGCCATGGCGGTCGTAACATGCGGTTCCTGAAAACATCATAGAGAGCAAATAATACCTGTTTTTAGTTAAAGCAGTGTATGTAACTGTACTTACATGATTAGGTATTAAAACACTCGTGTGATATTTTTATGAAACTCCCTTTCAGCTCGTTTTATAAACCCACACTCATATTTTAATGCCTTTCATTGTGAAGCAGTCATATAAACTACTATTATCCCACTGTCGTATTTGTATTAAAGCTCTGTATAGCCCGTAATGTGGAACATGATCACATAATGGAGTCTGCTTGCATGCCGCGTATCTCGTAATACGGGGTCGCCGCCGTCTAGACGCGATAGTACAGTTTAACATTATAATGGTGTACGTTCAGTGTGTGGGGATGTGATATATGGGGCATTATCTATGAAAAGGGACCTTATCGTCGATGGCGCGTACGCCACACAGCGTCGCGCGCTATTGTATTTATATCGGAGCGTCTTTAATAATGGCGTAAGCGCCATCGACAATAAGGTCCCTTTTCATAGATAACGTCACATATGAGTAAGTAAAATGTTCTCATCACAGCCCGGCCACGACATTGCGCGACCGGCGACGGCGGCGGCGGTAACCATACGTGCCGGCCGGGCCGTCAAAGGTACTAAACTTAAGCGAATAAGTCAATAGGATTCCTTCCCATCAGCAATTCAACTCCAAATCAACCCAACATGTCATAAAATCCATATGACTCTCGAAGAACATACGACTTTTCGCTTTTGGCACTTCTAAACTTTTGGATGACTCAACCCACGTCATAGGAGAAGGAAAAACCCTCACTTCAGATCAGACCTAAATATATTTACATGTCTTATTCACGAAACATACTTACTGCCAAGACTGTAGCCTAATTTCCATTATAACATGAGCTGTAGATTCGTTAAGATTATTATGTGAAGGGAGACCCAGCTAAGCTGGTTTGGCTCAGGCCTAAATATATGTAGGTTCAGCTGAAATTTTTACCGGCTGCTGAAAATATTAGTTCAATGATTGTACTACTATAGTACAATCATTGAACTAATATTTTCTTCAATAGAGTATTTGACAGTATTAAAAATACATTATTTTACACAATGCATGAAATAAAGCACCAGAAGATTAATAGATAAACGTAGTCAGCAGTTATATTTAGACACAATTTCTATTTTAAAACCCGTATAAAACTATAAAGAGTAGGTAATTTGATTTGACGTCACATGCTAGTATTTCATATAAATTCCATAGTAGCAAAATCGTTTTGACAGTTCGAAAAAAGGAACTGATTTGACTAGTACTTAGTCAAATACCCTATGAGTACCGGATTTGCAAACCCTATAGCCGCGATATCTGCAGAGAAATCTGTAGGAATACCCTAGCTAGTGATATGCGATTTGACGTCATCATGTAGGTAAGTTTACATTTCACCTTACGCATTGTAACAAGGTGAAAATAGTTTACACTGAAATGATCTAAACAGCACGCCGGAATCGTAAAAAACCCAACCTATTCCCATCTGTTTACGAAGAAAGTGAGGCAACTAAAACCGAAATAACCGGAGTAAGTATATTTATGTCCAAACCGGCTATTTATGGTGTGCTGACGTGCGGGTAAACACGGTTTACTACTTCTAGTTCAGCCATGCATCTTTAGTCTGGTCTAGTCGTAAACTATACGAACAGTAATAGCCAATAGGCATTAAACAAACTAGTCAACATGATTAAATCCTTTAACGTTCCACAATGCCTGAAAACTCGCCTCTTTAACCAATGTGTGTGTGGAATTCCTTGCCGGTGTCTATATTTCCGAGCTCATATAACCCGGCAACCTTCAAATCAAGGGTGAACAGGCACCTTCTGGGCGAGCTCCATCGTGGGCCACGTATTCGCCTCGGCTAGTCTGTGGCTATGAGTATGCCCATTTATATTTTTTATTTTTGCCCCTCCCCTCTTTCCCGCCACTTCCATTTATAATAATAAAAAAATTTTGTCCTGCCCACCATGACCTACGGTGCCGAGACTTGGACGCTGACTAAGGACGCTGTGCATAAAATCAGAGTGGCGCAGAGAGCCATGGAGCTGATGGAGCGCGCCATGCTCGGCATTAAACTTATAGAAGTATGGAGATCCGACGCCGCACTAGGTCACAGAATAAATAATAGTACTAAGTACAGAAGACTCACTCGCTAACAAAACGCGTCTGTTACGATCAGCACAGATATGGCCGCTAGGTGGCGACAGCGCCACGCGCAGCTTATGGCTTTCCCCAAAATTGGGGCCGAACGAATGTACTTTTAGCTACCTGTAGCAAAGCGACGAAATCGCGGAGTGAGACACGCCTGACTAGGTGCGAGACGTAGGTGACGTCATTGCCAAGCTTAAATGAATTTGGGCGGCACATGTTACCAGGCAGAGTGATGGCAGGTGGACCAAAGAGTTAACAAATTGCTGGCTGCTTTCGTATGAAAGAAGCGCATGGCGCCCGTTAGCTCGTTGGGTGGACGACATTCGGAAGATCGCGGGGCATTTGCAATCCCTCTGGTGTTGCAGGTGTCCATGGGTAACGGTGATTGCCTACAATCAGGCGATTAGATGCGTACCTATATCATAAAAAAGGCAAAATGACTTAGGTAAGAGAGAGCCACTTTACAGAATATAATTAATAAAGGCATGAAGTACAGTAAACTATAGGTAAAATAATAATAAATAAATAAATATATCTTTATTTCAGACCCAGAAGTCCATAAAGAATGAGCGACAAACAAATGCGACGAAATAAGAATAAATAAAAAATAAATATCGGAAAAACAGGACTGAAAACAAAAACTACCACCAACTGGGTCAAGAAACTCTTCAACTAAAGAAGCCTCATTATCCCTCTCGGCGCAAGAACAAAAACTATAAAACTAAATATTAATCGCTTCCTCTGATAAAAATACTAAAAGCAAACTGCCATAAACTACAGTCTAATACTGAAACGTAATATCTAATAATCTTTTCTCAGTGACATATAACCTTATTCTTCCGAGCGGTGTCAAATGGAAAGGTCGTATGTTCAAATGAAGTTGCAGTTAAAAAGGGACCTTAGGGATTGGAAATAGAGAATAGTTTCGTCCCTAGTCTGTATCCTATTGCTTCAGAATATTATGGCGATCAACTTCTAACTAGGACGGATGCTTTAGATTTTAGATATTCTTATTGGTTGTAGAAATTGAGTTCTTTAATAAACTAGCAGTGGTGGAGAGCCATACAAATTAAAAAGCTTTCGAATAATTTATTTATTTTTTCTACTCCCGTACTTTTATTTGTCATTTAAAGGGTCGTGCACACACCTTTAAAAACCTACTATACCTTATAGTTGTCAAGACAAGTCTTTAGTATATTCCCCAAAAAAGAATTTGTGCATACACGCAGTACCTTTTTGGCAATTTTACTATACTTCGTGTATTGACCACTTAAAAAATATTGAATGAAATACAGTATTGCCAACCTTATTTTAAATGTCAACTCTGACATATAAGTGAACCATAGACATGTTTTTTTATTTCATTCATTCATTCATTCTTTTCCCGCCCGTACCCTCCATTTTTGCTACTTCTTGAATTAAAAATATTTGTTAAATTTACAATTTTATTTCAAAGTAAGTGCTTGGTCGTAGAAAAAAGTATTGTATGCAACGTTGTTTAACTGAGTCAAAAAATACTCGTGGCGTCTTTATTAACAATTTTCGGCTTCGGCTCAAATTGTTACTCACGCCACTCGCCTTTTTTGACCTCTCTTAAACAACGGTTGCATAAAATACTATATTTATTTAGAAGTTTAATTCAGGCAACAAGGCCCATATTACAAATACCTTACACTAACATACATATACTTATTTATATAATATACTTGATACTTCGCCTTCAAAAGTTATATATCATACTCGTATCACCACACAATTAATTATCAAATCAATTTAATCACATACAATCAATTAGTATGGCTAGGGTTGCCATAAACTATAGGGACATGGACAGGGACATTTTTTTCTGATTTTATTTGAGGCAAAACCAATTACCGTTGCCAATGGACACCTGCAACACCAGAGGGGTTGCAAGTGCGTTGCCGGTGTTTAACATGGTAGTACGCTCTTTTCTTGAAGGTTTGAAGGTCGTATCGGACGGAAAAATTGTGGGTGTCTGTTTAGAAATGTGAAGTTCGTAAAATTCGTATACAGAAATCAAGTTTTTTGAACTCCCCACCACTGTTAACTGTTAACCAGTAAGTAGCCTTACCACGAGCTTGACACTGGTATATTTGCTAGCGTGTGCGTAGCTTTTACTTTCTATACATCTCACTCGCACTAATATGCAAGTGCCTACGAGCGAAATGCAAGTTACGCAGACGTTAGCGAATATGTCAGTATCATGAAGTTATATTTTTTAAACTGGAGCGAGTTGTCACTTTTTTTGCCATACTAACTTGAACCTTATCACCGAGACAGAAAGTTGTTCGTACCAGACTAGAGAAAACGGTCCACTTGAGATAGAAAAACCCGAGCCCTGTGTCTCACTCGCACATGTTGCCAATGTTAAAAAGATACCATTATGGTAGAAATTATACCAATAAACTACTGAATTTAATTACCTTCTTATACAATTTTAGTGCTATATTCAGACTACAGTTCTGATATCTTTTAAGTAATTTGTAAATAATTATGATGCCAATATTATTAACTGATTAAACCAAGCGCATACACAGCAAAAAAAAACTAAATTTTAGTATGGTAGAAGTTGTAGTAACTTTAAATATTAATTGGTATCCCCAACTTGATGACATTTCTTCAAAACACGTGAATGCGAAATTTCTTAAAAATTGTGAAGAAATGTTGTGTTAAAGGTTGTTGGAGTGAAATAATTGCTAATTGTGGAATATTGTTTCACAAGAAAGCCACAATTATTACATTTTACTATAAAAATACAAGACAACATTGTCAAACTCATTAGGGTGACTATGATGTCGGCACGTTTTGAATCGGTCTCACAGAATTCTTATTAGTTATTATTAACGTAGGTAATGTAAAAGTAAGTTTAACATAATAGGTACCTTATGTCTTTAATACGGCATGTTTAATTTAAGATTTGTTGTAGAACAATTGAAGGGATGTTTACAAAAACAACATAACTGCTTAGACCGGTTGACACTTTTTTAAGGACATACATTATTAATCGTTTCAGGTGTCAACCAGTGTAGTCAGGTATGTTGTTTTTGTAAACATCCCTTCAATTGCCAAAATTTAAAACCAAAGTGCTTAACTCCTTAAACATTACAGACTCTCATTTATACATAATATTTTGTTAGGTGTGTTAAACTGTTTATATATGACATCGATTCTTTATAGGTAGGACACATTTCCGTCAATAGAAAAAAGGCACCAACTTTTAAAAAAACGTCATATTTGCTAAACAGATCTTCAATGACGCTTATACTCAAAAAAAACTGAAGTGGACAAAAGGGTAGCCTACCTTTATGAACATACCATGAGTGAGTGCGAAAGAGGCCGACTACAAATGAAAAAAAAACCTGACCACTTAAAATTTCACTTTATTTAGAAAATGACACACCCTACTGATATATTCCATGTTATCCTAATATCCCACATACAGATGTCTTATGGTCACCCTAATTAGAACGAGATGCAGGGCTCTAGTTTGACTTCTCATGTGGACACACTTTTTGGTCAATGTACTCGATCCAGTTTATTAACTCTAAATCCGTGGTCAGTATCAGCCCTAGTAGCACGGTCGCATTTTTATCATTTATCACCATGCCTGTCACGTTCTAACAAGTAGGTAAGTGCGAAAGTGACGGGCATAGTGATAGTGGATAAAAATGGATCCGTGCTGAGCCCGCTGGTCAGTGCCAAAGCTTGTGGAAGCCGTACAGCAGTTATCTGAGACTGTGCTTTTTAGCTGCAAATGCGTGGTGGAGGATCTAAAACCGATGTGCGTGGTTGACGTAACAAAAATAGACAAATTTTACCTAAAAATAAAATTTATATTAAGTTACTTACCTTGTTCCAAGCCTTCAAATTGGAGATGGCGACATTCGTTTCATACTGGCAACACCACAGTTCCGATGACGTCAGGCGCAATACCGGCTTTTATAACGGGTTTTCCATGTTTTTTCGAATCCAGCTGGCGGGCTGCGCGCCAATGCTCAGACCATTGGACTCTCAATTTGATTATCTTGACCTACCGTCCAATGTTATGACGGTGGACGGTAGTTAGCCACTGTAGATAGACAGGTGGCAAAATTGCCACTGTGGGTAGACAGGTGGCGAAGTTTTATCATGTAAACAAACACAGTATTCAGCGCAGCTGTAGGTACTTGTTTTGTTTACAGAGGTAGCACGGTATTTCATTGACAGCTGAAAAGACAAGCTTAAAACTAAACCCTACTGCTGAAATAAAAGCTTTATTATGATAATACTTACTTTTGCTGAAATATAAGTATTATGATTATGATAAAATGTGTATGTGAATGAAATTAATCGTGTACAAGTATCAAATTTACAAATTGCCAGCAGGCAGCAATGAAATCAGGCTTGGAACAAGGTAAGTAACTTAATATAAATTTTATTTTTAGGTAAAATTTGTCTATTAAGTTGACTGTACCTTGTTCCAAGCCTTCAAATTGAGAAGTGTTTGTTATCGACTGCTGGATGAGTGAGGATTGATAATATTGAATAGATCGCCAATGTGAATAAAAGACTAGATAGACTTAAAAGAAAACCTGTATTGCATTAACATAAAAACCAACTTCTATAATAAACCTGATTGGTATGACCTTATATTAACATCGATTAGAATAAGTGAATTATATCGTCTCAAAACATCTATCTAAAGGATTAGAATGCGAATCACGAGTACTAATCGTTTTTCTATAAAACTTATGAAATGTATTAGCACTTTGCCAATTACCTCTTTCCAAGATATCATTAATGTTATGGTTATCAAGCCAGCCCGACGAAGCAACCGCGGAACGGACACTGCCCGCACTACTGTTGATATTAGCGTCTTTAAGGACCGCCTTTATCCATCCACCAATGATGGTTCGTGAAGCTGGCTTCACAGGACCACATATAGAAATAAATAGATTATTTATATTCCCTCTTCGGTTCCGAGACAAGGAAATTAATAATTTTATCCAATAAACGGGATCTATATTTTTATTGTAATCACATGATAACAATTTCCAACCAGATTGCCTGCGTGATGCACTGTCTGTCTTGGAACCGAATTCGGGCCAAAATATAATACTGTCAGAATCAATCTTACAACTGGAATCATTTATACTCAATAACGTCAGGTCATGTACGCGTCGCCCTGAACAAAGCAATAACAAAATCGCACATCTCTTAGACACCTCAAATAAACTGGTATGTAAAGGTTCGTTATTCTCCAAATAAGTACATAAATCTCTAACATCCCATATACTTGCCTTACGAGGCATGGGTCTACTCAAAGCTATAGCTTTCAAAGCCTGGCGGACAACTATATGCGAGCTAAGCGGTGGGCCTGCACGTACGGGACAAAAAGTTGAGACAACCGATTTGTGTGAGCAAATTGTACTATGCGATAACTTTTCTACCAGGTGCAAGTCTGTAAGAAATCTTGCCAAATCTTGCGGTTCTGGATTGTCTCTGGCGACATTATGGGCAGTACACCACCTGCACCACCTTAGCCACGCTGGCTTGTAAGAAGCTAACGAAGATTTTCGCCAACCGCTTGCAAGTAAATCCTTTTGCTTATCGTTCCACGTACCTAACAATGCGGCCCACCCTGTATCAGCCAGACTTCTAAAGCTATCCGCTTGACATCGATTGGAGGTCTCCGAGTCTGTATGTCTACTAACCGGTTCTCCAGGTCCTGAATTTCTATTGGAGGGGCCAGGGATCGGCTCTTCAGGTCGCTGCGCCAAAACACCTTCTCCCAATTCGGCACGATCAATAGGTACATACCCTCTGCGTCGTTCAGGTGACCAAGAACTCTCGGGATTAGACACGGGGGAGGAAATATCCACGCCAGTTGATACTCCCATCTCCGACTGAACGCATCGACGAAGGACGCATCTGGATCCGTCTGGTCTAGAGTCGCATATGTCGGCACCACATGGGCTCTCCTCGATGCGAAAAGGTCTATTTGCGGAGTACCCCAAACCTGGAATATCTGGTGCGTTGCTGGAGACAGCAGGTGCCACTCCGACTGACCGCGAAACCTCGAGAGTCTGTCTGCTTCCGTGTTGTATCTGCCGGGAATGAACTGGACTGTCATGTGAATGTGATAGCGGTCCAACGCATCCATCACCAGGTAAGTCATCTCCATCATCTGCTGTGACCTCGTACCGCCTTCGTTGCGCAGATATGACACAACCGTCCGATTGTCCGACATAATCATTAGAGACGATTGCGTCAGTAACCGGCTCTGCGATGTTATTACCTTCTGTACTGCCATCATCTCTAGGAGATTTGAATGTTGACGAGCCTCCCATAGCGACCATTGGCCAGCTAACTGCTTGTTGTTGAGTAGAGCGCCCCAGCCCTGGCCAGACGCATCCGTAGTCAGAAAGAATTGGGGCGCTGGAGGGTGAAGAGGAGATGTGGCAGCTACGTGGTTGATCCACCAATCCAGCTCGGTGTATAGAGTTACTGGAAGCTTTACCTTCGTTCTTGGGGACATGTGCAGCAGCTGGTTGCAAAACGTCATCAACAGCCTGCTGTTGAGTCGACCCCTCGGAACAACGAAGCTGGCGAAATTCACTAGACCCAGTAAAGATTGGACCTGCTTTAATGAAGCGCACCTGCGATTTACCAGCATTCGGCATTTTTGCACAACATTCTGAATCTTTGCTTCTGGGAGGGACTTCAGGTTGCTCCAAGGGTCCCAACGAATTCCCAGGAACTCCATGGACTTCTGGGGGGTTAGGACGGACTTTCCGTAATTTACAGTCCAGCCTAGACCCTCGAGGATCTGTAGGGTGAGTCTTACTTGATTCTGAAGCAATGATCGGTTCTGGCATGCAAGAAGAAAGTCGTCCAAATATACGATGACCCTGATACCGCGAGATCTCAGCACTTCCGCAATCCAATTGGTGACTAGAGCAAATGTCCTCGGAGATGATGCGAGGCCGAATGGCAAGGAGGTCACCTGCCAAAGCCGGTGCTGAAACATTACCCTCAGGAATCTCCGGTGTGATGCCGTGACCGGAATATGGAAGTATGCGTTGTGGAGATCGAGCTTGACGAGCCAATCTCGTGGTTGAAGAAAGTCTGGGACCTTGTACATATTGATGAGGTGAAATTTGGCCACATATACGTACTTGTTTAGTTGTCTTAGGTTGAAGACTGGGCGTACGCTCCCACCTTTTTTCGGAACCAAAAACATGTTCGATACAAAACTTGGGGTCAACGAAGCCGGCTCTAGCACACCCTGTTCCATCAAGCTTTTCATTTGAACGATCATTTCCGGACTTTCCTTCGTGGAAAATTTTGATGAAAGTCTGGAGGGGTGAACTAGAGGCGGTTTTTTGACAAAGGGTATCCGGTACCCAGACAAAATCTTGATTATGTAGTCTGGAGCCCCCATGGCTTTCCATTGGTTTATAAAAAGCTCCAGTTGACCCGCTTTGAAGCTGAGATAGTCAGTCGTAGCGCCTGCGAGATCGCTTACCTTGCCTGTTCCTGTAATATTTGTCGCTTCGCTGATTGGATCGAAATGGCCCGGCTTTTCGCTTTCTGTCCTGAGGAGCCTGGGCGGGAGCAGCAGAAGGCCTGGATACACGCGGAAACTAGAATAGTCCGCAGCCTTCTTGTTCTGCTCCGGCTGTGAGACTCCTTGCGCAGGAGCTCGTTTGCTAGCAACTCCCTGCGCAGGAGTGCGTGGACAGAAAAATACCTTGTCAATTCCGCCATTCTTCGTTATACAGTCAGAAAACCGCTTGTCATCGAAGAGGTGCTCCTGTGTTGGAGGGATCTTCCGAAAAGATTCCTTCATGTAGCGATCTTTGACGAAGTGCAATACTCCATCTCTCCGTTGCTGGATAATGTCTGCGCGACGGCCACAGACCATCTGCAAGAGGTCCAAGTGAATGCGAGAATAGTCACCTTCCGAGAACACCTCGTTGATTTTGTCTGCTACCGCCTCAACCGTGCAATCACCTTGCGAACTTATCCAAGACACGAAAGTTTCAAAGCCAGCTTTCAATTTCTCATTTTGTATAATGAGAGCATGAGACACAGCGGCTAGAGTCTTTTCTGTAACGGCGAGGGCACGGTTACGATCAAAAGACTTTATCATGTCATTACTCTCCAAATCAGTAAAGCCAGGTGATGACACGTACGTATTCTGAGCATCTATGTACCGTACCTGCGACCAGTCGTTCGAATTGAAATGCTGCAACTTGTCCAAAATATCAGCATGCTCCTTTGAGGTTATCGCGCCCGACGACTTGAGGGTAGTCTCAAGTTTGAAATTAATATCCTTTGCAGGCCCCGGGACAGGCACCGGAGGAGCCTCTGGAACCTCCAGATCTTCAGGCGCGACAATTGATAGCACGTCCGAATCACTGGAGTATTCCCGCAAACGAGAAGAAAAATTGTCACGTAAAGACCTTACCTCGTGGGCCAAATTGGACACTACATCCTCTAACCTGGTCATGCGTTCATGCTCAGTTAAACCCGATGCACCTGGATCATGTTGAACATTATTAGGTTTTGAACTCTCCATAATGGAACTGAAATTGTTTAGAAAATTACTTCGAAATTTTTCTAAACTTATAGGTGTTTCCTCTGCCAGAAACAAATCGCCAATGATCTGAGCATTGGCGCGCAGCCCGCCAGCTGGATTCGAAAAAACATGGAAAACCCGTTATAAAAGCCGGTATTGCGCCTGACGTCATCGGAACTGTGGTGTTGCCAGTATGAAACGAATGTCGCCATCTCCAATTTGAAGGCTTGGAACAAGGTACAGTCAACTTAATGTCAACTTTTGTTGACTTACATCTTCATATTATTAATTATAGTTGGTCAAACCAATTTGTCAGTAAATAAGAACAAAAAAAACTATACTCATCCTTTTCTTTTGGGTGCTAGTACTAGTGTAAGACAAAGATAGTATGATTGTCTCTGTCTATGTTTGAAATGAGACAGTCCTTTGACAAACTATACATCTGTCAACTGTCAAATAACTATATGTCCAGATTGTCCAGCAGCCAGGCAGGCGCCGCTTTCGCGCACGTAGCCAATATTGATATGATATCGCCCGATCACCTATTGGAATAATTGGCCTTGATAAAATCGTTTGAACTGTTACAGCTTTAGTTGTATATAAAAATGTCTGCCGTTTGTCTGTCAGTGCGTTGTATGAGCTCGAGAGAGCTAATTTTAATACAAGTAAATAATGGACTGTATTTTATCTTTATTTGAGTGGTAAAAATAGCTGAGTTGTTGAAAGTGAGGCTAGGTTCTGTATTGTCTGTAGGTGGTTCACAAAATACAGGTTTTTCGGTTTTCTTTTTGCTCGGCATGCGAAATACAACTGTACCCGTACCATGAGTCACTGACAGTGTCAACCAAAGAGTAAAGTAAGTATTATAGTGCCAACACTAACATATACGCGAACGTCTAAGTAATTTACTTTCTAGGCAAATCCTGGCTTAATAGGTGATACTTGGTAATTCGGTGATAATGCGTTGTTATCTTTCGCTCAGCTTACAATGCTGAAATGTAAGCAATTAAATCGCTGCCAATCCGATTGCAGGCATCAAAACTGACAGCTGTCAACGAATTTATAGCTCGCATTTCCTCATGGTGAGAACTATGTAAGATTATAACGGAGTATCATCGAATTACCAAGTATCACCGATAAGCCAAGGTTTGCCCTACATCTCGCTCGGACTAATATGTCAGTACGAGCGAGATGCATAGAAAGTAAGTTAAGTTCAATTCGTTTATGTCAGTGCCAAACTTGTGGTAGCCACACTGGTGAAACTTGTAAGGGTTCTACTCCCTAAAACACTAATTGGATGGAACTCTTACTATTATGAAACGGGTGTCAATGACATTTGGCACGCGATGTTACCAATAGCTATACCTATAATTAACCGTGTCACAGAATAAATAATAAATAGTACTAGGTACAGAAGATTCGCTCTCTAACAAAACGCGTCTATTACGACGTGATTACGACAGATATGACCGCTAGGTGGCGCAAGCGCGTGCAGGCGTCCGTTCCGTAGCGGTGCGTGGCAACTATATGGCTAGACACCATAATTGGTGTGGGCCGCATGTACTAGTGAGCCACGCCTGACCGTGACTAGTCTAGGTATATGAGAAAGGTTAGGCAGATCTCTAAATACATTTTAATATTACTATGGCAAACAAGCGTCCAGCCCGCCTGATAGTAAGCGGACTCTGCTGTGAGCGCTTTCAACTCGAGCCAGCCCTTTGAGAAATTGAGGAACATTTGTTTTATACCACGTCGGTGGCAAACAAACACATGGCCTGATGGTAAGCGGTCAACGTACCAAACGGTTGCCGACCCTTTAAAAACCTGTCTTTGAAGAACCCCATACTACGAAGTGTTACAAATTCAACGTTTAAAATGTATATTTTATGAATAAAACATTTAACTTGAAATTAAACTTCCTCGAGAATAAATCCCGAAGAATTGAGAACCTCCTTAAAACTGTTCAGTCGGTTAATGAAGAAAAATGCGAATTTTAGTTAATTATTAAGTAATTAAATCTGTTTACCTGCTTTGCTGGCACGCTTAAATGAACTATTAAAGCCTTAGGGCGCAAAATGAGTGGCTCGAGTGGCGGCGAACAGCGTCCGGATTGGATCCATGTTTAACATCTTGGGGTTCAATTATCAATTTTCTAATACTAGTACAAATTACCTCCAATGAAATTTAAACCTTTAGTAAATGGAACAGAGTTGCTTTTGTTTTGTTCTATAAAAAAAACTCTATTTTCTAATAACATTGATTCATTTTCTTTGTTAGTAGGCCATCAGCCGCCAGAGGTTGTTAAGTTAATTTAACCCACCCAAATTAAGGGTTTCACCTAGGAATTAGAGATAATAAGTTGAGGGTGCGTTCTGCGCCCTCTATCTTAAAAACTATTAGGCGTATGAAAAAATGTATTGGATATAACTTGTCACAAATTTTATCCTCTACATTTTGTACCTAGACATAAAGATCATTAGAGCTATAGAAATCTAGTTTTCCTTGAATAACTTTCGACACTCCCACGGGATCTTCTGTACCTTTTCAATATACTTAACTTCTAAAACGTAATGAAATACGAAATCAAACATCGACTCTTTGTCAATTTGACACAAGTCTTACGTGATTAAGTCCCGCAGTTGAAATTTAAGCTAGCAAATTTCGCAATCCAGTCGTCAGGAGGCATGACTGAGGGTGGTATTTCACCTGTCCAATATACACTGCGTCTCACTCTCTCATGAAGCAAAATGTGAGACGGAAATTATGGACACATTGGACCAAGATATTGGACAGATCCTCAGTCATCCCAAGCTAGTTAAATAAATACAAACTTACGCGAGCAGCCTCAGTGTACGCTACCCAAATCCCTTGGACGCTCGACGCTGCACGCCCCGCTAAACGCGCCGCTGGTCGTTCGCCACTGAGGCCGCACACTTAGAAAGTTAATTAGCTATAGTTTATGGGGACCCCTACAGACTATTAGTGCCTATATAATGAAACTTTAAATAGAAACGTAGCTTTGGCTTGGTGTTGGTTTAGGGTCGGGCTAATATGTCCTAAATATGTCACATGAACGCGTATTTATGGTGACACTTCCACATTTTGTCGTTGCAAAGAGGCGGACATGAGAAAGCTATTTTACTGAAGTCGCAACGGAAAAGCTTTGCTCGCGCTTCATGCTTGATCAATAAAATTATAAGTAAAATCGTTGTCGCTAACGGCCCGTTTTGAAAAATAATTATAAGTATAGTCAGAGCGATACGATACCGATCTGTCACTTATGACACTGACAGATCGGTATCGTATCGCTGTGACTTCTTATAGGCATTGCTCGAATCGGGCCGTAAGTGTGTTTATAATGTAAAGCATATAATCCAGTCTGAAAACACGAGCAGCGATAGCGGCGCGGCGGGGTGCCTCCATAGGGGAACAAGGCCAGATACTGGTAATGAATAGACAGTCAAATAATATAATTTCCGTACCGTTTCGTACATTGTCACTGTGAGAAGGTACGTAATGGTACTGAAATTAAATTCCTTGACTGTACCGTCTATTCATTACCAGCATGGCCTTGTTCCCCTGTGGGGGCACCCCGCCGCGCCGCTATCCGCCGTAATACAAGTAGTTCAGTCTAACTAAGCAAATTCTGCGCAGACATTGATCATGACGATGGTGAGACTTCCACGCTTTGTCCTGGCATAGTCTATGTTTAGACTCTTCATAGTGTTTTTAGACTCTATACGATGCGAGCTGATGACAATAATTATACATAATTAGGTCTACGCAGCAAGACCCCGCAACTAGCCATTGCTCCGCCATTTTGAAGAAATCTAAAAACTGAATCGATAAAAAAATCACCTTCGAATTTGTATAAGACGAATATCATTTGATATTCCCCTCTGGGTTGGAAGTTGGAAGGTCTGATTGCAGTCGCTTTCGCAACTACTAATGCCTACGCCTGGGGCTTAAATCTGGGGATAAGAAGTAATTTAACTAAACTAAACCAACTTTGCCGTGGCAAAAAGTCAGGACAATGCGAGAAACATGATGATGATGATAAGCCGAAGACGTTTTGAGGTAACAGACTAAAGAAGAGTACCTAACTCATCTCATTGCCACATGTGGCGTCTATTTCATGTATATCTCTGTGTTATCACGTAATGCGTAGGTACTCACATGAAAAAACTGCGGATGTAACTATATAGGTTGCGTGGAAAGGAATATGGTTTATTTACATATATATTTTTACAGCTTTATTTACATTGCGAATGAACTGTGCTAGGAGTAGGTATATATCACTTGATCAAAGGGAGGGTGAATGTTATTATATAATGTCGGTTGGAATGCGATCCTTATAAATAAACTGAAATCGCTTTAAGATTAAGTTTTTTACAGCATTAATGGATAATTCACTCAGTACCGTATATAGTTAAAATAATCATAATCGTTTATTGCAGCCATGGTATTATAACATGCTTTTTTATTTTAGTCAGTACATACATCATAGACTAGGAATCCTCTAGACGGGGTTAAGAGCAATTATTTCATGAAACCGATGCTGCCAAAAATACTGGAGTGCGGGGGACGAGGCGAGCGAGTCCCGTGCCGTGATTGGTCCGTTCAAAGACACGGACGTCACACAAAGACACTTTGACTCGAAGATGGAGTAAAACTACCGTATATTTGTGGCAGAGGGGCTAGCGCTACTAAGCTCAGTCTAGAGGATGTCTTGTCTGTGACATACATGGACCCTACTAGGGCGTGACAATATTTTAAAACCATAATGAATAATATCTAAGTTGCACACAAACATAAGATTTTTTTTTTTTGCCCATGTGTGTGTCCCACTGCTGGGCAAAGGCCTCCACTCTCCTTTTCCAATCCTCCCTGTGCTGAGCAAGATCCCGCCAATCCCGATGGAATGCATCCAAGTCGTCCCGCCATCTCTTTCTCGGTCTGCCTCTGCCTCGATAAGATAAATATAGAATATAACATAATATTTCGAACAATAAGCATAAACGTTACAACAGTTAAGCACCGTCTTAAGGTAGTACTTGAGCTAACTGTCCATGAACTCTTATTAAGATTATTTATGGGTATTTATGTGTGGCATACGGGTAAGTGTGGCTAGCCTTCACATTGAGGCTTGTTTAGAATTGTTTAGTGTTTATTGCTTGTTTATTTAAAAAAATATTTCAATCATCTGAAAGGATTCAAACGGCACCTCTCACATAAAAAATTCCTTAGTAGTTTGCGGGTTTTGAACGCTATGTCTAGAATCTACACTGTAGATAAAATCCATTAACATACATACGTACAGTCGCCATCAGATATATCGGAGCGGCCAAGGTGTTCACAATATCTGAACACGCATTCTAACGCCTTCACAATGGAGGCGTGTTCAGATATTTGTGAGCGCCTTAGCCGCTCCGATATATCTGATGGCGAACTTTCCTCCACCTTGTACGTCAGTCTGATACAGAACCCACTATTAAATTTTGTTTACATCACACTTGCTCGAAAAAGATTTTATTTCATGCACCTCGCCTGCAAAATCTTCCTTACCAACGTTACACAATGTACTATTAAACGATGTGCAAAAATCGCATTTTCCTCCCACGGGCAGAAAAATCTCCTTACATATAATATAAATACTTATAGCTTACTAACGATACTAACTCAAAGTAAAAATACACACGACGAGCGATTAGCATGAGACGATTTCATTCAAAGCTAACTAATACGCTTCAAAAATCCATTTTAATCCTGACCTCTTTTAACGCTTTCATGCCTCCAATATTGGGGTCAAGGTATACTGGATGCGTTGCAGATAAAATGTATTCTGAATCGGAGGGCAGGTGCGCAAGATTCTGTGACGCGAATAGAATATAGGACACATTTAAAGGCAGAAGATTTGTCGTTGACAGTTAAATAGCGAAAAAATAAGTTCAAAAGCTAACGTCACCTCTTATGGATTATTCGATGTTCATGATATGTCTCAACTGAAGAATAAATAGGTACTTAACTTAAAACAAATAAGTTAGAGCCGAGAGTTAGAGTCATTAAGTCATACTATTAATTCTAATACGGCCCGCAAACGGCCGCAGTCCATCATCATCATCATTGGCCACAGCATCTGTTGTAGATGTTTGTTGCGGCGCTTGTGGGTTTACGGGGTTACGCAACGCCGTCGATGGCTATAGAGTCCTATAGCCGCGCGGCATTTCTTGCCACATCGATCGCACACAAAACGCGAGTCCGCTGGAGGTGGTAGAGCACGACGAAGACTTTTCTGCTTCAGGCTTTCAAGCCAGTCGTCGTCATGTTTTGAAGTTCCGACTTTAATGTCGTGACGCCATTCGGGTCTCATCTCGGCGCGTTTCTCCCAACCGCAGTCCAGATGTTAAGAAATTGCTCAATATTCATCTTTTGTTCACCTTGTCGTCATGTTAAATATTACGTATGTATACAAATATAATTATAATTATTAAGCATAAAATAAATGGATTGGTGCCTACGTGTTGTAAACAAAATGTAAGGGCGGTGATACAGTTCACACTAGTACGGGGGTCAGATGAGATGACACTTGCTTGTTGGTTTTGTACCATAAAACAATGTAAGTTTTGTAAGTAGTTTAAGCGCCTTTATTAACTCAATAAAATATCTTTATCTACTAACTATTCACCTAAATTTATCCTTATTATAGTGCCCACTGAACTAAATCTACAAGTTTATATTATTAAACTTCCGCCTACAAACACATGGCACGTGTCTATTTTAGTGTCCACAGACACACGCGGTCATTATGACTATAGTTATTCTAATCCTTTGAACTTAACACTCGCAATAAAACATTTGACCTTTTTTACAGCTTCGAAACTTCACACATAAAACACACACAACTTCACAAATAAAAGTGGGTGTGAGTCTTTTGAAATTGCTTTTAACATAATTACTACGTACCTATGTACTTATTTAATAAGGTTAGGTGGGGTCATAGAGAAAAAAATACATAAATTGCTCACTCCATACATCAGTTTTAGTACCAAAAAGACTATTAGCATCTAGCATTGAGTAGCGGAACTATCAGTACTGCTACATCTATTGTCAAGTAGCAGTACTGATAGTTCCGCTACTCGATGCTAGATGTAGACACTGAAATTAATAGTGTAACTGATGTATGGAGTGAGCACTCTTGTCTTACTATATGGTGGGGTATAATAAACTATAGGGCAAAATAAACACTTCTAAAATAAACAGTTAGGAGATAAATACCTACTTAAAGATACTATATTAACTTATAATACTAAAAATAAACCTAATGTCCTTCTACGTAGAAGAACTTTCCTTTTACTCTCTTGGTTCCATCAAGATAAAAAATGTGATATTTTTTTATTAGCCTATTTGGTGTCCCACTGCTGGGTGTCCCACTCGACCCTGTCATCGGCATTTTCCCACGATTTGGGGTAGAATGCGTCCAAGTGATCTCCATTAAAAATGTGTTAATTTTTTTTTAATCAGATAGAGACGAAATGAACATGAGATTAAACAACAGGTGGTCTTATCGCTAAATATTTCTCTCAGACAACCTTTGGGTAATGGAAAGAAGAACATAACAAAGGTGCCAAAGTATATATTGTTGACAAAAACATAGTTCTCTTCATTTTAATAGCCAAAACAATAATTTAACGAGACAGGCCAGTAATCCAAAGCTTGCCGCCATTACTTGTTATGTCTCGCCTACATTAGCGCTCGATAATAATACATTTATGTCTCAATTTATGGACTGCACCTCTACCATGAGTTTGTTAAGACGTTTAAGCTAGCAACTGCGTAAACTCACTCTCATGTCGTTCACACTGTACTTTTACCCTGACTTTTACCACGAGTTTGAGACTGATACCGATACTGATACTTGGGGGTAGCTCCAGCCAGCAGATCCTGCAGCAAGGACTAGGAAGAAGTGACTACGAGAGGGAAATTTCAGTTTGTAACTTGTATTTTAAGTGAAATTTGTAGTAGTATTAATATTAATGTATGACTATGCTTTCAGGTAGGTAGATTTTTTTAGACATAAGCATGCGTTTATTTGATAACCGCACGAGACAATTTTGTACACCTGCATAGTGGGTAAAACATAGAGATCAAATATATAAATTAATGTATCTACCACCTTTCATATATGTTAGCTATGTTTAACAAAATAAATGAAACTGAAACTGGAGGCGAAGTTGAGACAAAATAGCACTGGGAGCTCGCAGGACTCTGGTGATTTTCAGCCTAAGCGGCAGCGAGTCGATGCACTATGTCAGCGTCACATCACATAGGCTAAGCCTCAGATGCTAAGTCAAACAAGTACAGTGGCGTTCAAAAAGTGCATGGATAGATGTCGACCGTAATGCCTTAATAGTTAACAGTTGAAACATGTCCATGCACTTTTGAACGCTAGTGTACGCGTACAAACCAGCTCATTGAGCAGTAACCCCCGCCACCCCGTCGTAAGCACCCTCAGCCTGCCCGAGACACCGGAGCACCCAGTAGATAGGACAGGAGTGTAGGGTTTGCAGTAGAGATGGGTAACTCAGGAGTGATAGATAAAAAAGATATATATATATCTTTCTCTTTTCATGAATCACTCTTCTTGTCTTTACGAATCCGAATGTATCAGTATATCCGTACAGCTCTCACTCCCTCAGCAACAATTTACTAAAGCGATAAGCGATGTCTCGGTCGCGCGTTGACCGAAGTAACACGAACGAGCGACAGCGGTCGTTCGGGCGAGTTCGGACGCGTCATGCGCTATATATTCCGCGAGAAGTAGATACAGTAAGTATAGTCTTTCTCGCTCGCTACTACTACTACTACTCTCTCTCTCTCTCTCTCACAGCAAGTGCCGATACAGTTGCGAGCGAGACAACTGCGGATATAAAGATATAAAAGAGTGATACATATCCCAGTGACAGAAAGATATATATCACTCTTTTCTTTCTACTGACACATTTCGCCCATCCCTAGTTTGCAGTCAGGATAGTAGAGATTATTAGCCGACCCGAATACAAGGCATAGTAAAGTCACTTTTACCACGAGTTTGACACGGAACTAAATAATGATATGCTTATAATTTGTGACATATAATTATTATTAAAGAAATATTTGTTTTTTTTTGAGTTTAAGCAGTCTCCAGCGACTCGTGGTAAGGCTACGGCCTCTTTATGGGGCCGTTAATGTAAACATGAACCGATTTGAATTCGGAATGCTGGCGACGGACGACATTGTCGAATCAATAATAATTGATGCAATAAGGAAATTATAATGACACTTTTCGATATACAGTCAGCAGCAGAAGTTGCTAAGCTGGCGAGGTATTCAAAATGATCTTGACGCGACTTTATTGTTAAGAGAATAAGAGCGTGTCAAGGTAATCTTGATCTCGTCCACTTAGCAACATCTGGCGGTCTAGCATGAGTTGCTTTCTCGCGCGTGACTCCATATTTGAAGTCGCGCAAGATGTATATATATGTATATAAGATGTATATATGACAGGGCAATATATGATAGGGCAACACTGGCCACGACAACAACAGCTCCCGCGTAATACTTACAAATATAATACAAAAGATGGGTTTTTGAATCCTATATCGCGCTAAAAGTGTTTAGTTCAGCTTAAATACACAACACAAGTGTGGACAAATAAAAATACCTGCTTCGATATTGACTACAGTGAAAGTTCTGTGTTCTAATTCTAACCTCACCAAACTCGCAGTGACAGTTGAACAATCAAAATAACAATGTCACCAAATACCAATACGAAGATTTGTTCTGGATGCGATGAAGAAATAGCGGACATCAAAGCTATGATGTTATGTAAGTCAGGAGGATGTCAAAAAGTCTTCTGCAACCTGTGTATTCCAATTAAACTATCAATGGCAGAAAAAAACGTCTGGTCATGCCCAGATTGCAAAGCCTTGTCAAAAAGAGGTGGCGATAACACCTCCACCCCGGTTCGTACCCTGCAATCTGATAGTAATGTCACTATACGTAATAAAAATAAAACCTCACAGTCTAAACCGGGGTCGGGGCCCGAGCCGTCAAAACCGGCGGCTGAACCGCCAAAGCCACAGACACCTAAGAGAGATCTCGGTGATCTCGCCGAGCTTACATCGGAGATTAAACTGTTACGCTGTGACATGTCAGATCTGAAAAGCCAAATAACTTCTGCACTAGACTCCCTGGCCAAGTGCCAGACCCGAATGGACGAGATAACCGGCAAGCTTACAGATACGGAACGTCGGCTGCAGGCTTTGGAAGACCAGCAATCCCAAAATGTGCGAATTAAAGCTACGTTACAGGACCTTGAAAACAAGTACAACATTCAAGCACAATTAGCTTTAAGAAACGATGTAGAAATCATAGGATGCCCAGAAATTAAAAATGAAAATCTACATCATACTATGATGGCCATAGCCACGAAGATTGGTGCCAGTGTATCGGACGTCGACATAGACTACGTTTCAAGAGCAGGCCACAAGAGGAAACAATCTAGCAATGAGTTCAGTCAATTACCACGACCTGTAATTGTACGCTTTGCCCGCAGGAAGGTCCGTGATGACTTTATAGCGAAATCTAAAATCCGACGAAATTTGGATACTACAGATATTATCACTGAAGGTACCCCACAGAAAATATACATCAATGAACGGCTAACTCGCGAAAACCGCCAGTTATTTCGAATCGCCAGGGAGCGGGCGGCCCAGGCAAATTTCAAATATTGTTGGACACGAGGCGGATTTATCTATGCACGAAAGCGAGATGGAGCAGACGCCATCAATATTATTAATCAAGACTGTATTGACCGCGTTTTTGGAACTGAACACCAGCTTGGGTCTGCTTCTAAAGATTTTCCTGAGGAGTAATAGTTCCCTAACTGTAAGGATACCGTGTACTATCTTATATATGTGTATCTTATGTCTCTTAAGTGTATTTCAATATAATTTAAAAATATATAGTAGATTTTGGTATATTTGCTATTGTCGTATTTTTAATAAAAATGTAACTAGTATAACATTAAGTTGTATTCAGCGTTTCAAACAGTCACAAATATTATGGATACATGCTAACACATGTCTTACACAAAAAAACACTACTCACCGACACTTATCCAGTATAAAATTTGAATCTGGACTCCTCCCTACCTTGCGGCTTAGTGATGCTCCGTTCATGCAACCTCCACCACCGACCTAGACCCGGGGGAGGATATTGACGAAACTTACATGGTGAACTGCCACACGGTAGGGACTCCAGAGCTATGCCAATATTATCTTAGCCAAATACACAACATCAAGATTATAACTTTTAATATTCGAAGCCTGCAACATAACATCTCTAGTTTTTTAGTCACTTTAAAACGCTTTAATACAATGTTTGATTTTATAGTACTGACCGAATGTTGGCTGAAGGAAGGCTCAGTGATCAAACAAATTGACGGCTACAACTCCTACCAAACTGAAAATCTAGGAAACCAGGCTAGTGGAGTCGTGGTGTATGTAAAAGATACTTGGAATGTTCAAGTAAGTGAGCCAAAAATTCAAGATGCAAATTGCCTATATATTGATATTCCTAAATGTTTCTCACTTCTAGGAATCTATCGCTCTCCGTCAGCGAATAATATTGACCCGTTCTTAAATTCACTAGAATCCTTTATAAACGGTACAGATTGTGGTCTGGATCTTATTATTACAGGGGACATAAATATAGATATTATGAAGGTAACACCCCAGTCCTCTGATTACTTATGTCTAATGGCTAGCCTAGGTCTCAAATCTGCAGTTGACAAGCCCACAAGAAATGAAGCATGCCTGGATCATTACCTAGTAAGATCAAAGCAATCCTATAAAGCAGTAATTTGTGAAGCAGACATAACTGATCATGATATGGTAATACTCTGCCTGTCAGGTAAATCCAAATCAGTCCCAAAAGAAAGGTATATTTACAAAGTAGATTATGATGCTATTTATAATGAATTAGGGCAAGCTAACTGGGATACTGTCACCAATAGTTCCTCTCCCACTGAAGCTGCAGATATCTTTACTAAAGCTTTGACAACAATTATCCACAATAATTCATCAAAAAAGGCTGTCAGTCGCTCCAAGTTTAATATTAAGCCATGGATAACTCCAGGGTTAATTAGGTGCTCTAAACATAAGGACCGATTGCATTTGATAAGCCGTAAAAACCCTAATGACCTTAATGCTAAACTAATTTTCACTCGCTATAGGAACTTTTATAGAACCCTTATCCGGAAACTTAAAGTCGAGTATGAGCATAAACAGCTTACTGAAAATCGAAACCATCCAAAGCAACTGTGGAAAACTATAAAGCAAATAATACAAACCCCGAAAGATAATGGAACCCCTGGCTATACCACCATAAAATCGACCTTACCTGAATCATTGAATTACATAAATGACTATTTTTCGACCGTAGGCCAGTCGCTTGCAAATAATATTCTTGCCAATTCTGGAGAAACTGAAGCATCCCTTGCATCCAAATTTAAAATAGCCACATCATCATCAAAGTCTTTCTTTATGACCCCAACTAACATCCAGGAAGTTGAAAGTATAATCATGAGCCTCAAAATGAGTGGTGCTTCAGGCATAGATGGGATAAGCAACCAGTTTCTAAAACGCGTGAAAGACTACGTGGCCAAACCCCTAACAACCATATGTAATCTTAGTCTAGAACACGGATCCTTTCCAGAAACCTGGAAGACGGCAGCTGTAGTACCAATTTATAAATCTGGCGCCAAGGATAATGCAAGTAATTACAGGCCGATATCACTATTGTCAAGTTGCTCAAAGGTGCTAGAAAAGCTAGTTAACAAACGACTTATCAACTTCCTAAATTCAGAATGCCTGTTTTCGGAAAGGCAATTTGGATTCCGACAAGGAAAATCTACAGAGGATGCGGTCTCTCTTTTTACCAAACAGGTCAGTACATACTTGGATAAGGGTAATCCATGCACTGGAGTATTCCTAGACCTGTCCAAGGCATTCGACACAGTTTCGGTTCCTATACTACTACAGAAACTCGAACACCTTGGAATCAGAGGAGTGGCCCTAACCTGGTTCAGTAGTTACTTGACTGGCAGACGTCAATGTACAAAGTTTGGAAACACGTTAAGCGAGGCAAAACCAGTAACTTTTGGGGTCCCGCAAGGGAGTATCCTTGGCCCAACTCTTTTTATAGCATATTTAAATGACTTAACACATATTCCCATACATAACGCAGATATTATTTGCTACGCAGATGATAATGCTATACTATTTCACGGTGACTCGTGGTCGCAATGCCTAGAGATCGCCCAGAACGGTATGGAATCGGTTTACAGTTGGCTAAAAAGTAATCTACTAACTCTCAATACTACGAAAACTAAATTTCTTTGTTTTCACAAAACTGCTGCCTCAGAGCCGTCAATCCGCCCTGAAATAAGAATACATGATATAAACTGCAAACAAGGTACACCTTCTTGCAATTGTATTGCAATTGAACGAGCATCATCTATAAAATACTTAGGCGTGACACTAGATGAAAAACTTAATTTTTCTAACCACATTGAATCAGTATCTGCTAGAGTAAGAAAATTAATTTATGTGATGAAGGAACTAAGAGATGCAGCTGACAGGAGACTACTTAAAATGATATATACTGCACTTTGTCAGCCAATTTTAACTTACTGCATCACCGTATGGGGAGGGGCAACTAGTTCGGCAATGATTACCCTAGAAAGAGCACAGAGATTTTTACTTAAGGTAATCCTTAAAAAACCCAGGCTTTACCCTACAATAGACGTGTATAGGGACATGGACGTGCTCAGCGTCCGTAAGCTTGCTATCATTAGGTTAACAATGATAATGCACCGTGAATTAGTCAAATCAGGATATGGAACTTCTTATAATAAACGTGTTTTTAAGCTGCCTGTTCCCAGGACAAAAACTGCTTTTGCAAAAAGATTTCAAAACTTCCTTTTGCCATATATATATAATAAAGTAAACAAAGATTGCGATATTAAAAACTATACTGCTAGCAAAGCTAAAATAATAGTAACTTCTTGGATAAAAAATCTTACTTATATTGAAACAGAGCAGCTAATGAAGACAAATGATTGGTAAAATCAATAGTCTAACCTCTCGGTAGGCTTTTAATAATAGAAATTTAACCTTCACTCTCGCTACGTCTTATAACACACACACACACATTCATTCACACCACAAACACACCTCACATGATTGCTGTATACAATAGGTAAAAAAAATAGTATGAATTAATATTAAACTTATTGCTCTACCTAAATTGTGATTGTTCCTGTTAGATTAAGCCTGTTATCATAATTAAACATATTAGTTAGTACTAGATGCTTATTAGAAAATAAAACTTCAGCGTAGGATGTAGGTAACTCAATGTAGTAATGTTTTCAATCTGACTACACAATACAGGCGTAGCCTAGTGTGGCAGTCATAGGTTAAGTAAAACCTGTAAACCTGTAAACCTGTATGGAGACGCGCGCGAGAACGCAACTCATGCTACGAGGGGCGTTCAAAATATTCTCGGTATTGATATCTTACGACCTCTTCTAAAATTTCTTTCGTTACTGGCCGCTAAGGTTTATTCATTGACATTAAAAAAAAGTATAATTCGAACCGAGATAGTCTTTTGTTTTTCTGCAATTGCTGAACAAACATGAACATCCTGTGCGAATTGACAATGTTAACTAAATTAGAACATCGATGCGTGATAAAATTCTTGACAAAACAGGGTAAAAATCAAAAAACCATAAAAGAGGAAATGGATTGTGTTTACCGTGAGTCTGCTCCTTCTTTATCTACCATTCAAAAGTGGTCAAGCGAGTTTAAACGCGGAAGGGAGAGTATTGAAGATGACCCTAGACCTGGCCGGCCTGTAGTAGCTACTTCACAAGAAAATATTGATAAAGTGGAAAAACTTATATTGGAAGATGGTCGAGTGAAGGTAAAATCTATAGCACAAGTAACCAATCTCTCTATTGGTACCGTACATGATATTATACATGACCATCTTAATATGTCAAAAGTAAGTGCAAGATGGGTTCCGCGAATGCTGACTCGGCTTCAAAAAGACATGCGTGTAGCTTGTTGTTCCGATTTTATTGACCTGTGCGGTGAAAATCCTGATGAGGTGCTGCAAAGAATAGTTACTGGAGATGAAACCTGGGTTCATCATTATGACCCAGAGAGTAAACAAGAGTCCATGCAGTGGCACATTAAGGGTTCAGCTCATCCCAAGAAGTTGAAGGTCATCCCTTCAGCTGGCAAGGTCATGGCCACGATATTTTGGGATTGTGAAGGAGTATTACTAATCGATTATAAAGAAAAAGGTGTAAATATCACAGGACAGTACTACGCTAACATTCTACGTCAATTAAAGGATGTAATTAAAGAAAAGAGGCGAGGAAAGTTAACCAAAGGTATTCTGCTTCTGCATGACAACGCCCCCGTCCATACTGCTCATATTGCCAAGGCAGCTATTGTTGAACGTGGGTTTAAAACTGTTACTCACCCACCGTATAGTCCGGACTTAGCCCCCAGCGACTTCTTTTTGCTCCCCAATCTTAAAAAGGATCTGCGTGGAAATAAATTTTCTGACGATGAAGCATTGAAGGCGGCAGTGGAGGAGCATTTTTACACGAAAGATAAAAAATATTTTTACGAGGGATTAAAAAAAATAATTGATCGATCTTTTAAGTGTATGAACATAGGGGGGGAGTATACTTACTTACAAACTTTTCGTACTTGTTTGTTTTCATTCTCATACCGAGAATATTTTGAATACCCCTCGTAGACCGCCTGCTGTTGATTGTACGAATGGCGATAAAAGTAGTTCAGAAATTGAACTTGACAGTTTTGTTTATCAAATAGGATTTCCATCCATAAGCCACCCCCTCATCCAGCATACCAATTATATAAGCGAGGCGCACCAGCAATAGATTTTCGTACAACATTGCCGGCCTACCGGTAAAGCGACAATAAGCCGCGTCGCACGCGGCGCCGTGCATTGAACTTATTTGTTAGGTTATTATTAGTTTTTGCGTTGTATATTTACACGTATTTTTCGAGAAAATCTCTATACTAGTACACACCTCGGCCGGACCTTCGCTCGGCCCTTTACTTTATCTCACACTAGGCCGACAACTATGATAAAGGGTTATATCATCAGTTTTTAATTGGTGATCGTTACGTTCGTTTCTTCTGACCAATTGAAAGCGTGGAGCAAGTACCAGGGCCTCATGAGTTACGAGAAGGTGTCGTTGACCAACCGGCCGGGGGCGCGGGGCGCGGGGGCCGAGTCGCGTACGAGTATGAAGGTATCGCGGCTGCTCGCGCATCTTAGCTGTATACTTTTGGTTTTTTTACCTACATACATGATTCTTCTACTAGTTTTAAGTATTTTTTGTTGACTCGTAGAAAAAGTATTGTGTACAATAGTGATATAATCAAGCTTTAGAAAAGCTCTCCATTATATCACGATTGTATAAAATACTATTTTGTTACAGCAATGGCCGACGCGGCTGCCACCCCCGCGCCGCCCACCCCCGGCACGCCGGGCGCGGATGAAACTGCGCCGGCGCCGAAGAAGCAGGCGCGCTCGCGCGGCAAGCCTCAGCCAGAGAAACCGAAGCGGAGTCTGTTGTGCCTGGGCCTGAAGAACCCGCTGAGGAGGCTGTGCTATGCGATAGTGGAGTGGAAGTATCCTTTTTAATTAAAAAACAGGCTAAGTGCGAGTCGGACTCGCGCACGGAGGGTTCCGCACCATCAACAAAAAATAGACCAAAAAAATCGTGTTTGTTGTATGGGAGCCCCCCTTAAATATTTATTTTATTTTATTTTTTGTATTTGTTGTTATCGCAGCAACAGAGATACATCATTTGTGAAAATTTCAACTGTCTAGCTATCGCGGTTCATGAGATACAACCTGGTGACAGACGGACGGACGGACAGCGAAGTCTTAGTAATAGGGTCCCGTTTTTTACCCTTTGGGTACGGAACCCTAAAAAAAATGCTGGTGTAATTAAAAGAGTATGGAAAACTTTGGTTTATTCATCACTAGCGACCCGCCCCGGCTTCGCACGGGTTTACAAATACATAAACTTTCTTCTTGCATCACTCTATGTATAAATAATAAATAAAAAAAACCGTATCAAAATCCGTTGCGTGGTTTTAAAGATCTAAGCATACATAGGGACAGACAGCGGGAAGCGACTTTGTTTTATACTATGTAGTGATGCGGTGTAATTAAAAGAGTGTGGAATAACTTTGCTTTATTCATCATTAGGCATCGGGGTAATTTCTTTAATTTTCTTACTTATCTTAGAGAAATTTTGCTGTAACCACACCGTGAAACAAATGACTGACGCCAGAACGGTCCGTGTCCGGCGACACTTCGTTTTATGTGACGGGTGATGATCACGCGATGCTTTCTATAGAAAACTGAAGTGAGTGAGTGTTGGACGCCTCGGCTCGGACCCAGACCGTTCTAGTGAGTCATCCTTAAATTTCCGATTCTAAATTTTCGTCGTGTTGTTTTGGAGTGAACTGCACAGATATTTTTAGCCATTTTTATAATGATCCCGGTCTTTTGGGATTTCGACGTCAATATGACGCAAATAAGCAAAAAAACCGGCCAAGTGCGAGTCGTACTCGCGCACGGAGGGTTCCGCACCATCAACAAAAAATAGAGCAAAACAAGCAAAAAAAACGGTCACCCATCCAAGTACTGACCCCGCCCGACGTTGCTTAACTTCGGTCAAAAATCACGTTTGTTGTATGGGAGCCCCACTTACATCTTTATTTTATTCTGTTTTTAGTATTTGTTGTTATAGCGGCAACAGAAATACATCATCTGTGAAAATTTCAACTGTCTAGCTAGGCTGTATCTCACAGTTCGTGAGATACAGCCTGGTGACAGACGGACGGACGGACGGACGGACGGACGGACAGCGCAGTCTTAGTAATAGGGTCCCGTTTTCACCCTTTGGGTGCGGAACCCTAAAAAATAAGTGTTTTGTCTTAACGTTAACGAGAGAGATAAAACTGTCAATGTAACTCCGAATGAAAATAAATCTGGATGTGTTTGTAAACTTTTTCGCCAGATGTTCTTGCAGACATAAATTTATACCTACTAGCTACCCGCCCCGGCTTTGCAAGGGTTAACAAATTATACATAAACCTTCCTCTTGAATCACTCTATCTATTAAAAAAAAACTGCATCAAAATCCGTTGCGTAGCTTTAAAGATCTAAGCATACATAGAGACAGACAGACAGCGGGAATCGACTTTGTTTTATACTATGTAGTGATACAGTCGCCGTCAAATACTTCGGAGCGGGGAATGTGCTTAAAAATATCTGAACATGGACTTGAACGTCGTAATAATAGGGTCTTACCTATTCTCTAGCCGCCCAGAGACCTATAAAAAGGTCTCCTGTTCCATTCTAATTTGAACTTTGTGTTGACAAAATAAAATTTCATTTTGCTTGGCAAGGTTTGACGTATGGGCTAGAGGTTATATTAAAAATAAGAGGAGATATTAACAAACTCCATGGAACTACCAATCTTTATGTTTTTCTGGGCTTTTAGCAGTGCTTTAAAACACCGTATTTAATTCAGTAAAAGTACTAC
Source organism: Cydia amplana (assembly GCF_948474715.1). NCBI lineage: Eukaryota > Metazoa > Arthropoda > Insecta > Lepidoptera > Tortricidae > Cydia > Cydia amplana. Next base: position 1,439,753 of record NC_086090.1, read on the forward strand.
ACACGACCACAGAATAAGTAATAGTATTATCATACAGAACGGACACGCACCGTCCCGCCCCGATTCGGAATACCTCGCCCGCGACAGGCCGCGACATGAATGTGTTCAATGTGTGCGTAAGTCGCTCTACTGAGAGCATGTCAGGATTCCGTCAGAAACTCAATGACGCGTGTACAGACGTGCCGCGCACACATAAACGCATATCATTTTTGATGTATGGCGTGTCCGCCCTGTGACACGACGACAGTAATCTATTGTCGAGTAGCAGTACTGATAATTTCGCTGCTTGACGCTAGATGCCGACTACGAAAAAATAGTCATTTTTGGTAACAAAACTGATGTATTGGGGTTGGAACCGGTGTAGCTTTATTTGACGTTGATAAGCGTATTGTAAGTGGGTAGTGACCCTGCCTGTGAAGCCGCGGTCCTGGGTTCGAATCCCGGTAAGGGCATTTATTTGTGTGATGAGCACAGATATTTGTTCCTGAGTCATGGTTGTTTTCTATGTATTTATGTATTTGTATATTATATATGTCGTTATCTGAGTATCCACAACACAAGCTTTCTTGAGCTTACCGTGGGGCTTAGTCAATTTGTGTATAAATGTCCTATAATATTTATTTATTTATTATTTATTTATGCCTAATTGAATAAACTATCTTTTATCTTTTTTTAATGGAGTGAGCACTCTATGTCTTCTGAATTCTCTTTGGTTGCGCCGACTATAGTAGCTCCTTACTAGAAAATTTAACTTATATTGTTTTGTCGGAAGGTTCTTGTATCCTTAGCGCTATCCCAGACCGTTCGAGTACATGATTCTCACAACTATCTTCGCGAACTGCATAGCCCTGGCTGTCTTCACACCCTTCCCGTCTGGAGACACAAACTACACTAACGGAATATTGGTAAGTTGTAAAAACGTTTATTTAAGTGTTCGTGCTTTCGCTTGAACCACATATGAGATAACAACCTGGTAAATTTTAATTTTTAACAAGCAGAAACGTCTGCGAACGATGCTATTGAGCTTAGAATCTGATTTAAACTCTGCATCCAGAGGCCGTGAGTTCAAGTCTCACCCATGACAGTAATTTTCCACTTTTAAACTTATTCTAAACCTGGTAAATTTCGAGTGAACTCCTCAACTTGCAGCGCCATCCATCGCGCCACTTGAGTATGAGTACTAAATTTAAAAAAGAACAACAGTGTGCATAACACAGCACACTGGATGTGTGTTAGGGACAGCCCCAGCAGCCTTCTGAACACTGTTATTGACAGTTTAAATTGTCCAATAGTTCGCAAATGGAACGCTATGCACATGGACAACAGAAGTGCTGTTGGGCTATTGTAGTTAGGTATTTAGTTTAGTTTAATTTAATTTAATTTATTATAGTAATTATGTAATGTATGGATCTTGTTATCGAAAATAAATATATTATTATTATTATAACGAAATTTCGCACATTTTTTTTTAATTTTTTATTAAACATACATGCATGCATGCTGACGCATTGAAATCTTCACAATATGCCTCCAACATAGACGTTCACTGGATAGAGTCTACCGTGTTTTTGGCTCTATAATTGAGCTCTCTTTATACACATCTTAAATTATTACAGGAAAAAGTAGAATGGATATTCATGGTGATCTTCACTGGGGAGTGTGTGATGAAGATCATTGCGTACGGTTTCCTGTTCCATCCCGGAGCTTATCTACGGAACGCGTGGAACAGTCTGGATTTCACCATCGTCACTATTGGGTAAGATGTCATTTATTGTTCTTCACTGGGGAGTGATGAAGGTCATCGCATATGGCTCTGTTCCACCCTGTGGCTTATCTGCGGAACGCGTAGAACAGTCTGGATTTCACCATCGTTACTATTGGGCAAGATTAGGACACAATAGGCCAGCCTATTGTGTCCTACTGCAGGGTAAAGGCCTCCCCCTTTTCTTCCACTCCCGGTTACCCAGCTATCGCTGACGAGTTCCACCGGGCCGGTTTGACTCACGGGGCACCCACTCTGTGGTTATCTTGGCCCATAAGTCATACGGCACATGACAGATATGACCAGCCTAGTCTACTCTAAATGGCCGCTTTTAGAGCTACATCTATTCTTTGAGGTTTAGAGCGCAGCGTGGTGTTTCGGATGCTATACTTTAGTTTCTCACCTAATATGCTGTGCTTAGTAGCTCTAATTATGCGTAAAATGTCATATTTTTGCTTCTTCATAACGGTAGGTCGTGGACACCATAAATCGCTCTATGATGTAGTGTTTTTCATCTTAGTCGACTTTTTGCCTTCTTATGGAGTCCTCTTGTGAAGTCTAATGTCAACCTTCACCGTCTCTCATTTCCTAGTGAGATCTAACATTTGTTAATATGTTTCAGTATAATGAGCCAGTCGCTGCAGGTTCTGTTCAAAGATGCATTCGACGTGAAAGCGCTCAGAGCCTTCAGAGTGCTGCGACCGCTGCGATTGGTCTCCGGCGTTCCAAGTAAGCACGAACACACATACATTCATTATTAAAAAAATAAAACTTAAAACTTAGATACGCGATTAAGTCCCGTTGTATAATTTAATAATGTGTAAAAATCGTGAAAGTTTAAATCAGTGTTACACATACATTTAGTTTTTAAGGTAAAGTCGATGTGGGTAAAGACCATCCATCAGCTAATACCGTCTACAAGCTTTCATTGTACACATACTAAGGACCTATTTATTAGAATGTACAAGTCCTACCTTCGTCCTTTATTTGAGTATGCCTTTCAGATTCGGTCGCTACTTTAAATTTTTTCCCGTCTTCTCCAGGTCTCCAGATCGTGCTCAACTCAATCCTGAAGGCCATGATACCGCTGTGCCACATCGCGTTCCTGGTGCTATTCGTCATCATCATCTACGCCATCATAGGCCTCGAGCTGTTCTCTGGAGTCATGCATAACATATGTCATAAGAATGAGAGTAAGTGGATTTCTGGCCCCTTTTCACTACGTTGACAGTAGGCTACTTGCATGAAAAATATTTTTCATCACACTTCCCCGTAGGCCAGTGGTTCCTAACCTTTTCAGTCCGGTCACCCCTATGACTAACTAGGGAACCTGATTTTACCCCTCCTCCCAATGGTGATAAAAAATAGAACGTGTACGTTTGTTGTATTGTTATATTAGGTTAGCTTATTACCCCCGTAAAATACCAGTTTTACCCCCACGGGGGTAATTACCCCCAGGTTAGGAACCACTGCCGTAGGCAATTCGGTCCGTAACCTACGTAGGTCGGCCAAGGGATGTAATGTATTGTTTCATCACACATGCTAGGGATGTAATTTACGTATGAAATTATAGGCAGAAGTTTTGTTTATTTCCCTTTTCTTCGTCACAAGTGTGATGAAAACCATTAATTGTGTGTGCCACGGGCGGTACAGAAATTACGCCTACGCTAATAAAGCCTTCGTCTTCGGTTTCGGCCGCTTATACATGTATGCAAAATTTCAGCTCAATCTGAAATCGGGAATTGGTTTTACAATACAATACATATCCTTTTTATTGCACACCTCATTACAGAAAACAATACAAAGAGTACAGAAAAGAAGAGGTTAAACAACAGAGGTTTTACTTCCAAGATTTGACCCACACTAACATACTAACAGGGCAAGTTAAATAAAAGCTTATAAATATACAGTCACTTGTATAATAACAATAATAAATTGTCTTTCAGGTGGTAAATTGATAATGGGCGACGAAGAAAGACCGTGCAGCACCGAGTCCAACGTTGGTCACAACTGCCAACCGGACGAAGTGTGTACACCAGGGTCCCCAGCCTGGCCGGGCCCGAACGACGGTATCACCAACTTTGACAATATTGGCTACGCTATGCTCACGGTGTTCCAGTGTATCACTCTTGAGGGATGGACTGACATCATGTATTGGGTAAGTGTTTTTGAAAGAAAGAAGAAAGAAAATACATTTATTTAACGCCACAACATATTACATATAGAAAAGAAGACATACAGACATAAAAAACATTGGACGCTAAAATAGGCCCTCATTCAGCATAATGCTGCGGCAATCCGTGGAGCTGCTTTTCAGTGGGGACCTGACTTAAAACTATGAGACGATACATACGCCAACGACACACAAAAAACAGACATTAAAAAAGTAGGCAAAGCCGGCTACAGCCACTAAAAGATTTTTGAAATAAACTTTCCCGTCTTGGGCGAAATTTTGTCTCGGAGGAAAAATGCACATAGCAGGGACTGGCACAAGCAAGTCTTCTGACAACTTAGTATTCCATTCCATTTGTAATTTCGACATCATTTTAAACTTACTACAGTATACTACAGACAAATCATAGAGACATGGCAAGCGAATGATATTTTATCTATTTTATTTCAGATATCAGATGTCAAGGGTTCTTCCTGGCCCTGGATCTACTTCGTCTCGCTGGTCATCTTTGGAAACTTTTTCGTCATGAACCTAATTCTTGGTGTGTTGTCTGGGTAAGTTATGAAACAGGCATATTTACGGCCTCCTAGCTTAGTCGGTAGTGACCCTTCCTACACAGCAAGATAATTATTAAATTTATTAATTTTACTCATATGGTCTGGTATTAATTTGACTCATATAGTCTGGCAAACCATTTTTGTCAGTAGATTTAAGTGCGAAATTCAAAATGTGTACGTAGATCCATAATTTGTTGCTTATAACCTCATTTTTCCTTCCAGAGAGTTTTCAAAAGCTAGTAACAAAGCAAAGAACCGCGGAGACTTCCAAAAGTCACGAGAAAGGAAGGAGTTTGAGGAGGACATGAAGGGGTATCTCAACTGGATCACCGTCGCTGAGACCCTGGACCTTGAGAACGAGCCAAAGCAGGAGAATGAAGGAGAAGATTCACAGGGTCAGTATGATTTAAACCTAACTAATGACATGGCAAAGCACGACGAGGTTGAAGCAAATCAAGCAAAAACGACTTCGCAGAGCCGCTGGAGACATGTCTGTGATCGACGCGATAAGAAATGCTGATCGGCCATTGGTTTATGTTTATACAGCAATCGCAGTCGATGTAGGCTGTATACTACCTTCTCAAAACACCTTCTTAGCAAATATCACCTGCAAAGATGCTGTGGCCAATGGTGATGAATTTTAGACCACAAAAGTCATGCTAGCTGAATTCCTGAATGGCCATTTCGGCTTCACATCTCGAATTCTTTGCTTTTTTTATTGTTATCTGTGCTGACTGAATAAATGTTTGTTAATCTAGGCTGATCTAGGTGAGGTTTCGGAGGAATTGTGCTCTTTAAGTTACGCCCTGGCTGGAATAAACTTTGTGCCGATATTTTATACTGCATGGAATTGTTCAAAAAGAGTTTAATTGCTGAAATACATCCTCCTACGATCCGATAAGAAGTGTACTCGTAATAGTGGAAGTTGTCCTAAAGATTTTTATTTAATTTGTTGCAGGTAATAATTACGAGAGAACAAGCAACGAGGGGTCCCAAACAAACGTGGACACAACAGAAAACACAGGCACCTGCAAAGTTTACTTCAAAAGATTCGATAAGGTATACACCACCGCCACAGAACAAGTAAGAACTTGGAAAAATAAGACTAACCAGCAAACCCCAAAAAGATGGACCTGTAGACCTGAGTGCCTACTGCAACCATAGAAAACTCGAAAATCGTTATCGGTCTCTCTTTCGTTCTTCTTTTTCGAGAGATAGAGAGGCAGATAACGCTTTTTGGTATTTAGGTGATGGCAGTAGACCTTCTGTGAGTTCTGCTGTAAAGTGCCAGTTACGTAACATTTTCAATAGTTGAAAAAGTTTTATTTCCTACATCTCAGATTTTTTGAAAATGTTGACTTGAATATTTGGTTCCCCATATTGAAATAATATATGAAAAGTGTACGAAATTATAAACTTTTACATGATGAAAGTCATATTTCCCAAAAACAGAATCAAACATTTTCAAAAAATTCATGACAAACATGGGAGTAGGTACAGCCAAATAGCCGAAAAAACGAGTGCATTTTCCCCCAAGTAGAAACGGATAAGCTTATGACAGTTTTTCATTGCAGGTGAACCGTCGTATGCGCAGGGCTTGCCGACTAGCTGTCAAATCTCAAGGTTTCTACTGGGCCATAATCGTACTTGTGTTTTTAAATACAATGGTGTTGGCAACTGAACATTACATGTAAGTATATTTTATTTTAGGTCAATGTGGGGAAGAGATTTTTTCGTCTCTTTTAACTCTTGCGTTTGAGTTTGTACACATACTCTAAAATTACTAAGCAATGGGCCTCACGAAGGCTCAAGGTCACTCAAAGAGCAATGGAGCGAGCTATGCTCGGAGTTTCCCTGCGAATCAGAAATGAGGAGATCCGCAAGAGAACCAAAGTTGTGGACATAGCTCAGAAAATTGCCAGAATTAAGTGGCAGTGGGTGGGCCACATTGCCCGCAAAGCCGATGGCCGATGGGGCAAAAATGTTCTTCAGTAGCGACCACGTACCGGACGCAGGGTGGGAAGGCCCCAGACTAGACCGAAGATCTGGTTAAAGTCCCGCGGGAAACCGTTGGCTGAGGGCAGCGAATGACCGTTCGTTGTGGAGATCCTTGGGGGCTGAGATGATGATGATGATGATGATGTGCAAATTTTTGCAGATTTGGATATTTTGTGTGTAAATAATTTGATAGTGTTCATTTTTATTTTCAGGCAACCGATTTGGCTCGACACGTTCCAGACTTGTGCGAACTATGTGTTCGTTGTGCTCTTCACTATGGAGATGCTGATCAAAATGTATGCCCTTGGCATTCAGGTGAGTATTGCAAAAATAAATTCGTGAATTTTTAGTGTTCCGTACGATGACGACGATATATTTAATAGACAGATGTACATAGAAAACATCCCTTAACTCAGGGACAAAATATCTGTCATGAACACAGAAATAAACGCCCTTACCAGGATTTGAACCCGGGACCTCCTTCTACGTCGGTCACTACCGACTAGAGGCCGGGCCGTCAAAAAATAAGACTAAGCGTTTCATCAATAAAGTGCGGGTGCCAGACTTTGACCATAATTTGTGAATTGTATTGCTTTAAGACAATGGGTCCCATACAGACTTTTGATCCTCAAAACAAACCTGATCGACTGATACCATTCATAAAAAATGTCAAATACCCTATTCAACTATTCATAATATAATTGACATTTCTATTTCAGGGCTACTTCGTTTCTCTCTTTAATCGTTTCGACTGCTTCGTCATGATATGTTCGGTCTTGGAGCTGGTGCTTACAGCGACGGAAACCATCCCACAGCTGGGCATATCTGTGTTACGCTGCGTTCGGCTGCTCAGAGTTTTCAAAGTTACAAAGTAAGTGAAATATCTACTATCCCCGTTTTAGATACCATTTAGAACTTTCCCCGTTGCCTCTTAAGGACACCAAGAACCCGTATTTCTTACATACATACATATAATCACGCCTATTTCCTGGAGGGGTAGGCAGAGACCACGGATTTCCATTTGCTACGATCCTTACATACGTCTTTCGCTGCCGTTACTTTCATAACATTCCTCATACACGCTCGCCGGTTTAGGGTGCTCTTGACCTGGCCTATCTTCAGGATTTCCACGATTTGATCAGAGAAAGTCCGCCGAGGTCTGCCCCTTCCAACTCCCTCTTTTACTTCTCCCTTATACACTATCTTTGTCAACCTTCTTTCACTCATTCTCTCTGTTCAAAGTTTTTTTTTTGTACTAGTAAACGGCTCAGTCCATTGACAGCACACTCAAGAGTAAAATACTGGTAATGCTGAGCTAAATTACCATTCTCAGTAACAAAGAACTATTTTAATAACAAAACTTCCGTGAGACAAAGACATAGTAAATATATTAAAAACGGGTCACTCACGTATTTTAAGTCGAAAAACGCTCGACATGTTTCACTTCGTACCGAGAAGTGTCATCAGTAGCTTGCGTTTACGGTGACGGACCGGCGCAGACTGCGGGCCGCAGCTCTCCGCGCCCGATGACTCGGCGCAGGCGCCGGTGGCGGCAGGGGAGGCGACATGTCGAGCGTTTTTCGACTTAAAATACGTGAGTGACCCGTTTTTAATATATTTACTATAACAAAGAACTAACTGCGAAAAAGCGGCCAAGTGCGAGTCGGAGTCGCCCATGAAGGGTTCCGCATTTAGACGATTTATGACGTATAAAAAAAAACTACTTACTAGATCTCGTTCAAACCAATTTTCGGTGGAAGTTTACATGGTAATGTACATCATATATTTTTTTTAGTTTTATCATTCTCTTATTTCAGAAGTTACAGGTGGGGGACACACACATTTTACCACTTTGGAAGTGTCTCTCGCGCAAACTATTCAGTTTAGAAAAAAATGATATTAGAAACCTCAATATCATTTTTGCAGACCTATCCATAGATACCCCACACGAATGGGTTTGATGAAAAAAAATTTTTGAGTTTCAGTTCTAAGTATGGGGAACCCCAAAAATTTATTGTTTTTTTTTTCTATTTTTGTGTGAAAATCTTAATGCGGTTCACAGAATACATCTACTTACCAAGTTTCAACAGTATAGTTCTTATAGTTTCGGAGAAAAGTGGCTGTGACATACGGACGGACAGACAGACGGACAGACGGACAGACGGACAGACAGACAGACATGACGAATCTATAAGGGTTCCGTTTTTTGCCATTTGGCTACGGAACCCTAAAAAGGGGGAATTAAATATGATTTATTAAATAAGAGCCCATTTTGTCCCACGGCTAAGCAAAGACCTCCCTCTTTTTTTCCACTCGTCTCCAAAACCGAGCCCAAATTATCGCACCATCGTCGACGAGGTTTGCCAGATCGTCGGTTATTTTGGCTCACAACTCAGCCAGCATTCGTAATGGCCAGCCCTGTCTCACTTCAAAAATCAACCTGCTAATGCCAGTCTGTTTTTACAAGCTTTTACTTAAACTAAAATGTAACTTAAATGCAATTGGCCGCCCGCGATTGATCCTCATCTAATTCTAATCGTATTAAAACAAAACGTTCTTAACTTGCATTCTATATTCGCTAGGTGCATGACTGGTGCTGCCCTCATTTTGGCGGACTTTCTACGTTAAATCTTATGGAGTAAAATTAGTTCAAGCGGCTGCCGCTAGTACTAATGGCGGACATTCCATAAGATTACCTGTGTTTGTGACGATCAGCGCCACTTCCCCATCCACCGACTTCGCACCTTGCCAATACCATCACGCTCCGCGATTGTTAATTTGTTACGCCATTTAGGGTTCTAGCTAAATTAGACACCATAGTGTAAGTATGATACAACCAATTTAGCTAGGACTCTAAATGGCGTAACAATCCCATGTGGTGACTGTGCCTATGTATGTAACTATGTATTTTTTTCTCTGACTAGCTGTTGCCCGCGACTTCGTGTATGATAGTACGGGTCAAATCTTGCAAGTTAAATTTGACCCACTTCCCGGTTTACGATGAAGCTGTAAATTTGCACACGTGTGTAAGTCGGGTGACAATGCAATATTATGGTACCGTCGAGCTGATCTGATGATGAAGACAGGAGGTTGCCATAGGAACTCTGTGTTAAAACAACAACTGTGTTTGGGGTTTTTAGAATTGTCTCGGCGAGTATTAGTTGCCTGTGGAAAGAAAAGTTCAGTCAACGATAAAAGTTTGTACCAAAAATGAAATTTTTGTCAAAAACTTTTTTTCCAGGTACTGGCGCTCTCTCTCTAACCTCGTGACCTCTCTCCTCAACTCTATCCAGTCCATCTTCTCCCTCCTTCTGCTGCTGTTCTTGTTCATCATGATCTTCGCGCTGCTGGGTATGCAGGTGTTCGGAGGAAGGTTCGAGAGTTACGCTCCTGAGGAACCGAAGGAGCGGCATAACTTTGATACATTCTGGCAAGCAGTGTTGACAATGTTCCAGGTATGTATTTTTAACAAGAATAGAAACAACCCTTCTACGCAGAACCACGTGGAAAAATTTCCGAAACTTCTCAGATTTTTGTAGATTGGAATCACCCATTTCCAGAAGGAAAGTTTGCTTTATTTCCTGTGTGATAATACTGAAATTTCCGGGAACTTTTCCAACTTTTTGGAAACTTTCCGCAACTTGTACATATTACCTTTGATCCTAATAATCAACTTACACTTTTGGAGAAAAAATGTTTTTGGTGAATTTAAATTTTAAATCCAATGAATACAAAATTTTTGAACAATTCTTCAGGAAAATACAATGATATATGATTTTATTTGACAGATCCTGACTGGTGAGGATTGGAACGTCGTGATGTACGAGGGTATTAAAGCATACGGCGGCGCCGGCTCCTTCGGGATGATCGCATCTATTTATTTCATCATCATCTTCGTCTGTGGTAATTGTATCCTTTTCAAGTGTTACGTTAATTTTACATGCATTAACGTACAGAAATACACTCTTCTTTGTCGTTATAATCTTTGCAGAGTGTCGTGGTCAACTGCTGACATTAGGCACAGATGTTGGTTGCCGTACGATTTCTCGCCATTTTCTGCGGTTGGAGATCATTCTGGAAAATGCATTCAGAGGTCTTTCCATGGCAGATTTAATTTGGTCAATCCATCGCATAGGTGCATGGACTTTTACGCGGTCTTGTTCTGTTTGCTCTACCACTAGACGCTCTATGGATGGCTCATTGTTTCGCCTCGAGACGTGAACTGAGCATGAAGAATTTTTGACTTTGACCCGCTTGTCTCTATCGCACGCTCATAATTATATTGCTGTCCCGCTCGCACAGCGGCATTGACCGCCAGCATCATCGTGCATCGGCGAGACAGCAATATAATTATGCACGTGTGATAGAGATAGGAACAGGCAGGTTAAAGTACAAAATTCTTCGTGCTTAGCGTCCTTACTTTGGACACTAAAATCATTAAATCTATCTTTGCTGTAGTTTTCTAATTTATTAAATTATGTCAGAAATAAAAAAAAAACATGATAACTATAAATAATAAAAAGTTGAAATATAATTGGCTTCTGTAAAAAAAACAAGCATGAATGCTAGCAAAGCTGCAAAGGTAAATAATAATTCTAATGTACTTGTTATCCATAAGATTTTCTTAACAAAAATAAGATATACTGCTGAACGTGTTCTTGGCTATCGCTGTCGATAATCTTGGAGATGATGATGATGAAGAAGTCGAGAAAGAGGCAGAGGTAAATTAGTAACATTATATATAATAAAATATATTCATTAATCATAATCTTAACAAAACCATGTTCAGAATATAAATAATTTGAAATAGATTTTAAATAAACAAGTAAAATTTAATCGTAGGGCGCTAAAGATAATCCGGAGGCAGGTAATCCGCAGCTTGACGAAGATACAGAAAGAGGAGAGACAGACGACGAATATGTAAACGAAGAAGAAATATATTCAGACGAGGGGTGAGTAAAAAATACTTAATATGTAGAACATTAACAACAACACAAAGTTCAAAGTCAAAGTTAATATGTAGAACATTAACAACAATACAAAGTTGAAAGTCAAAGTTGAGCGCTGGTGGCCTAGCGGTAAGAGCGTGCGACTTGCAATCCGGAGGTCGCGGGTTCGAACCCCGGCTCGTACCAATGAGTTTTTCGGAACTTATGTACGAAATATCATTTGATATTTACCAGTCACTAAAGGACTGTGAAGGAAAACATCGTGAGGAAACCGGACTAATCCCAATACGGGCCTAGTTTCCCCTCTGGGTTGGAAGGTCAGATGGCAGTCGCTTTCGTAAAAACTAGTGCCCACGCCAATTACTGAGATTAGTTGCCAAGCGGACCCCAGGCTCCCATGAGCCTTGGCAAAATGCCGAACAACGCGAAAAAGATGATGATGACAAAGTTCAAAGTCAAAGTTCAATATGCTTTATTCATGTAGGCCTAGCAACAAGCACTTATGAATAGACACACAACAACACACAAAACAAGCTATCTGCTTTACCCGAAGGTTGACTGGTAGAGAATTTCTTGAAGCATTAAGTCCGCCTTTTGTACGTTTGTATTTTATTTTGTGCAATAAAGATTAAATAAATGAATAAACATAATTCATCCTTAACTCCTTGTTAATAAATAATTAAAACAACGATATTATGCCTGCAATAGAAATCTTTTGATGACGATGTTTCCACATGTTTACAGCCAGCAAAACTTGGCTTATCAGCCCCTGCATACAAATATGTATGTGTATGTAAATATGTTTGCTGGTATGAATACTATATAAGCAAAACATTTTTTAATTTCTGTTGAAACCACGTTGAAACAACAGGCAGTTTTTAATAATTCCCTATAGTAGACCGTTCTAATTCCTTACAATTAGACCGAGATAAGTCTGCAACGATTTTGATAACACACTCAGTGCAAGTGTTATTTTAAATGTCAAACTTCTATGAAATGATGATGTATAGCTGGTCAACCAAATCCTGTCAGTAAAAAAAGGCGCGAAATTAAGATTTTCTATGGGACGATATCCCTTCGCGCCTACATTTTTCAGATTTGCCGCCTTTTTCCACTGTCAAGATCTGGTTGACCAAGTGTATAAATAACACTTGCAATGCGTATACTAACAAAATCTTTGCAGACTTTTCTTGGTCTAACTCTAGCATAATATTGATTAAGAACAGATTATGTTTTAAATTTAAATTTGCTAATGTCCTTAAGCCGGCTTTACCAGAGGTATAAGAGAATACCAAGGTAAGAAAACTAATAATTTAATTGTGTGATAAATTATGTTCATCGTTTTAAATAAATAAAAACATTTATTAAAGAGTATTTGATTTCCTACTTACTAAGTAGGAATACTTGGATTTACATCATAAAATATTTATTTTTCATGTCGTTAGATAATGAACAAGTGAATTATGCTGTTCTCCTCACAAGTTGTCTTTAACAAAAAATCTTATAATCAATCAAACCTGCTCACAAAATTTTACAAAGAATCGCTACAGAAATATGACATGTAGAGAACAGCCGGACAGACATACAAAAGGGTCTATTGCCTGAATAAAGAAACATTCATTCATTCATTCAAAAGCATTTATGCCCAATCTGAAACGGATGCCTCGCTAGCACTTCGCGCTCGCTCGGTCAGCTAGAATCCTCACTAATATCATAAATGCGAAAGACATCTCTAAAGTGAAAATAACTACTGATATTCCAATTAATTACAATTACAGATCAGACCATGAATATGAAGAAACAGGATCGGAAGAAGAAGTTAATGAGCAAGACGCAGAAGAGAGAGATGAAGCGAATACCGTCCTCGTCACCACCGAGAATCAACAGATCAATCAAAACGGTATGTTTTACAAGTTTTAAATAAAACTAATCTTACGGCTCATCTAACGTAAAGCTCACTTTCGCGACGTCTTTCGGAGATCGACCGAATAGATCCGTCTATTAGTCCTAAATAACAGTTCGCATTGCTCACGCGCCACGTACCTACTATTAATTTTATTTTGCTTTCTGTACAGGAGATATCAAGAAAGAGCCATCGCCCCTAAAACGTCAACCCACGGCATCCGCCCGCCCGCGCCGCCTTTCCGAAGTGGAAGTCAAGGACGAAGAAAAACCCATTCCTGATGGCTCCAGCTTTTTCATCTTTTCGAAGACCAACCCGTAAGTTTTTGTTCGGTTGTATATGCCACCGTAAGATTGTGTAACCCGTTAGTTTACAATCTAACGTAGGTTACGTTTTTGCACCTTACTCCTTTGTAAAATCTTTGACGTCGACTGTACACTACACTTTTTTTAGAATTTTTATGTTATTTCTACTCAGAATCATGAGCACTTCCGATCTTATCAAGAGAAAAGTTGACCCAAAATATCTATATGTTTTTCGTTCCTTCCATTCCGTTACCGTCAAACAAAGTCTATGAATAATGGTACAGGAATGAAAATAAAAAAACTTGGGACCTCGTGATTCTGAGTAGAAATAACATAACAAGACCCAAGTCTAAAAAAAGTGTACCTAAAACTTTAAAAAAATGACTTAAGTGCGTCCTTAATAGCATAGGTGTGTACTTAAACTTCTTACTATGGGAAAGTTATGCTAACTCATTTGACTACACATGTAATATTTATCCCACAGCTTCAGAGTGATGTGCTTCAACATCCAGAACAACTCGGTGTTCAAAAACATCATCCTGGTTTGCATCCTGATCTCCTCACTGATGTTAGCTGTCGAAGAACCAGTGCCAAAACGAGAAAATATACCCACTGCAGAAGTGAGTTCCTTCGCTTTACGAACCCGAAGGGTGACATCATCATTCCCTTTCCCTTGTGCCATCACTTGGCACCCCAGCATGTTATTTTCTTCTATACCTCTCTGTCGTTCATCAATTTCTTTTTATGTAATCTCTCACACGACTTATCCACCTTTCTCTTGGATTTCCTTTCCTCTTCCACATTCATTCGTCACCCCACATAGGTGCAATATTACTTGTGAAATGCTATGATTTGGTGATAATTACAATTATATTTCTCTATCTTTGATAAGGTAACTTAAGAGTAAAGAGAGTATTTTGAAAATAATAATCACATGAGACAACTTTTAATTTCACTGGTACTAGGTACTTGAGGTCCAGTATAGTGCGACATCAAATAGTAGAAATTGTATAACATGGAACTAAAAACATCCATACTAAATTGTTGCCATGTTTTAAGCATTTTACGTCAAAAAATGTGACAGTTACGTAGGAAGTGGCGCCCTCAATAATTTTATACAATTTTTGACTGTAGGTATGTCCGGTATTTCAAATATTTCTCCTACTTATGTTATTCTCACTTTGCGCTCAATGCTCCATCTTGATAATCCAGTTTATTACTTTTCAGGTTTTAAAGAAGGTGGACTATTTCTTCACGGCCGTATTCACCTTGGAACTTTGCTTAAAGTTGATCACCTACGGGTTCCTGTTCCATAAGGACGCTTTCTGCAGATCCGCGTTTAATCTTCTCGATCTGCTGGTGGTTGTTGTGTCCTTAGTATCCATTATTGGGTAAGTTTTTCTCTAAACACTTTTGGTAATTCTACTTCATATCCCGGTTTTTCGGACGCAAAAACGTACCAGTCCTATTGATTA
Source organism: Cydia amplana (assembly GCF_948474715.1). Lineage (NCBI taxonomy): Eukaryota > Metazoa > Arthropoda > Insecta > Lepidoptera > Tortricidae > Cydia > Cydia amplana. The sequence goes on from NC_086090.1 coordinate 1,454,875, forward strand.
ATTAAATATCGACTCGAGTGTTATCGATACCAAGCAATTTCTAAATCATAAGAGCAAATGTGACTTCGCCATGAAGTAAACATTGATAAACAGTTTTTATTTCTTTCATTCAGTCAGTTTTAGTTCATTATCTATTTGGACCTCTTTCATTTATTAAATTCTTATTGCGACTCCATCTTCGGGCGCACGAGCGCTGAAATAACTAGGAGTCGAAGTGGTCGCCATGGCCGAAATCGGTCGAAAGGATCATCATTGCAACTGCAAATATTTCATATCTTACATTTACTCTTCGAAAGTAATTCTGACAAAATTTTAATTACATTGAATAAATATTAAAAATTACCTTACGGTACTGTCTTACGTCACAGTTTTATCAACTATTAGGTAGGTACTCATACTACCTAAGTTTAAATTTTGTCCTCGCAGTTTTCAAACGTCAAACTACCCCCGTCCCCGTCAAACTGGGGTATGCTCATATTTGTTGATTTTATACTACAATTAGGTTTGTCATTAATTAGGTATTAAACAACTGTACCGATATTCGGAACCTAAAGTAATATATTGAGAGTGGCAACACTGTAGTTAGTCGTATTGTCCTTTTCTAGCATATACGTCCATCTCTCTCCCACACCCCCACCACTTCAGGCAGTTGCGTTTGACAATTTTGACAGTTAGAAATAAACGCAAATTACCTCATTGGCTTGCTGTTTTTCCATCTGGAAGGTCGTGAAGCTAAACTGCTGGTGAGTTTTTGAATTTGTACCCCAGTTTAGCTGACTATATTGAAAAACAGTTTCTAACGGCTTTTGCCGTTCGAAATAAATATTTAAATTTAGTTGTCCGTTAAACTATCTAGCAAATAAAAATGATCCGGAATAGTGATGTGCAAGTGTTTTCAAAGGCTGCCTGCGCGCACCGTGGCTATGCCAATGAAAATACTAAAATCACATAGTAGAAAACACATCGAGCTGGTAAAGCGTGCACGTGTCACCATTATAATTTAATTTTATTAAGTCTCTTCCGAGTCTTGTTAGTTTAAATCTTTGTGTGTGTATAATAACGGTTGAAATTATATAATACTTAAATGGTGATGTGTGGAGGTATACCCTTTAAAGTGATTTGTGTTTTCGAATACGAATGGATCGGATAGTTAATACGTGTTACGTAGAACCTACGTATTAAGGTAGAAGCTTATAGACGTGTAGGGTTTTTATCTGTCCAAGTATCTATCAGCAATTTATCTTTTTATCCCGTTCCGGGTTAATATAATATTGCAAAATTAATTTTTTGGTAATAAACTTGCTGATAAATAACGTGTACCCGAATAGGAGTCGACGATATTTCCGCTCTAAGGGACACAAGGTAACGAACAAACCTACATCGCAAACATTGCATTTATTTTTGTGGAAAGTGAGTACTTCGGCAGTACATAAACTTAAATCTGACTAGACATAGAGAGAGATTAGCATGGCTCTGCGCAAGAATGTCATGCGAATTCGTGAAGTATTTCACTCTGTATCTATCAACTTATATCTCTCCAACTAGATCTTTGATTTATGTAGGTAGGTACCTACTTAAATATATAACTTAGCAGGTACTTACAGCTTTAAAGGTTAAGGAAAAGAACTCTTGCATGTAGGTGCTATATGTGCTTGTGTTATTTTGAATTTGAATAACTTGATTATTAATTCTATACGTAACTACATACAAGAGGGTCAATTCTTAAGCCTACTTACCTACCTACATAAATAGTACACTTAAATTACACGTTTCAAATAAAATCGGAAGCCTGTGACATGGAAGGGCATTAACGATACGGGAATCTTTAGATTGATTCATTGACGAAGACGCATGGTTTGGTTCATATTGTCAAATTATATTAGTTAACTGTAGAGTTAAAGTTTACTTTTGGCAAATCTGCACGTCACCGTGAATGACGTGAAGTGCCTGTTAAAGCCTGCGTAAAGCCTTTCACCTTGTCGAGCAAGGAACCCGCAACTTAGGGAATATTACCCATAAACTCAGGGTATTTGATTTGAATGATACTTATTCTTAAACTTACGTTTGTTATGGTTCCACCTGCTAAGGTGCGCCTAAGAGAATCTTTTATTCGTTCACAAACTAACGTCAAGTTATTTGTGATGAAACCAATATATTATGTACCTATCTAAACCTGCGCAAGGCTGCCATGTTTACACCTGCGTAAGGTGTGCCAAAAGAATCTTTGATTCGTTCACAAACTAACGTCAAGTTATTTGTGATGAAACCAATATATTATGTACCTATTTAAACCTGCGCAAGGCTGCCATGTTTACACCTGCGTAAGGTGTGCCAAAAGAATCTTTGATTCGTTCACAAACTGACGTCCAGTTATTGATGATGATATTATAACCTATGTAAGCCTGCGCAAGGCACGTCAGACATATTCACAGAAATATAAATGATATGGTCATAACACAGGCGTGCGAGTAGACCACAATCACAAAAATATTACAAAGATTAAGTTGTAAATATCTCTTTTTAGAGAAAGTAAAAATGGTTTAAAATAATGTTTTGGGTAAAAATCAGTCGAAATAGGCAAGGCTTCGTTATTAGAGTTTTCATTTTTGTTTACCAATCTATTTCAAGGGTCCCGAACACCCTATTGGCTAAACCCGAAATTGGGCTAATTAACTGTGGTAAAAGTGAAAACTGCTTTCCATTTACATAACATTTCTAAAATTATAATAGGTAAAATAAAAACCTAAGATTCCAGGCCTATCTCGACTCATTTTTATTTTAAAGATGAAAAAATCTTTGCACCCTAATATAAAATTGTGGTCTGGAGACGCTAAGCCTCATAACTTGGGTGGCATAGATAATACTAAGAGATTTAGTCACCTAATTTCGACTATAAGCCCAGGCAGAATATTGATAATTAGAATAAGGAGTGGTCAATCCTCCAAGGTCCATACAATCTGTGGACTCTAATTAAATCAGGCTCGGTAAGCTCACGACACGACAGAGCTTACGATTCCATTCTGAAATAAGCTATGTTTACAATATATATTACCCATGGTGTGAAACAAACAGCCTGCTCAAGGTGTACAAAGGGTCCGTTTAACGGCCCTATAAACATCTACAAACCTTTGAAGTCTAGGCCTGCTACAATATGACAGACTAGAAATAAATACATATGATCCCAATGTAAGAGCAGCTCACAGTTGCATAAATTACATTTGGCTGGAGAGCACTTGTCTTTCAGTTAACATGTTTACGAGTACCTATGTACACGACATGACCAAGGTTACCTACCTTTTTACATAATTATTATATCCCTGACTGCCATGGTATATTAGGAAAATTATCATGTGCTGGCGGTGCTGCACAAGCATGTTTGAAATAAAATATACAAAACTGGCCTAACGGGCGTTTATGAATTATGTATTTTACACCCTTGTGTCTGTATTGTGACCCTGGAAGTTTTAAACCACCTGTATCGTAAGTGCTCCTATGCACGGATTAAGTTTATAATAAACTACCCATGCCCTAACCTCAAGGGCAAGTGCTTCTATGCACGGACCAGATACTGTTATCACTTATTTCACTTATCATGACTTGTCATAGTTTGATACTACACGTTTAATAAATTTAAGACCGTGGAATGTACCCACTACAAAAGGTTTTTAAAAATAGTGACTGAATGGTTTGCACGAACGGTTCTAGCAGTTTCTGGGCGGTCACGTCTAGGGCATGACCCTCTAGTTCTCAATTTATACAAAATTATAGCATTGTGATACTGTTCGCTTTGCACAGTAAAATAGGGGAACAGGACCACGCCTTGCGAAAAGGCGAAGCTATTTTGAAACGGAAACCTTTCAAAAATAGATTGAAATATATAAATAATTATGTTTTTGGTGAGGAACATGTAATTGTACACCCAAACAAATGCAATCATTTATTATATGTTAGCAAAACTCTGCCAAAGTGTTAGTCTGTCTCTACAGTGTAACCTGAAGGCATGAATGCACATGAATCTCTTGAAACATGGTGGATTAACTAATTTACACCCCGTCTGTGTCTTGCTCCTACCAAATCCACAAGTTGAGGACCTCAACCTATCTAGGCACCCTTCTTGCTCGAGACCTGAAAAAATAATCTCATGCAGTCAAGTGTCGGAAAACTAGGTCCACACTCTTAGCACTACCGTGAATATATCTAAGAAGTCTGTATACTGCCTTCCAGGAGGCGGGATGTTAATAGACTAGCCTATATAGTAGGCCAGAGATATAGTATACAAAAGCACACTGGCCCAAATCCAGTAATATTATATGCACTTCAGAATACAAAATAATTGACTATTCTGCGTATATTTGATATCAAAAAGTTACAATTACCTACCCTTAGGTCATAAGGAGGATAAATATACATAAATATCAAATATATTCGACAAAGTGTTGACCCTAGCATTGGATAAAATAGGTTCCTCTTAAACGGCATCTGCGCTGTTGGCTTTGGGCCCACGGGTGCCCGGCAAAAGGTCGGGGACCCTATGGTTCCGCACAGTTATTGCAAATAATGTAAAATCACAAAATAAACACAAATTTTCATTTTGGTTAAAAACACATATGCGATGAGCTAAGGTTTCGAATTAAGTACCTTATTCTTAATCTGGAAAGAGAAGACTGAATATTCAGAATTAAGCTATGTCTATGAATGGTTTACATAAATTAAGCCACTTTAGCGTTCAGAAACAATCAAGTTTATGTCTACTAGTAGGCACCAGTTAAGGTAAACTACTCATACTGCATATATAGACAAAAATGAGTACAATTAAGGTCACTTGATGATAGCTAAACATGAATATAAGCAGAATGAGCTGCACCTATACAAATATCATTGATAAAGCTCTGTGGCAATTCTACATTTACCATTTGAACGCCAAGAGCACCAAAAAGCGTCGTAACTAGTGCCCACATGAGTATTATGATATGGCTTAAGCTCTCAAAGTAACCTTCACAATTTTAAGTAAGGTTTGTTTAGGTCCATTAGCTCGCGTTCGCGTTAGTAAAGCGTACAAACGATTAAATGCATTTTATAGCTATAACCAAATAAATAGCTCACACTGGCTCACAGTCATTAAAAGAATTCAGTAAAATCATTAAAAGTATTCCCTATGACATTTTATTAAGTACCTACCCAATATTAACTTTGTGGGTAGTGATAGTGATATAACGAATATTTAAAATATTCGTCTACTTAATCCTGAGGGATTCTGGAAATAAGAAAGGTCTTGTCCTTGTTATATCCTGCAACTGCTTACCTTACTAGATAATTATTATCAAATTTGTCAATAATTGGGAGTTATAAATAAAAACTACTCGAGTACTTTATGATTTTTATCTTTTCATATTTTAATTACATCACTCCATATCACAGATGTTGTATGCTCCCTGAAGAGTAGACTGACTTATCTTCTTTTACATAGTCTCACATACATATAATTAAGTACTATAGCACCCTTGTGGTGACTCACTTATTTTCGTTGAAAATTTATAAGTACCTACATTAAATACGTATATAAAATGGAAAGTTAGTATCATAATATAATGGTATATAAAATTGTATGCTTTACTAAATACCTCTCTCCTCACATGTATTAAAATAAAGGGTGTACTACATAATTAATTAATTAATTAAACACTCCTAATATAATAATATTACATATACATAATATGTAAGTACATGTATAATCACATTGGCTTGGCGTCTTCCCACCACCAGGCGATAACAAACACGTCTCAATATATTACTTTAGGTTCCGAATATCGGTACAGTTGTTTAATGACAGCGTTTTACACAAAAATAAAACGCTAATTAAATAACTTACCATATTCGGAACCTAAAGTTTTAATCCTGCCTGGTGTAAATATGTATAATTTTGAGACAATGAGGTAATTTGCGTTTATTTCTAACTGTCAAAATTGTCAAACGCAACTGCCTGAAGTGGTGGGGGTGTGGGAGAGAGATGGACGTATATGCTAGAAAAGGACAATACGACTAACTACAGTGTTGCCACTCTCAATATATTACTTTAGGTTCCGAATATGGTAAGTTATTTAATTAGCGTTTTATTTTTGTGTAAAACGCTGTCATTAAACTGTTTTTTTTTTATTGTTACAGGTCTCAATTTAAATTTATAAAGATTTTAAGAGTCTTCAGGGTGTTAAGGCCCCTGAGAGCTATCAACAGAGCCAAAGGCTTAAAGGTCAGTTTCTATTAGTTATGATGTAGTAGACAATCTTACGGATATATAAGAGTAGAGCTAGATCATTATTTGAAGTACCTTTACTAGAAAAATTCTATGATATAACTGTATGATATTTATGTTAAGTGATCAGGACAAAGGGATTTTATATAAGGTGTATTGGGTAAATTAGAAAATGGGGTAATTTTGAAAATAACAATTATCTCTTAAACTAGAAGCACTTTCTGCTGTAGAAAGAGTAAGTGAGATGCCTTATTGGTAAGCATTGCAGTTGTGGGTGTTGGCCAAAGTATAATAAGGTTCTAGTTTATTAGATATCAGTGATTTTCAAAATTACGTCGTTTTTGAAGTAATCCCAACGCACTTTATACGTGGAATTTTATTTTTTATAATTGACTTTATAATTTTATTTTGTGAAAACCTTATTTAGATATTTCTAACTACATGATTTTTAATAACAGTTGACTCAATCCCTTGGCCCTAAACAATTTTTACGTTTCAAAATTTTTGAGAAAAAACTTCTGACGCATGATATATTTTTAAATTTGTTTAAATTTCTAGCACGTAGTTCAATGCGTGATCGTTGCCATAAAAACCATCGGCAACATTTTGTTGGTGACAAATCTTCTACAATTCATGTTTGCTGTCATGGGCGTGCAAATGTTCAAGGTAGGGTAAAATGGTAATGGTTAAAACTTAAAATGTATTCACAAAAATATAAAAAATATCGCAAATTTTTACGACACCTTTGGGTCCCTACAGACACTAATAAAATTTATTTATATAATTAATTTACTGCCCTTCAAAAATATGTTTTTTTTACACACAATCACCTGATTTCGTTTTTTATGTGTGAGGCTTTAATCGTGCCATTTTGGAAATTAGAATACTAACATTTCTTTTTGCTTCGCGTGTGAGTCCAAAAAATTCGCTAACATAAAAAGCATGCCATATTCTTTTCATTTTTTCAACCAGCCCAAAGGTGTTGCGTGTATTTTTGATTGGAATTTAAGATTTTTTTGGACTCAAAACGAGCTTTTGTGTTTTTTTTTGCCCAAACCGCCCTACCTTGACATTTACGCTCATTTACTAGGAGAAAGGTACTTGGTTTAACTAAGTGTTTTTGGTCTTTTTTAAAGCTTACAAGTCAGATCAGGACGCTGGCAAGTTAAATAAAAAAAAGTTAAACGAATGTTTTTTTCGAAACCAAGGACTAACGTGAGCCGTGTATGTAACATTTTGAAATATTTTTGAATTAATCTGTTTTTGATTTTTTTTTACCCAAATGTCAACACCACGACTACACATTGGAACACACGCTGACAATGTTATTAAAAACACTGTGATTTTGGTAAATTCTATGTTGAATGTACTAATACTTACCTTACCTACTCAAACTATACTCTTGAACTGTGACAATTTCTTGAACTTTTATTGTCGAATGTGGCCCGTTTTTGTTTTGTTTGTTGATTGTTGCACTTTTTTTGTTAAATGCATCGTGTATTGCATTTTGTCTATGTAGTATGTAGTAAAATGTGTAATAGCTTCCATTAGATCGATTGGAAATATTTTTTTAATAAATCACATATTACAATTTATGTTTGCCGTTGTAGGAATTCAGTTGTTTAAGGTAACATTTAACTTTTATCTTCTATATTTTAACAAAACTATCTTTATAAATTCCGTTGGCATTTTATTACTTGGTTAGATGCATTATAATTATGATAACATACGGTATGTGATCTTTTAGCTACCAGAGCATTCCAAAAGTGTCGGATACTTGGCGCTATTTTGTAAACATTTCTGATAAGATAAGATAGTTCTTTATTGTACAACCGTGTTACAGAGGTGTTATGTAGTACCTACATGTGAGTTTCAAAGGTAAACCAACTCGGGTATACAATGGACACTTATATGTATAAAACTAACTTAAAACTAAGAACACATAACTATTATACACATGCATAGCATATCTATCTATACAGAGTAGATAGTATTATGAAGAATATAATTCAAAGAAATCCTTTAGAGAATAGTTAGAATAAAGCTGAGGAGCCGATATTTGGCATGATAAGTTACTAACGCTTGAAAATTATAAATTCAACGATACAGTAACGTTATATAAAACAGATTTTTGCAGATACACGTCACGTAGCCGACCTAAGTCGGCTTAACCAGGTAGTAAAATGCCTATGAATTTAAAAAATGTAGTACGTGTTGTTAAGTTACTGTCGTATTTGAAGGGTACACGGAAAGAACATGTCTAGTCACTTTTTTCGGAAAATGAGATTTTTATCTCGAAATGTAGAGCTCTTAATGAACTATTATTTATATCGTTTGCTACCACTGTATAATATAAGTAACATAACTTTGTTTTTAGTTAAACAATACCTCGTCACGGAATTACCATACGTTTTGACATTGTTCCAAATTTTAAAACCGTGATTACTCGAAATGTTACTAAGTGACTGACTAGACATGTTCTTTCCGTGTACCCTTCATTTGGTTTAAGTATAGAAACGAGATCATGTGACTTTATTGTTACTTTTTGATTAAAGACAACGGTGAAATACAAAGAAATACATACTCAGATCGAATTATTATCAAATTAGAAGTAAGTTATGAAAAGGAAACTTGTTTTATGGGAAGCAAAACTGATATTGAAAAGTAATATGTATAATTTAAAGTATTTTATTTATTTATATATTGGTTATACTTGTGTATATTATATCACGGTGCATAAAATAAAGATATTTTAACGATACGAGTACCTATATGTATTTATATGTGGAACTGTTTGAATTTCTTTGTATTAAATCTTTGTATTTTTTAATAAAGCATGTGCATATTTTTATTTATAACCAATATATTCAGAACTTATTGATTTTATTGTATTATTTCAGGGAAAATTCTTCTTTTGTACCGATACCACAAAATTGACAGAAACAGAATGCCAGTAAGTATTGATGCATTTAAATTTATCGTTTATACTATTATACAGGGTGCTTCCTGTAACAGGAGCAATAAATTAAACTAAAGGCTGTCCTACTCCTCAAACTGACCAACATTTTGTTCAGCAACTTTTAAAAATTATGAATCCTTCAGACTTCCTCTTTTTCATACAAAATAAATATTGCCTTCAATGTACGCTGACATCAGTGTGTTTGACGTTGCTTGTCACGCTTTAAACATAACAAAATTTGCAATACATTGCGTCTTAGAATAAACTTTAAAATGTAATAAAAATTAAAACATGAGTTATTTTCAAAAGTTGCTGAACAAATGTTGGTCAGTTTGAGGAGTACAGCCTTTAGTTTAATTTATTGCTCCTGTTACAGGAAGCACCCTGTATAATAAAGATATTAAACTAAAATTATAAAATTGAAGAAATTTTAACTTAAAAAAGATTACATAAGGTTCAAATTTCTTCAGTTTTGTGTCTCGAGTTGTCAACTTTTTCCCGCCGTGTACGTTATGACTTCATTATTACTCTCAACAAGTAAATGATATAATTTTGATCAACTAGTTGAGGTTGATGATATTTATACACATGGCAGAAATATAATGTATGTCATTTATACAACTAAAAGAACTGTAGAGTATATTAAAAAATCATTAAACTTGACAATGATATTTTAGTTGTAAAAGTTTAGTAAAATTCTTTGTCCCTTAGTTATTTATTTTAGTAATCGACATCATTAAAAGATAATACATATATTATATTAACAATTAAAAATACAATTACAAAACATCAATTATAAAACGCTTGATTTTTTATTAATTATCTTGTATAACACTAACATTATATTCACTTGATATAGTTATTTGTACAACAAGAGATCAAAGTTTGATATTTCTTCGAGTGCTTATTTTGAGTCCCGTGCAAGCGAAAGATTCTATAATAGATTCACGAGCGTAGCGAGTGAATCTAATTTAGAATCTTGAGCGTAGTAAGGGACTCAAAAGCGCACGAGATGTAAATAACTTTCAACTCGTGTAGTTCACAAAACTTTTCACCTCAGCAGTGAGAACATATTAGAGAACCCGAAAAATGTATTACTTCTTCATCACTTACCTATTCACTCATGTTTTCTTAAGATATACCAACAATTAAGTTTTCACCTCAGCAGCTCGAACAAGGGTACTTTGCTACTTAAAAACAGTGAGCAAAATCGCATTTTGCTCACTGAGTGAGCAAAATCACATTTTGCTCATTTTGTCTTACTCAGTGAGCAAAATGCGATTTTTCTCACTGTTTTTAAGTAGCAAAGTACCCTTGTTCGAGCTGCTGAGGTAAAAAAATATTATCTTAAGTTTCAAAACAGGAAATAGAAATGAAGTGAACAAATATGATGAATTGATGACAGTTATTATTTCACCATGTTAAAAAGAAGGAAGGAAAAGAAAAATAATAGATTATTTACTAACCATTTTAGGGGTACATATATTATTTATAAAAATAACGAACCTGAGAGGATGGAACGAATATGGAAGGAGCATAAGTGGAACTTTGATGATGTCCTGAACGGGATGCTGACCCTGTTCACCGTATCTACATTTGAAGGATGGCCAGGGTAAGAAATAATGTTTAAAAGGCTTTCGACCTTTCAGCACCTGACTGCGATGATGATAAAAATCACATTTTGATCTACATACCTGCTATCGCCTCAAGTAAAATACTTAACGCAGTATCAGGTATGTTCTCATATTTTCGCTATAGAACATGAGCAATCATTATAAAGAAACCCCAGTTTTCTAGTAAAATTCGGAGTGCCACAGGGTTCTATCCTAGGCCCATTTATATTCTTGGTGAATGTAATAAATTATTAATCTTATAAATACTACCATTTGCTGATGATATCAATTATTTTCTAAGTTGACCTAAAAACAATTCTAAAAGTGTCCTTGTAAGTTACTTTTATCTAAGAGTCCAATGCCCAGGAAGGACATTTTAAGGTTAACCCTGATACTCTTATACGATTATTCCAGTTTGCTGTCAGTTTCAATGGACTCGCATAAAGAGGATGAGGGCCCCATAGAGAATTCGAGACCGTTGGTTGCATTCTTCTACATTAGCTACATAATTGTTATCGCTTTCTTCATGGTGAGTAATGTTAAGATTTCTACTTTAGATGTTAGACCGGGCTGTGTTTCTGGAGCTTCGTTTTATATAAGCATCACGTGATCACCTGTCATCAGTCATAGAAAAGTAAGCGCCGGAAGCTCCGACCCGGTCTAACGTGTCTTCCTTTATGCAAAAGGTACAAAGTGGATATAACATAATATTCCTAAATATTATTTTGGAATATATGTATTAGTTTAAATGAACGTGCAGAGATGAGAAGAGTGATGTGATGAGTTGATGACGACAATAATGATAAGACTATTTTAATTCTAGGTGAACATCTTCGTTGGTTTTGTCATAGTGACGTTCCAAAAAGAAGGAGAACAAGAGTTTAAACATTCTCAATTAGAAAAGAATCAAAGAAACTGTTTGGAATTTGCGTTAAAAGCAAAGCCAAGTCGGAGGTAAGATATAAATAAATATATTTAATTTACCAGTCTCGGTCTGGCCATGGTCGATGGCAAAAGGCCGGACGGAATGACGCTGGTGCCTTGGAGTATGGGTCGGCCACTTGTCTGGGACGCTACCTGCGTAGATACCCTGGCGCCATCCTATATTCCAGGCACCAAAGTTGGCGCTGGTGCGGCCGCATCCTCGGCCGAAAGCCTCAAACGTCGTACATATGCGACATTAGGTAGTAAGCTACATATTTGCGGCGTTTGGGGTGGAAACCCTGAGGCCGTGGGGACCTAGCACGCGTAGCCTCTATGAGGAGCGCCTTATAGAAGCTTCCGGTGACCAGAGGGCTGACCAATATTTTGCCTAGCGGATCAGCATTGCCATCTAACGGGGCAATGCGGCCAGCCTGGGCACCCTACCGAGCGACTACGACTTAAAGGCCAAATTTTTGAAGTGAAAACTTCTTTAGCGGCGCTGGGCACTTTTTGAGGTGGGGAAAAAATGATAAACTCGAGACAGCGTAAGGCGATCACGTGACCGTAAGGTTTAGATGGCCACTCATTTAGATGGCAATGGAAATGGAATGGATGGGATGGGAATGGATGGATGGAAGAAAAACTCAATGACATTACATGAAAAACGTTCTAATCTTGTACGGGCTGAAATACGAGGATCTCACAGTTAAATTCTAACTTTATATCACTCAAATATAATTCAATAAAGCTACATATATCTTGATGAAATCCCTAATAAAAGTGAACTCTAAAGTCTATTTTTTTATTCCGTAGACTGAAATGACAGTTAATAGTATGAACATGAAATGTCATTTCATACTATTAACTGTCATTTCAGTCTACCGAATAAAAAAATAGACTTTAGTACTGGTCAATAAACCCAAAATATCATGACATTTAGATGCGAGGTCTGCAAGGTAACTTTACAATTTCTATTCGAATTTTAAACAATTAACGCTACAAATTTGAATTTCGAATTTTAAACAAGCTCCCAACTGACCAGCAATTTCGGAACTAAAGTTTTTCAATAGAAAGGAGGATGGGTCAATTATACATAGTGCTGCAGACATTTTGGACTAGTCATTGAGTTTTCACTTCTGTCGGCACTCCCGGAGTGCAACCCGTTGTTTTTTTATTTATAAGTTTTTCATTAAGTGTTATTATGTTTTCTAAATAAATAAAAGCTTCAAACTTAAAGTTGTGCGTGACATGCGCCCCAATTGAACGATCGTCAATGTCGTATCAAAACCATAAATTGTTATACATATTAGAGTCGACCTCACGGTCATTTGTCTTCTTTTTTTGTGCAGATACATTCCAAAGCACCGTATACAGTACAAAACGTGGTGGTTCGTGACATCCGAGCCGTTTGAATACTTCATATTCACATTCATCGTGATCAACACGCTGGCCCTCATGATGAAGTTCCATGACGCTAAACCTTGGTATCAAACGGTAAATAATACAATATAGGTACTTTTTGTGTAACTAGGAGTCGAAGTGGTTGTCATGGGTGAAATCAGCCGGAAGGATCATCATCATCATCATCATACTTTATGTTTCTTATTAGGCCCGGTCATAGAGAAATATAGTAAGAATAAAGTGCTCACTCCATGGTACCAAAAAGATTATTCTTGTTGTAGTCGACATCTAGCATCGAATAGCGGAATTATCAGTACTGCTACTTGACATTAGATGTTGCACCGACCCAAAAATTACAATTTCACAAATTAACTTCGGTGACATATTTTGTTGATTGTAATTTTTATTGAACAGAAAATTCAATAGTGTTTGTGAATGCCAATGCCAATAATAATACAAGTAATTTGTGATTTCCATTAACCTTAATTATTTTTATTTCAGCTCCTCGATTATTTAAACATGGTTTTAACAACTGTGTTTACGTTGGAGTTTGTTTTCAAACTAGCTGCTTTTAAATTTAAAGTAAGTTTGCATGGTCGATAATAGTACATTACGATACAAGTGCGAAAAGTAGGAAATTCTCAATGAGTGGCGATAAATTTAACACGACCGAAGGGAGTATATATTTTAAATCGACACGAGTTGCGAATTACCTTTTCGCACGTATTTTGTATAAATGGCTCATTAAATTTTACTCACAAGTACTGATGTGCCTAAGGAAACTTTCCAAAATTGCGAAATGTTTCGGAAATTTAGCGTAGGAAAAATTCAGAAAAATTTTTACATTTTTGTATGAGAATTGAAACTTTCCAATTTTAAATTTAAATTTCCCATATTTCCTAGTGAATGTTTCATGAGATTTCCGAGAATTTATAGAATTTTATGGAAACTTTCCGCAACTTGCACATCTGTAGTCACAAGCACGTATTGTGCTAGTCGCACTAGGGCGACTAGTACAGTGCAATATTATGATGATATGGAGTTGATCTGATGATGGAGACAGGAGGTTGCAATGGGAACTTTGTGATAAAACAACGCGAACTAATTCTGTCTGGGGTTGTTAGAAATGTCTCGATGAGTATTATTTGTATGTGGAAAGAAAAGTACAGTCAGCGATATAAGCTTGTACCAAAAATGTATTTTTTGCCAAAAACTTATTTAACTGTGTTTTTTAGAACTATTTTGGTGACGCGTGGAACACATTTGACTTCATCATTGTTGTTGGCAGTATTATAGACATTGTCGTGACGCAGGTCAATGAAATGGATCCCACAGTGAGTACAAAGTCTATGGTTATGGTTTATGGTTTAAGAATTTATTTCTCCAAAAGAATATTACATTCACTTACATAGAGAAATACCAACAAACATTATATACATTATTTACAGAGTGCACGAATAGCATAAAATATATTCTAGGACTAAACAAAGCAATTTTTTTTTAATTAAGAATGTGGGTATTGTAAAGTATCAATCGGCAACTGGTAACAGTACAGTACAGGGAAATTGTCATCGCGCGAGCGCGGGCGGACCAGGCTGTCGCGCAGTCCAGCGTAACGTGATCTAGACGTTAATAAAGAGAGCGCGCCAAAGATACGCGTGTATAGTGGTTGGTCCGCGCGGTCAGCATGTCCTCCGAGCTCGCCCAGCAGTTAGCGATAACAGTCCTACAGCATGCATGGGGCTATATTACGTGTTAACTTTCAATCGCTCAAAGTCAAAGTCTCTCTAAAGGTAAAGAACCTTGTGTTCTCTCAACCCTTTCTTTCGCAACTCTTTCCCTACTCAGCAAAATCGGAGACCATTGCCAATTATCAAAATATTGATTCAATAAATTTAGCTTAATTTTTACGGTTCCGTACCTCAAAAGGAAAAAAACGGAACACTTATAGGATCACTCATGCGTCTATCTGTCTGTCTGTCCAACCATTCAAGATAGAGTCGATCGAAAAGCAAAAAATGTGATAAAAAAAACTTAACCTATTAGAGTGCAGCGAGGCACGGGCCCAAGCTACCGGTATTTAGGAGCGCTGAGGAACCGCCGGACTATCCGCGCCGTGTCCAAGACTACCTTCTGCATCTGACCCTTTAAAAATCCAGCCACCTAGCGAGTGTCTCATATCAATTGGTTGAGACATAAAATAACAGTATAGAAAAAACACTTCATACAAAACCGAAGTTTGACAGTGGTTCAGGGTCGAATCATGATATCCCTTTCTAACTTATGGCACTATCCCTTTTGGCTATTTAGGGTTGTCTAAATTCAAGTCATCATCTTATCAGTGGTCGTGCACGCAAAGGGACGTCAAGTTGTGTCAACCCTAATAATAGCTCGGAGCAATGCTGAGCCGAACGGAGCCGAGTTTGCCGGAAGTCAGGAGTGTCTCCCCACTTTTCGAGACTTTTCTCTGAATCCACTTTTTTTTCAGATGACACCGGATAAAAGCAAAGGTTCTGTGCTTAAGTACGTGGCATTCTTCCGATTGTTCCGAGCCATGAGATTGATAAAGCTACTCTCTAGAGGGGAGAGGATCCGCACGCTTCTGTGGACTTTTATCAAGTCTTTCCAAGCCCTACCTTATGTGTTCCTGTTGATTGTATTATTGTTCTTCATTTATGCTGTCGTGGGAATGCAGGTTGGTATTAAACCCCCTTATTCATAAAACTTAGCAACGTGTTACAAATCTATTTAAAATGATGTCTTTAATAACAAACAGAAATGTCAAAATGTGAGATAGGGGCAAACGATTATTAACGGTTTGTTAGATTTGACAGATGTTTATGAATAACAACGCGTAAAAGAAAACAATTGCGGCGCCACACATCAGTCAAGAGATCAATTAATATATATACTAAAAATAACACGTCAAAACGTTTCTTGTTTCAAAATCAACTATTATAGAGCAATGAAGATTATCGATATTTCATAAGTAATTAATGAATTATAAATAAGGAAAAAAAACTTTTACAATCAATACGAAAAAAATTAAAGTTATAGATGGTCAAGCAGATCTTGTCAGTTGAAAAAGGCGGGAAATTTGAAAAATGTAGGCGCGAAGGAATATCGTCCCATAGAAAAATTTAATTTCGCGCCATTTTTACTGACAAGATTTGGTTGACCAGCTATATTTGCCAAGCGGATCCCAGGCTCCCAAGAGCCGTAGCAAAATCCCGGGACAACGCGGGGAAGATGATGACAAAAAATAAAATAAAAATATCTTCTTTCTTAGTTGATTGTGAAAAATCTATTAGTAAAACGGACTTACGGCAATCAGGTAACAAAAATTCTCAAAACTTGCAATACATTCTTATTAAAACACTTTTTTTCGTTAAAAAAATGCTTATATACTCGTATTGTTACAATTATATGAATAAGCATTGTTTCTATTTCAGCTATTCGGAAAGATAGCTGAGGACGATGAGACCATAACTGAACACAATAATTTCCAATCATTCGGTTCTGCATTGATGGCACTGTTCAGGTCTGCAACAGGTAAATTCACTCTCATATTACAATAACAAACTCGAGACAAATGGGGGAACTGGGGACTTGGGGTAACAATAGACAAAGGAAATATTCCCTAATTATTTATTATAATTACGTGGTTGAGAGGAGTGTACTTTTTGCAATCTTTAAATCACGATTTTCCAGTCTCAGGGTCAATCAACTAGCTACATTAGAACATACTCAAACCATCTCTATAGTTAACCCATCTGTCCCCAGTTCTCCCATTTCACGATACACTTTACAGATGTAACTCGGTAACAAGATTGTTACCGAATCATCCTTAGAATCTCCATGTAAAGACTACATTTATAAATTCACACATTAATTTACATTTAAAACATGGTGCGCGATATAGTTGTGCCATTCTCGAGAATGTTCTCCGCTTACTATGGGAAATATTCTCGAGCTAGAACATTCCCCATAGAAAACAGAGAACTTTCTCGAGAACGGCACAACCATGCGCGACATAGGCCGTCCACTTAGGCAGAAGGGGGAGGACCCCCGCTCCGAGTCGTTTCTAGTGCAAAAGCTATCCATAGCCACCCAGCGCGGCAATACCGGGAGTATTATGGGCACTTTTGCACCGGAAGCGTCTAGGAGCAGCAGCAATGTTTAGTTAGTAGTTAGTTTGTAAGTATGACTGACTGTATGTATGTCTTTTTAATTGTATTTTAACCTGTCTTTTACTGTACTTTTAATTGTTTCCAAATGTTCCAATATATATATGCCATTTTATAAATTCAGATTTAGAGTAATATGGACAATATAATAAATTGACGATATAAGAATGTGGACTTATGAAGGTGACAATATACGAACCTGTACGCTGAAGAAATGGCACTGTGGCTGTACAACTGTAGACAAAGTCGTCCTGAGCCCACAAATTTTTACGCCAAAGTTAGTAGTTTTGGGAGCTATGGTTAGATCCGGTGGCAGTTTTTGACATTCTTAGTAGTTTTGGGAGCTATAGTTAGATCTGGAGGCAGTTTTTGACATTCTCAAGTAGGTAAATTGAAGGTCACATGGCTTTGAAGAAGAAGAATTGAGGAATCAACATTCTCATTATTCTTCTCCAGGTCATAGAGAAAAAATACATAGATTGCTCACTCCATACCAAAAAGACTATTAGCATCTAGCATCGAGTAGCGGAACTATTAGTACTGCTACTTGACAATAGATGTAGCACCGACCGGAAAGTCTTATGCTGTTGAGATAAGACTTTCCGGTCGGTGCTACATCTATTGTCAAGTAGCAGTACTGATAGTTCCGCTACTCGATGCTAGATGTAGACACTGAAATTAATAGTCTAACTGATGTATGGAGTGAGCACTCTTGTTTTACTATATTTCTCTATGTCCAGGTGAAGCATGGCAGGAAATCATGATGGCGCTGTCCAGGAACAACAAGGAGCGTCCGGGTGAACCGGCCGGTTGCTACAACCCGAATGACGAACCCTTGTCAATTATCGACCCGGACGGAACCGGCTGCGGGAACTGGCTCGCTTTTCCTTACTTCATATCCTTTTCACTTCTCTGCACCTTCTTGGTGAGACATTTGGGGCACCGCATTGCGCGGCATTGTATTTATATCGGAGCATCGTTAATAATGGCATACGCGCCATCGACAATAAGGTCCCTTTTCATAGATAACGTCACATTTTTGCGTACAAACTTTTTTAGGGCCAGGCCCCACTAGCGCGTTGCTTTGCGGCGCGTCATCGCATCACATTTAATGTGTAAATTAGACTAGTTTTTTTTTGGTTTTATACTTAAATTACACTAATTTCACACTCGTACAAACGCGATTTTCATTTAGCCAAACAGCGAACAAAGCCACTACTTACGCTTTTAGTTACATTATATTACTATTTTTATTCACATTCTTGAATACAATGGGTTAGGAAGTAGCAATATTTTTGCAGAATGTATAACATTTAGCTTGTTTTTATAAAGCAAAGACGTTTGTTTCAGATCATCAACTTGTTCGTAGCTGTTATTATGGACAACTTTGACTATTTGACCAGAGATTGGTCGATCCTGGGACCACATCACCTTGATGAGTTTGTTAGGTAAATGGTATAATGTTTTACTTACTGCTGTGGCGCAGCGAGCCGAAGTGAATCTTTGAAAGCGAAGCGATGCGGCGCGGGGTGAATCAATCCTTTGATACCTATAGAAGAGTCCTACGTGGGCGATTTCGTTGCGAACGCGAACGCCGTGGGCCCGTCGCGCCGCGCCGCGCCGCGCCGCTTCGCGTTCGCGAGTTGTTCGCTTACGTAAGACGCGTCCTTTAGGCTCAAGATACACTTGTCAGTTTTACTTATGTAAGTAGGGACACAGGTATACCTACTACTGAATGAGAGATGAATATCCTCATCTCATTCTACCAAACGGCTTTGTCCCTACTTACGTAAGTAAAACTTATAAGTATAAGTGTATCTCGGGCCTTACTTTAGTATAAATGGCTTGACCCATAACGTAACATTTCAGATTATGGAGCGAATACGACCCAGATGCGAAGGGGAGGATCAAGCATTTGGACGTTGTCCAGTTGCTCAGAAAAATAAATCCACCTCTAGGTAAAAAAAAAACATACATTTATGTTTCCAAACAATAAATTTAAACTTAAATAAATGTTATATACTAAGAAAAAGTGACCAAGGCCTCCAGTGCCCCAGGCTGGAATCGAACCAGCGTCTTCTGATATCGCGGCAGGTGCCTGTGCCGTTCGGCCACCGGGCCACAGCGGCATAGGTCTAATTTTTCCAAGTATATGCACTTCTTACTGAAGGCTTATGGCACCCTCTGGCATTTTTTAAAGTTTTTAATTTATGCGAGTGTTTTTACTTGAAATAAAAACAAATTAAAATATTTTCTGAAAATAATCTAATTTGTTCTAATACTTTTAATAGGTAGTAATAAATTTAAAGTCAAAAAGTCAGCAATATCAGGCGTGGCTCACTCCGCGATTTCGTCGCGTTGCTACAGGTACAGGTCCACACCAATTTTGGTCTTGTAACGGACGCCTCATCGCGCTTGCGCTACCTAGCGGTCATACTCGTATCTGTCGTAATAGACGCGTTTTGTTAGAGAGTGAATCTTCTGTACCTAGTACTATTATATATTCTGTGGCAATATCCACTTTTCTACTTGTGGATAGACAGATAGATTGCACACTTCAGTGTAAAATACAGCTTTAGGAAAACAATTGCATCTTGCTGACTGCTTATATATTATACCTACAATTGTCACTTTTATTCCACACTCTGTCACTTACAAATGCACTATTAACTTTGTCTGGCAATCCTTTTTCCCTCAGGCTTCGGTAAGCTATGTCCCCACCGGACGGCCTGCAAGCGCCTCGTCTCGATGAACATGCCCCTCAACTCGGACGGGACGGTCAACTTTAACGCAACTTTGTTTGCGGTGGTGAGGACGCAGCTGGGAATCAAGACTGACGGTAATTATCTAAGGGCCACTTGCATTCACTAACCCGGGGTTAACCGATTAAACCTGGAATTACTAATCATACACTAACCCGGTTAAACCTGTAGTTACCATGGTTACCAGTTAGAATATGACACTGGGTTAACGTTTTAACCGGTTAACCCAAAAAAAAGGTTCGGCATCAATGTAGTAGTTTTAAACTTGTTTTGGTATTTCTGAATGTGAGTTTTCTTTCATCTCTGTTTGATAAAAAAAAATATTCGTGACGATCACAAAACTTGTACGAAGATGGAAGCTACAGAGCTAGGTGGCCCCTCTGCATAAATATGTATCGTGTTTGCAAGGTCACTTAACTTTGCAGCTTACAAAATGCACAGACATACAAAAATGCTGAAAAATAACAGAACACGGCTGCAAAACTAGCCACCCACACAACCGCCCACCATTTATTCGATTTCAATGAATAAACAAATTGTATAATTATATTTTAATAGGCATCATTGACGACTGCAACACGGAGCTGAGAACCATCATCAAGAAGGTGTGGAAACGCACCTCCAATAAGGTCCTCGACCAGGTGGTCCCACCCCCTGGCGACCCCAACGAGATCACCGTGGGAAAATTCTACGCTACATTCCTCATACAAGACTACTTTAGGAGGTAACTTTTTACTTATTTTTATTACGTCTTCAGATACGGTTTTTGTGACAAAATAAAGTGATTGACAAAATGAAATATCGACATGTTTGTTATCGATATTACCTTAACGTTACAGATATATTACATTTTATAAGAAATTACCGCTACCGCAAAATATAAAACACGCTCGATATTTTCTTCTCGTTTGATATACAGGGTGCTTCCTGTAACAGGAGCAATAAATTAAACTAAAGGCTGTACTCCTCAAACTGACCAACATTTGTTCAGCAACTTTTAAAAATTATGAATCTTTTAACCTTCCCCTTTTTCATACAAAATAAATATTGCCTTCAATGTACGCTGACATCAGTGTGTTTGACGTTGCTTGTCACGCTTTAAACATAACAAAATTTGCAATACATTGCGTCTTAGAATAAACTTTAAAGTGTATTAAAAATCAAAACATGAGTTATTTTCAAAAGTTGCTGAACAAATGATGGTCAGTTTGAGGAGTACAGCCTACAGTTAAATTTATTGCTCCTGTTACAGGAAGCAGCCTGTATATTGGTTAGTTTTCTATTCTTTTGGCACTGTATACTACAGTTTACGTTTTGATTTTTAAGTCCTAAATATGTAAAGTAAATAAATTATATACCGCTTTGTAATTGATTTGTATTCTTGAAATTTCTCTGTAACGTAGAAGTTACATCTTTAAAATATTATTCTATGACTTATCGATAACAGATTATTTATTATCGATGTTAATTTTTTTCAAACATTCGTTTTTGCCACAAAAACTTCTATGTTTGCTTATCAGTTATCACATTGTCATTCCACGTTCGGTCTTTATTATCAACTAATGAGCGACAATTGTTTTTGATCAGCACTGTGTCTGTCACTTTGTTATTCTACATCAATAAACATTTGTACATAATGCAATAAATGTCGCATTTATCTATTATATTCTTTTTGTACTCAAATTTCTCAATATATTGCTAATGTATCATTGCCAAAATGTTGGCCATCAATTTGAATGTTGTCTCATTTATTTATTATAAGTATTTTAGTCGTTAGAGTAGTTTGCTTTCAATGCACTCTGTTAGAGAGAGCAACTGTTTGCTATGTATGTAGATAGAACTGTTACTGTAAATTTCTTTGTAGATTTTAGAGTCAATGTTCTTAATTTTCATCTTCATTACATTAATACACAATTTTTATTTTATAGGAACCATGCGTAAGTCTGTTCAGTACTATGCTACTATATCGAAGACCGATCCGCTGTAATTTTTGCTTACCCTTAGCATCGTTTTGAGTTTTTTTGCCAACGAGTGTCGTTTGATCTTTTGCCCTCCCCTTTTTGCCAGTGGCGTAGCGTGAACTAATCTAGCTAGACGTAATCGCATCTACGAGGCCCTTTTCTTTCACTGTGCCCGAAGGGGCCTCGCGCGTGGCCCCACATGGAGCGCGAGGCCCTTCGCCCACGCCTAGTTACGCCACTGCTTTTTGCGATTTTCAGGGTTGATTTGCAACAAGTTAAATTTTATTGATTTATTTTGCACTATGAATATGTTAGATGCTATATCATGAGATGCTGAAGCAGTTATACATATTATATTTACTTGTATGATAATAACGAGTTTAATACTTCGTATAGGAAAAAAATCAGCATCTCATGTTTTTTTTATAGTTTTAGTTTGGATCCAAGAAGCCCTTTTATTTCATTATAGTCAATCTAAAGCATGTTAACTATTCAGCTAGTTATTAAGCATCACTTGCACCATCCCACTATCCCAGGGTTAACCGGTTAAACCAGGAGTTACCATGGTTACCAATACAATTTGACACTGGGTTAACGGTTTAACGGGTTAACCTCGGGTTAATGGGATGGTGCAAGTGGCCCTAGGAAGCATATTTTCTCAGTGTTATCTTCTTGTTGTTTACAATCACTTGCTTTTAAATTTGCACAACTTTTGATTACACATTTTGTATTTTCCTTGTTTTTGAGTGTTTTGGTGAGTTTAAGTTTTGTGCGTTCCAAATTCTGCATGTTTCGACTTGCTTTTTTCAACATGTTCGTTCTTTTGAAAATTATGCATTTGATTGTAAATACTCGACACAGAGAAGACATGTACACTACACATTTCTATTTTAACAATTTTATACCGATTTTGAAATTTAAATTGTTATCTTTATTATATTTATAGAATAGAATTTCTTTTTACTAACTAAAAGATCATGAATATCTAGTTTTTAGTGTTCCGTACAAAACTTTTTTATCTTTATCATTAAGTAATATCATTTAACATTTACAATTTAACCGAATACCATTCAAAAGACGAACATTGACATCGTCAACTTTTGCGTTTTTGGGTCCCATTTCTTCTGTATCATTAACATCACCTCTTTCACCAACCACCAAGCTGCCAATAATCTCATCTCTCTCCAACCAAAGGTTTAGGAAAAGGAAGGAGCAAGCGGCTGCGGAGTCAGTCCAGACCAATCAGATGACGCTGCAGGCTGGTCTTCGGACCCTACACGAGGCAGGGCCGGAACTGAAGAGGGCCATATCAGGGAATTTGGATGAGCTGGTGGCTGAGGCCGTTGAGCCTACTCATCGGGTGCGTTCTTAATTTAAATCTAATACCTTTAAACGAGCAATTATATATTTCGCGGATGCCAGAAACGGCTCTAACGATTTCGATGAAATTTACTATATGGGGGTTTTCGGGGGCGAAAAATCGATCTAGATAGGTCTTATCTCTGGGATAACGCGCATTTTTGAGTTTTTATATGTTTTCCGCGCAAAGCTAGGTCTTCCAAGTGTCTCCCAGATATTTATTTATTAGCAGCCTTCTAGCCTCCTAAGGCCCAGCCGTACAAACTAAACATCCAAAATTTGCCACTGAAATTTTAACCCACACTGTAGGAAATAGAGTTGAGTTTAATTTCGGCACCTGCCGCGATATCAGAGGACGCTGGTTCGATTCCAGGGCACTGAAGGCCTTGGTCACTTTTTCTTCATCTATGACATTTATTTCGGTTTATGTAGGTATTCATTTGTTTTATTTATTCATTTGTTTATTTATTTATTTGTTTTATTTATTCGTTTGTTTTATTTATTCATTTGTTTATTTATTTATTTGTTTTATTTATTCATTTGTTTTATTCATTAATTTGTTTAATTTATTCACTTGTTTTATTTATTCATTTGTTTTATTTATTGTTATGCAGCGAACCCATCCGCTGTTCGGCGTGCTACAGAGCTTCAGGGGCTCCAGACACAGACGGGTCGAGGTGCACAAACCGCCGGAAAGGACACCAAAGACTGTTACACTTAGTAAGTCATCTTTTAGTATCATCTTAAGCCTAAAAGCCGCTCCCATACAATCGAACGTACGCTCTCATTTTAAAACGACATGCTTAAATTACATGAAACATGGCATGAACATTAACGTAACACAAAATATATACATATGCATGGTACTAGTGCTTGTTGCTAATCATTATTATACAAATATACTATGTGTTTAATCATCAATATCACCAGAACCTGAATCATCTATAAGTATGTTTTGAAAACTTAAAATAGTATCCCACCGTGGGCAAAAACTCCTTTTTTCCGCCACTTTTCCCGTCTACACTTTAACTAAAATATATATTATCTTTCTCTCTAGATCTTCAACAAAAACAAGACTTGGGCTCAATGATGAGACGAGAATTCGGAATGGATGGCCGAATACCTGAAGAAGACACATCGTAAGTCTGAATAGGATTTTAACAGATACCGACTTACGCAGCGTACCTACTACGTAGGCGAACAACACGCGAACGCGAAGCGAAGCGACGCGGCGCGGGGTGAATCAATCCTTTGATACCTATAGAAGTGGCCTGCCGCGCCGCGCCGCGTCGCGTTCGCGAGTTGATCACTTACGTAAGACGCAGCGTTATAGTGTCTGTGCGGAATGAGAAGAGTCGTGGAATGTATGGGCATTACATTCCACGACATTACATTCCACGACTCTTCTCTTTCCGCGCAGGGGTTATTACTGTTTTACTGTGCGTTAGTGGACGTTAATAAATCCTTGATTTTACTCAGTTGAAGGATTGTTATTATTTTAGGTAGGTAGGTAACTAAGCACCTAATGAAATAAGTCTCATTTTTAATAAAAGCTTTTAATAAAAAGCTTGTAAAAATGTACCTATGTATGTATGTTTGTACGGGTCAAATCTTGCAAGTAAAATTTGACCCACTTCCCGACTTCCAATGAAGCTGAAAATTTGCATACCTAAATGTGTAAGTCGGATGACAATGCAATATATGGTACCATGGAGCTGATCTGATGATGGAGACATGAGGTGGCCATAGGAACTCTGTGATAAAACAACGCAACCTGGTGGTGTTTGGGTTTTTTAGAATTGTCTCGATGAGTATTAGGGTTACATTCCATTTCTGACCGCAGCTGCACTACTGGTACTGAACGCGTCGCTGTTACTGTCAATTTCCATAGTAAAATGAACAGTAGTGCAGCTGCGGTTGGAAATGGACTGTCACCTTTAGTTGTCGGTGGAAAAAAGTACAGTCAGCGATATAAAGATTGTTCCAAAAATTAATGTTTTGTCATAAACTTATTATAGAAAATACGACGACCATCATGCGAGCGATGAAGAGATCGCAATGGAGCCACTACTCCGTGGAAAAGATTCTGAGAAGATATTCCACGTTATCGAGTAAGTTATTCTTATTATTTATTAATTATTTCAATTAAAACATAGGTATCAGGAACAGTCAAGTGTAAAAGTATAGGTGCACACATCATACTCAAAAATTTAATAATGTCCCATAGCTCATATTATCTATGAAAAGGGAACTTATCGTCGATGGCGCTTACGCCGCACAGCGTCGCGCGGCATTGTATTTATATCCGAGCATCGTTAATAATGGCGTAACCGCCATCGACAATAAGGTCCCTTTTCATAGATAGCGCCACATATGACATATACGAGTAAGTTATATGCACCCATATTTTTACATTTGACTGTACCATAGGCAAGATTACAAACGTTTATCGTTAAACGCTATTATGAGTTAGAGGGAGCAAGTGATATTGCTATCTCATTCTACCGCATGGCTGCGTCCCTTGGAGTGGCCGGCGATGGCCCATTGTGTACTGGGGCCTTAAGAGAAAAGTGTTAATGTATCGGGATGATACATGCGAACGAAAAGTCACGTGCATTTCCGTATCCTCACCATGAGTTTTACGCGGCCTTTAACGCTAGCGATTGCGTCAACTCAAACGCAGTGCAACTCGCTTGCACCAATGTCAGTACGAGGGATATGCATTGTGAGTTAGTTTACGCAGTCGCTAGCGAATATATCGGTGTCAAACTCGTGGTAAGGATACAGATCAAGGATGTTGCGGATGCCGATTTTTTGACATTCGCGAATGCGGATGCGGATGCGGATGTCAAGATAAATACATAAAAAAAGTCAAATATTTGATTTTAGTATTTTTATTTCAAAAAAACGGCCAAGTGCGACTCGGACTCGCGTTCCAAAGGTTCCGTACATTAAGTCCCACTCACGCTTGACTGCTCATTTCTAATAGGTTTTTTTGGCTAATGACTAAATTACCTAGGAGTCTAGCACTTACGCCGATGCTAAGACGTTCCTGTACCGACCTGTACGGTTACCATCAGTTTATCACTGACGTAAACGCCGTCGAGAACGTAATTTACTTTCTATACATCTCGCTCGCACTCGCATATTAGTGCAAACGGGATGTATAGAAATAAGTGAATTACGTTCTCGACGGCGTTTATGTCAGTGACAAACTGATGGTAACCGTACTGCTCCACATCCGCATCCGCATTAACTCCGCATCGATTTTATGCGGATGCGGATGCAGATGCGGATGTTGAAAATAATGCGGAAGTTCCGCGGATGCGGATGCGGATGCGGATATTCGCAACATCCCTGATACAGATGTATGACGAATATATTTATTTAGAAATATTCTTAGATTGTTCTAGTGTAAATATTAACCTAAGCGAAATAATATAGTAAACTTTGTTGCTATTGTCATGTCTTATATACCTATTAGTGCTTTACTGTATGTAATTTATTTCATTTTGTTTCGTAATTTCATTGAGAGCCCGGCTAATCTAACTCTGCAATAACTTTGCAGGGACTAAGGGACCGATTTTTGAAATTCGACGGCTCGATTTCGTGTATTTCGTTCAGTAATATCTCCACTACTAGGCCTGTAAATTCTACTAATAGAATTGAAAACGAATGGTCAATACCAATAGATTCCCAATTTCTAGAATCAGCATTTCGCCGTTTTCCACCGATTTTCGAGTGACGAAATCGAGCGATCGAAATTCAAAAATCGGCCCCTAAGTGTGAAAGTGGCACTATAAATGTCATATCTTCATAGAAATGTAAGGAATAAGGTACAGAGGTAGTGCATAATTCTTTGCCATCGTATTTTCTCGGAAACGCCCGTATTTGTCATGATACATCAGTGAACCTCAGTACTTTTTGCACTGAGACTGACTGAAATAGCATAACACGTTCGTGCGTTTCCGTGAACAAACTCTAAAACAGGTAAGAACTATGCTGGCGCCATTCGCAAAAACCTTTGGACAGTTGCCAGCCCCATTCGACCCATACCGCGGTAACTTGGGTGGCCGAGTGGTTGAGGCAACTTTCGCGAATGCAGAGGACGCTGGTTCGATCCCGGCCCTGGGCACTGGAGGCCATGGTTACTTATTTTGTATATGACATATATTTTGGCTTATTTTGACACTTCCGCATTGTTATTGCAAAGTTTGTTCGGAGTTACACTCCGTTTTTTTTGAGATTAGATTTTTTCTAACCTCAAAAGTAGTGGTAATTAACTTTTTCTTCTGAAATGCTAGGGTTCCTAAGGTTCCTATGGTTTCTAATATTGCGGTACAATATGTAAACGACACTATAATTCAGTGCATAGTTACTCAGATTTAATTTTGGAAGAATTATTTGAAGTTATAAAATTTCTAATCATAAAAAAACGGACTATAGATTCATCAGGATTCATACATTTTACGAGAGATGCCCAATTTGTTAGCATCTTTTTATTTTAGAGTCTATAGGTACCTATAGAACCTAGCCGCCGCCATACAATTGAAATTAAGCTCTCATTATAAAACGGCGTTCTAAAATAAAATTTGACCTAAACATAAACAATTTTTAGGGTTCCGTATCCAAAGGGTAAAAAACGGGACCCTATTACTAAGACTTCGCTGTCCGTCCGTCCATCCGTCCGTCCGTCTGTCACCAGGCTGTATCTTATGAACCGCGATAGCTAGACAGTTGAAATTTTCACAAATTATGTATCTCTGTTGCCGCTATAACAAGAAATACTAAAAATAAAATAAAATAAATATTTAAGGGGGCTCCCATACAACAAACACGATTTTTTTATATTATTTGGTACTAGTTTTTGTAAAAGTTTACATATAAAACATTTACTCGCTTTATTTTCTGTGTATGAATATTTTTAGTGATGAAAACTAGTACCAGACACAATCTATGTAATTTAAGAATTTAGTTTTAAAATGAGAGAGTAATCTCGATTATACATGGGAGCGGCTTTTTAGCAGCGGTTTCGTGTCACTTTATTTTCATTTGATTAGTCATTGTTTTGTCATTAAATGTTGTATTGAATTTATCTCAATCATGGCACATTAAAATCAAGCAAATATAATAGCATAGAGGAAGAATACATAGATTGCTCACTCCATACATCAGTTTTGGTACCAAAAACATTATTATTTTCATAGCACCGACCGGAAAGTCTTATGTTGTTGAGCATTAGACTTTCCGGTCGGTGCTACATCTATTGTCAAGTAGCAGTACTGATAATTCCGCTACTCGATGCTAGATGTCGACTATGAAAATAATAGTCTTTTTGGTACCAAAACTGATGTCTGGAGTGAGCACTCTTGTCTTACTATATTTCTCTATGACTATAGTAAAAAAGGGATGAATGTTCGCAGAAAAACATCGAATGACTTAATGCAGACTATGAGAGGCAGACGTAAGTCCATTTTAGTGTGTTCTGATTTAATATATGTAAATATTTATGTATTATCATTATCAGGCTCAGTTAGCAACGGAAACTCACTCAAAACTCGAAAAAATATGATTGACCGAGCTTGCGCTAAGGCCTCTGTTTAAACTGGGGCAAAAACGACCTACAAGTAGGTACATGCGGCCCACACCAATTTTGGTGTCTAGCCATAGTAGTTGCCGCGCACCGCTACGGAACGGACGCCTGCTCGCGCTTGCGCCACCTAGCGGTCATAGCTGTCGTAGTAGTCGCGTTTTGTTAGAGAGTGAATCTTATGTACTATTATTTATTCTGTATCCAAGAGATATAATGCTTAAACGACTTTGTTATTGAGTGAGTTTTATTTGGTAATCAATAATCATTCTATTTATACATGTAATATAATGCAGATTTATGTATTGAATTACTTGGTATGTATATTTACTGTTAGCTTATTATTGCTTTAAAAGTGTTTAAATAACATTTACTAATGATATTTAAGATAGTTTATACTAATTGCGACGGAAAAACTGTTGCTTACCTGTTTTATTGTGGCGTTTGCACTAACTAAATTATTAACAAACTACGAAATTAATTTTACGTCACCCTAGGCCCGTAAGTGGGATTTTCTTTCCGCTACGCGAGAAGAAAATCTCACTTCCTGGCCAAGGCAAGACGTAAAACTTTAGACAAACCACGGGCGGTAATTCGTAAAGCCCCATTCGTAACACCTGCGATCCGGAGCATTCACGAATTCACCTCCCTAGGTATGTAATGTACTATGTTACTTCCAATTAAACTTTTATATTTTTAAATTTAACCCCCGGAGGTCGATTCTAATTCAAAATTTGTTATGGTTTTGATCTGGTATTGATACGACCTTGACGATCGTCTTGGTGATTGGCGCGTTATGGGGTTGGCAACTGTCAAAGGTTTGCATAGATGGCGCCATCATAGCTTACCCCTTTTTCTATGATATTAAATAAATAAATGAGATTTGGCTTAAAGGGCTGGCATCCGGGGCATTAAAAAAAAAACAAAAAAATGACACAATTCTAGGGATTGACACGGCAAGCTATGATGGCGCCATCTTCTTAATACTTGGACCCATGAAGTTATATTTTTTAAACTGGAGCGAGTTGTCACTTTTTTTGCCATACTAATTTGAACCTTATCACCGAGACAGAAAGTTGTTCGTACCAGACTAGAGAAAATGGTCCACTTGAGATAGAAAAACCCGAGCCCTGTGTCTCACTCGCACATGTTGCCAATGTTAAAAAGATACCATTGTGGTAGAAATTATATCAATAAACTACTGAATTTAATTACCTTCTTATACAATTTTACTGCTATATTCAGACTACAGTTCCGATATCTTTTAAGTAATTTGTAAATAATTATGATGCCAATATTATTAACTAATTAAACCAAGCGCATACACAGCAAAAAAAACTAAATGTTAGTATGGTAGAATTTGTAGTAACTTTAAATATTAATTGGTATCCCCAACTTGATGACATTTCTTCAAAACACGTGAATGCGAAATTTCTTAAAAATTGTGAAGAAATGTTGTGTTAAAGGTTGTTGGAGTGAAATAATTGCTAATTGTGGAATATTGTTTCACAAGAAAGCCACAATTATTACATTTTACTATAAAAATACAAGACAACATTGTCAAACTCATTAG
The DNA here is from genome assembly GCF_948474715.1 of Cydia amplana. Classification (NCBI taxonomy): domain Eukaryota; kingdom Metazoa; phylum Arthropoda; class Insecta; order Lepidoptera; family Tortricidae; genus Cydia; species Cydia amplana. Next base: position 1,485,454 of record NC_086090.1, read on the forward strand.
GGTGACTATGATGTCGGCACGTTTTGAATCGGTCTCACAGAATTCTTATTATTAACGTAGGTAATGTAAAAGTAAGTTTAACATAATAGGTACATTATGTCTTTATTTCGGCATGTTTAATTTAAGATTTGTTGTAGAATAATTGAAGGGATGTTTACAAAAACAACATAACTGCTTAGACCGGTTGACACTTTTTTAAGAACATTGTTAATCGTTTCAGGTGTCAACCAGTGTAGTCAGGTATGTTGTTTTTGTAAACATCCCTTCAATTGCCAAAATTTAAAACCAAAGTGCTTAACTCCTTAAACATTACAGACTCTCATTTATACATAATATTTTGTTAGGTGTGTCAAACTGATATATGACATCAATTCTTTATAGGTAGGGTAGGACACATTTCCGTCAATAGAAAAAAGGCACCAACTTTAAAAAAAACGTCATATTTGCTAAACAGATCTTCAATGACGCTTACACTTAAAAAAAGCTGAAGTGGACAAAAGGGAAGCCTACCCTTATGAACATACCATGAGTGAGTGCGAAACAGGCCGACTACAAATGAAAAAAAAAACCTGACCACTTAAAATTTCACTTTATTTAGAAAATGACACACCCTACTGATATATTCCATGTTATCCTAATATCCCACATACAGATGTCTTATGGTCACCCTAATTAGAACGAGATGCAGGGCTCTAGTTTGACTTCTCATGTGGACACACTTTTTGGTCAATGTACTCGATCCAGTTTATTAACTCTAAATCCGTGCTTGGACCGGCCAACCCCATTAAATGAATAACTTATTTTGAATATAGCGCGCCAGCTAGTGGACATTTTTCCACTAACGTTACTTTTACTTGTAGTTATCGTAGCGCTACAAAAGGTGGCAGTATATTCAAATCTTTTTCTATTCTTTTCGGAGTCTGACAAAATGGATACTGTTTTAGTTATCGACAAAGTATAGCTGGTCAACCAAATCTTGTCAGTAAAAAAAGGCGCGAAATTCAAATTTTCTATGGGACGATATCCCTTCGCGCCTACATTTTTCAAATTTACCGCCTTTTTCTACTGTCAAGATCTGGTTGACCAAGTATAATTTAAATGTGATACTCCTACTCCGCTAAAATGTTTGAGCTGTGCACGCACACGTTACGCCAGCGGTGTGCCGTCTGTCCTAGGGGTCTGTATATTACAACGCACGTGCACGTCTACCACGCATCCGGTGTGAACAGGTCTTAGAGAGATATCTTCCAGACAACATAACCTAACTTATTTTTAATGTGTGTAAGTAACGTGCTTGTTATTTCAGGTCATGACCAAAGGTCGAGTCCGAACAACAACGTGCCTTATTGTGTAGAGAATCCGGCGGAGACGCTTATTGCTCGTGTAAGTCTTAGGGTTCCGAATGGTAAAGAGTTCTTTTCACAATTTACGAGATATTGCCCGGCACACGGTGTTACACGGTGTTTTTAGTAGTGTCTGCCATCTAGTGGCTTAAATCTAAAAATGTAAACTTGACATAAATGGGGGGCTTCTGTGCTGCCATCTACAGTTCATGCACGCTCCCTAATGACCGTTGTCCTAATGATCTGTCTTTATGAAGAGTCTGTCTGTCTCACTGAACTTCTCAGAGATGGCGCTGTCCGCCTTTAGTCTGTAAGCCTGTCTGTACATTGAGGCCAATAGAGAAAGGCGCGTAAAGTGCTGCCTCGTGTTATCGCGCAAATACAATAGATGGCACTCTACGAGTATGTACGGTGTTTGAGGTCAAAGTTACACGTGACGGAAAAGTTATCAACATAATTATTTTACAGGTTTTGACCGAGCAGGGCCTCGGCAAATACTGCGACCGCGATTTTCTCCAGAGTACCTCACATGAGATGCAGGAGGCGCTGGGCCTCTCCAAGGAGGCTATGGACACGTAAGAAAAAATAACATATAACTTTGCCCACTTGCGTAACTTTGCCCCAAATCGTTACATTTAGAGTACCTCACTTGAGATGCAGGGGGCGCTGGGCCTCTCCCAGGAGGCTATGGACACGTAAGGAATTATAATGTATAACTTTGCCCACTAGCGTAACTTTGCCCCAAATCGTTACATTTAGAGTAAGTACCTCAGTAGGCCTAGCACATGATTGGCGCGACAGTATCTCGCGGCGAGATAGACTACCCGTCTTTTTCTAACTTGTTAATAAAAAAAGAGGAACGGGGATACTATCGCGCCAATCATGACTGTCCTAGGCCGGCTCGCACCTGAGGCCGTCGGTGGTCGAAAAAAAAACTTTCAAGAAAAAAAAAGGTACCATTCGATTGCTTACAATTTATTAAAAAAAAATATTCTACAGCAATAGTATACATAAACGCAATACTTCACCGACCAAATCGCAATTTCCTTGTTTTACGAGGGGCGTTCAAAATATTCTCGGTATTGATATCTTACAACCTCTTCTAAAATTTCTTTCGTTACTGGCCGCTAAGGTTTATTCATTGACATTAAAAAAAAGTGTAATTCGAAGCGAGATGTTCTTTTGTTTTTCTGCAATTGCTGAACAAACATGAACATCATGTGGGAATTGACAATGTTAACTAAATTAGAACATCGATGCGTGATAAAATTCTTGACAAAACAGGGTAAAAATCAAAAAACCATAAAAGAGGAAATGGATTGTGTTTACCGTGAGTCTGCTCCTTCTTTATCTACCATTCAAAAGTGGTCAAGCGAGTTTAAACGTGGAAGGGAGAGTGTTGAAGACGACCCTAGACCTGGCCGGCCTGTAGTAGCTACTTCACAAGAAAATATTGATAAAGTGGAAAAACTTATATTGGAAGATGGTCGAGTGAAGGTAAAATCTATAGCACAAGTAACCAATATCTCTATTGGTACCGTACATGATATTATCCATGACCATCTTAATATGTCAAAAGTAAGTGCAAGATGGGTTCCGCGAATGCTGACTCGGCTTCAAAAAGACATGCGTGTAGCTTGTTGTTCCGATTTTATTGACCTGTGCGGTGAAAATCCTGATGAGGTGCTGCAAAGAATAGTTACTGGAGATGAAACCTGGGTTCATCATTATGACCCAGAGAGTAAACAAGAGTCCATGCAGTGGCACATTAAGGGTTCAGCTCATCCCAAGAAGTTCAAGGTCATCCCTTCAGCTGGCAAGGTCATGGCCACGATATTTTGGGATTGTGAAGGAGTATTACTGATCGATTATAAAGAAAAAGGTGTAAATATCACAGGACAGTACTACGCTAACATTCTACGTCAATTAAAGGATGCAATCAAAGAAAAGAGGCGAGGAAAGTTAACCAAAGGTGTTATGCTTCTGCATGACAACGCCCCCGTCCATACTGCTCATATTGCCAAGGCAGCTATTGTTGAATGTGGGTTTGAAACTGTTACTCACCCACCGTATAGTCCGGACTTAGCCCCCAGCGACTTCTTTTTGTTCCCCAATCTTAAAAAGGATCTGCGTGGAAATAAATTTTCCGATGATGAAGCATTGAAGGCGGCAGTGGAGGAGCATTTTTACACCAAAGATAAAAAAATATTTTTATGCAGGATTAAAAAAAATAATTGATCGATCTTTTAAGTGTATGAACATAGGGGGGGAGTATATCCACTCACATGATTCCGATTTTAACAAAAGGTGCCCTGAACTGCTCTGCCATTTCGCAGATACGACGGCACAGTGTCATGATATTTTCAAAAATCGATAACTTTACTTCTGCTAAAGCATTTGCAACGATTCTTTTGGTTTTTTAATGATAAAGAAACAAAGAATTTATTTTACTACTATAGCATTGTGCTGTTATAATAAAAATAATTATTAAAAATTCACAAAGTTGACCCAATGAAATAATGTCCGCGTTATAGTAGAAAACTATTTTTAATTAAAAATCTAAATCGATAACGTATCTTTTTTTTGTATTCAATTTAAAGAAGACTTAATAAGCTTTTAATTGGTACTAAACATCTTGATAGCTCACCTATGAAATTGCCGAGTAAAACTAATTCAAATTCCGATAAGAAACTTTCGAATTGCTCAATCTGCTGTGAAACTATATATTATGTTCATGATTTTTTTGTGGCTAATTTAGACACTGAAGTACTAAAATATAGTAAAAAACAGTTTAAGACACTAATAATCTTGAAATAAAATGCATAACTTATGCAATTATAACGATGATAGTAGCTATATAACTTAAAATAACAAAAGAGTATCTACGTACCTACTAAATTTTGGTGTTTTTATAATTGCCGATCACCAACAACCGAACTAACTTATAACTACACTAACACGTTTAATACATCCACCATAACACACACTTCACAACATATTAAGCACAATAAACCAATAATAACTATTAACACATAAAATTATACTGATTACAAACATAAATAAGCCGGTAAACTGACTTCTTCCATCTCAAAAATAAAGATGGCTACCCATTTAGGGTGGAGACACAACAGCGCGCGGTGCAGATGTTCAACAGAAATAGGAACTTTAAAATTGTAATACCTAATTAATTATTTATTTAATCGTATAATTATTTAGTTTATTCAATGTAAATAGCAAAGAAATATTAGTAAATACAAATTATAAGTAAGTAGTAAAAAAAATCCCAAAACGCGTATGCAACGCGTCTAGTACACCACATGCCTTACGATATGCAGAAATGCTTTAAGCAACCACAGTTGCCGGGTTTGTACTTACAATTTACCGTCACATGTTTTGATCGCTAATCCTGTGTAATACACAGTGATTTAATACATTCTATGGTTTATTAATGTAACTTAATAATCGAACTATTTAATGTCTATTGGTTGCTCAAGATATATTTAGTAATCTTAGAAATGTAGGGCATTCAAATAAGAAACACGTCAAGAATCTACAGAACTATTGTTTTGAAGTGATATTATTTGGTCATCAATATTAAGTAGGTCTAAAATATAGTTTTAAACTAATAGACCAATAAACGCGGAGTAGTTTAATATACATTACTAATAGAAATATCTAAATTTGAATACTTGAGGCATTTTAAAACACGCAGCAACTTTTTACACATCGCACTTCCTGAACAACTTGCAAAGTAAAATAGATAAGAAATACTGTGGTTGTGTCTATATGGTTGAAACATTTTTTAAATATTGTCACGTTGGTAGTCTGTGTTTTAAAAATTGTTTATACCGTATCTGTGCAGCCCTTCACAGATAATAAATAAAAAACCGCATACACTCCTTTTGCAACTCGAGTTGCGACGATCATTTTAGAGGTGCGCAATCTTGAAACTCTAGTTGCTGGAATCATGTGAGTGGATATTGAAAAATAAAAATATCAAACTTTTCGTACTTGTTTGTTTTCATTCTCATACCGAGAATATTTTGAACACCCCTCGTACATACTTACATAGAAACGACTTCCAACTTCCAACATTACATGGTGACGTCACGATGTATTGCCATTTTGTTAGAAGCGTTTCGTCAGTAAAGGGCGGGTGCCAGACTTTGACCATCATTTGTGACTTTTGTATTGCTTTAAGACAATGGGTCCCATACAGACATTTGATCCTCAAAACAAACCTGATCGCATGATACCATTCATAAAAAATGTCCCTTTTACGCTAAAATTGAACTTTTTTCACAGCGCTGCAAATCTTATAATTTTGCAAGAGCGGCAGATGAACAGATCACAACAATTGCCTAATAATGTGGTAAGATTTTATTTAAACTATTTTCGTTAAACACTGCTCACGATTCCACCTTATTTGTACTTACATATCCTAGATTTTTATGTAAATTAAGGTAAATGAGGGGAAGAATGACTAAGAGTGAAAACCGGCTAAACGCTGTTTTGTCACTCTTAACTTTTGCGGTTGTACTGTACAGTATATACCTATACCTACTTCACTAACAGAAGGTCAGCCGAACAGTAAGAGTAGCTCTTCCTTTCTAATTATTATCTCAGTTTGTACTTGACAGATGGTTAGAACCCATTAGATTTCATACAAAACCAATATTTAAAATACGCCGCCCAATCGTATCATGCTTATAATATTGATAGTATTTTTAGGGTTCCGTACCGAAAAGGTAAAAACGGGACCCTATTACTAAGACTCCACTGTCCGTCTGTCCGTCTGTCTGTCCGTCTATCTGTCACCAGGCTGTATCGTCATGAACCGTGATAGCTAGACAGTTGTAATTTTCACAGATGTATTTCTGTTGCCGCTATAACAACAAATACTAAAAAGTACGGACCCGTCGGTGGGCGAGTCCGGTTTTTTTTAAATAACTTTATTTTCTTTTCCAGGAGAGCATACTGTCAAGGCAGTACCACCCCTTCCATCAGCCCCCGATGCAGCCGCCACAGAGAAAATGATATTTTGTACTTTTATACTTGGATTACCCTCCACCGGTGCGGCGTGGTAACCGCATTCGGTCTTACCCTTCAATAGGGTTTGTGTTACCCTTTTTTGAACCCGGCCCGGGTTTTTTGAAGATTTTGCAAACGATTTTAACGGACCGCGTAGCTTGTAATGTTATTTTAAGTACTTTAGCATTTTAATATTTTAAATGCAATGGATAATATGTTCAATGCCTTCGGAGTTTTAAAATATTCTAAATTTTAAAATGAGGTTTTAGATGATTCTAGTTTTTGGATCGCTTTTCGCAAACGCCTGAGGTTTTATTGTAAATGATATGAAATATTTTATTTTATTGACTAATAATGTTATATACCTAACGGGTATGTGCCTTAATTATTACAGATGTATGTGTTTAAGTGTCGGACTGTGAAAATTGTGGTCCCATAATATATTTATTACTTATAATATAGTCAATACGTGCCAAAATTATTACTTCATATTAGTAAAATTTTATATTATTCTCTATTTATTGCTAATTGAAATTTAAACAATACTATATTTATAATTGTTATATAATATTTCAACCAATGTAGGTATTTTTCTAATTTTAATGAGTCTAGTCAGTTTGCTTGCTTGGAAGAGTTTTATGTATATGTTTATTTATGTTGTATTTTGTATGGAGATATTGTTATTGTGAATAAAATTGTTGCAACAAATGTATACTTACCTTTTATTAAACACCCTTCTAGGGACTTTCAAAGGTACAGTCAGCAGTAGAAGTTGCTAAGCGGGCGAGGTATTAAAAATTACCTTGACATGCTCTTATTCTCTTAACAATAAAGTCCCGTCAAGATCATTTTGAACACCTGGCCCGCTTAGCAACTTCTGCTGCTGACTGTACTCTTGCAGCGCGCACGCTACAACCAGTTTGCTGTGCACTGCATACAGGCTTTAAGTTTTGAGTATTAGGTAGTATCTAAAGGGAACACAGGCACGTTAACACAAAATAGGTAGCATAATGTTCAAGACATAATATTAAAAAACCAATAGTGACCGATTTTACTTCTTCATAAATATGAATTTTGAATATTTGTTCCAATTAACAGCAAACCCTTAACAGACTATCAAAATGACCTTATTTTGTGCACTAAAAGTTCTTAATATCAATGTGGACGACAATATTAAAATAATTTTAAGCTTTTTACTAAAGTTTCATGAAAGGATGCATTAACAATATTATAAATGCAAATATGAGCTCTACAACTTACTGAAGGTTTAGCATCATTTCTTTTCAAATAATTAAAATGTAGCCTTAGGAAACATTATAATAAGTAGGTACGTAATGTGTCATTCTATAGAACTTGCTAAATATGTAAACAAAAGTCACAGGTAAATTCATCATTCAGAGACAATTTCAATATGGTGGTTAGTTTACATAGCAAGTTCCATAGAATGACACTTTACGAGTAAGTAGGTAATCGGTAAGTAATAATAAGAGAGACAAATATTTCATAATTGCTTTATTTTCTGGTTTCTTTGTGTGTCAAGTATTCTAGTACAACAGTATAGTCGGTTCCATTGTCAACTTCTTTTAAATTTTCCATTTTTTGCAGTATTTCCTTTTTCAGATATTTAATGTCGCCCTCAAGGTTATCATCGTTGATCAGTTTTTCTTCTTCATGCACTTTATTTGAAAGTAAAAGAGCCCTTGTTAGGCAGCCTAGCCCAACTTGTATCCGAGAGTCAGACATTTTAATTAATAAATTATTTGGCATCAAAACTTGTTCATAGGGTTACCAATAGGGTTTTTAATAGGGTTTCTTTCTTGAATTTTGTAATTCTCACACAAAATAATAATCATTGTGTTTCGTCGTTCCAAATTTTAGTGCTTTTTAGGTGGATAATAGTGTGCATACTTTGCTCTGCATCTCGCTAAAGCCTGCTCTTTTGTTTGTATTTCACAGGGAGTGGGGATCTTTGGGGGTGGAGGGGGTGGTTCAGGCGGGCAGCCAGGCCACGGTAGGTCCGGATGAGCTGCCTCGGCGTCTTTAATCCTGTCACATCTTGCAAAACCAGTTTCTATTCTCCGCACAGGGCACTTTGGTAGTACTTCATGCTTAGGAATGGCGACTGGAAGATTTTTCACTCTTTCGATACAAATAGCGGGGCACTCAGCAACTGGCGGTTGAGGTTCGGGAGGTGGTTTAGGGCAGAAAATCACCCCTGCTTTTAACTTCTGTTCCCTAATCTGTATTTGGCATGGGGTTGGAGGAACTGGTTCCGGTATTGGAGGCCAGACGCATCTCTTTAATTTCACGATGTCACCTTTTTCCGGTGTCGGTTTTTTGGCGCAGGGATGAATAGCTTCGGGTGTGAGGGGCTTGGGGTATGAAGAGCCTGAGCTGCCCTCGGCCATATTTGACAGGTTGGATTTAACTTTTTTTTTCTAATTGTCAACTGTCATGTTGACGAATAGATAATGCAAGAAGTCTTGTAAAGGAGAAAGGTTTTATGCTAAACTAGAGACCCGCCCCGGCTTCGCACGGGTAAACCTTAACAAATAATTATACACCTAAACCTTCCACAAGAATCACGCTTTTGTTATGTAAAAACCGCATGAAAATCCGTTCAGTAGGTAGTTTTTGAGGGGGACTGAAGTAACATTGACAAATACAATAGCTAGTTTCCGAGAAAATACGATGGAAAACAATTATGTATTGTTTGTACTGCTATTTTTAAGTTCATAAAGTGGGTATGCACTTTTGCAGCTGGGTGTACACAGTACGCCTCATAATTATTGTACTTGTAGTACCTAGTGCCAGTACAACAGTGATAAAAGAGTAAAGTTTAGATACATTTTGAAGCCTCCCAAGTGCTCAAAAATATCCAAACATGCCGTTGCCCGTGCCAGTATAAAGCATTGTTCAGATATATGTGAGCATATTGGTCGCTCCGATGGCTCTGGCGACTAACAGCACAGCCCTAGTAGTGTGCAAGTCGCGAATAGTTTCCAAAAAGTTGAAAACGTTCTCGGAAATTCCAGGAGAATTTCAATAGGAATTTTCATTTCGATTTCCGTACAAAAATATAATACGTTTCCGGAATGATTTAGCAATTTTGGACACTTTCCGACGGCACATACTTACAGATGTAGTGCATAATTTGTTATTGATCGTATTTTGTCATGCTAATTCAGTCAAAGTTAGTACTTTATGTACGGAGACTGACTGAAATAGCAAGACACCTTCACTCGTACGTTTCCGTTGAATATACAGTGGAATATACTTAACTATGCACTGCATCTGTAGCTCAAAGCACCTTTTATAACAAAAAAAACTAAAAGACAACTCAAATCTGTTAATTACAAAGTGTACAATGTTATGTATGTATCTTTAATTTTTCTATTGCTTTTCTGATTATTCCCGTTATTTCTTCAAATTTTATGTATCATGGTTACAAATATGATTCGTTTTCGAACCTGAAACAAAAAAAAAAGATAAGCATCGTTAGGCATGTGGTAGACATGCAACTTTCAGGCTGCCTTTCCACTGACTTCCTGACTGAGAGGAGAGGTGCAGGAATCAATCAATAGCACTCTCTCGCTCTCTCACTTTGAGGTACGAAACACAGTAGGTACAATATAATAGTATTATGTACCTATGGAATGACATTTGTTTTTCTATATATAATAGGCAAACGAGCTGACGAAACGCCTAATAGTAAGCGATTACCGCCGCCCATGGACACCTGCAATACCAAAATAATAAACCAAGGGTTGTAAATGATCGAATCGACGATCTCACAGTCGGTTTGGAACCTCTTAGCTTTTCAAACGTTGGCTCACTGTGCCTGTTCTACCGTCTGTACCTTAGCCGGGTCCACACTGAGCGAGCATCGCGCGAGGCAATTTCCTCGCGCACAGAACTGCCAGTGTAGACGTGCCTCGCGCGCCGCCTCAGCCGAGGCACCTTTAGGTACACTGGCCGTTATGTGCGCGAGGAAATTGCCTCGCGTGTATTTTTGCTGTGTGTGGACCCGGCTAATGTGGAATGTTCTAGAACTTTTTGAATTGGTGCCACCGTTGCGTTTTTATCACCGCACCTCCCGCTAACGAGACATAGCTCATCCTCCCTTCCTCGACACGTGGCAAACCAAGAACAAGCGGTCATCCCGCTCGTTTTTGTCAATGATTTATAACTCAAGATAAGTTATAGGCGTTCCAAAATTGAAGCGCTTAACTTGTGACAATAGGCTACATGACTAATTTTTTTTATGGTATCAATCGATCGGGTTTGTTTTTAGGATCAAATGTCTACATGGGACCCATTGCATTAAAGTAACACAAAAGTCAGAAATTGTAGTCAAAGTCCGACAGTCGCACTTCACTCGCGAAACGCCCTATACAAAACGGCCAGAGGCCGTGACGTCATCGCCCACGTTGTAGTATGGACAAAACAAGAAAATTGCGTTTTTGTCGGTGAAATATTGCGTTTATGTATATAGTTGCTATACAATATTTTTTTTTGTGAAATGTAAGGAATCGAATCTTTATCGTTTTTGGATGTTAAAAAAAACTTAAATTTTGAAACTTTCAGGTCCTGTATTTTTGTAATATTTCAATATTTTATTTTAATATCCACATTATTGTGATAAATTGCTCGTTTGCTATCTATTTTACTAGATTTTGTTATAAAATTCAACATGTGTCAACATCCCATCCCTATTGGACAAGTTGCCTTTAGTTGCAGCTGGACAAGCGAGAAATGTGCACGTGCTAAAGAGCTCCCACACACCGAAAGAGAAAGAGACGACCTTATGTTTAACAACGAGTGTGACAAAGATGGATGGAATGAGAAAATTAATCAAAAATAACAGATTTTTTCGTAGGCACAGAAATAAATATGGAAGTATTTTTTGTGGTCCTCAAGTATGAGTATAACCTATCTAGGTTATATAATATTATTGGTTTTTGTCCAGAACGTGCAAGTTGTGGAATGAGCTACCTTCTGAGGTGTTTCTCTTGCATTATGACGTGGGGTTCTTCAAGAAACAGGTGTTTAGGGTTATCAAAGGTTGGCAACGCATAAGTGGCTCCTCTGATCTCGCTTATGTCCATGGACGGCGATGACTGCTTCCCATCAGGCGGCTCGCCTGCTTCCTATTACATAAAAAAACCGAACAGATTCTTCGGAATACTCCCCGTAATACAATTTATTTATATGAGCCTAGAGTGTACCACTGCTGGGCAAACTCTCCTCCCTTTCCACGTATCCCGGTCCTGACCCGTCTCCCACCAGTTCCTGTCAAAGGCGTCAAGGTCATCTCGCCGACACCGTCGAGGTTTGCTGCGACCTCAAGTTCGATTTTGTGGGGCCCAATTCGGTTTGTTCCTTGTTCGTCGTATTCCTGTTTCGTCGTATTCCTGTTTCGTCGGATTCCTGATTCGTCGTATTCTTGTTTCGTGGGAATTATATACCTACATATAATTAAATATGTCGTGCAGTAAACCAGTATTTACTACCTAAATATGAAGATTTAATGTAATCACCAGTGATCGTACTTTTTCTAGCATTTTTAGCACATTTCGACGAATCAGGAAACCGACGAAACAGGAATACGACGAAACAGGAATACGACGAACCAGGAACAAACCCCCAATTCGTGGTTGATTTAGCCCACAAGTCATCTGGCATACGGCATAAGATACGATAAGAAAAATTTCGTGAGGACACCGAATTACTTCCTAATAAATAGCTTACTGTTTCATTTCCCGGGTTGATTTTCCTTCCTCTTCGTATGATCTGTGTTTGAGCAGTTCTTTCCACATACGCAACCCGCACAGCTCCCATCATTTTCTTTCTTAGGATCATCTTTTAACTTTTCTATACTGTCTCTACAAGGTACGCAATTGATATTCTTCTTATTACTACTATTGTCAGACATTATTTTAGTGTTTTTGAATAATTTGAAATAGAAGGAATGACCAAAGGGACTGATGATGTGATCATAGATGTATTATTTTGTGATGATGAGTGAAGTTGTCAGATATTTTTTTCAGACCAATGTGTGAAAACTGGTTGGTAATTTTATAACACCTTATACATATATAGGTATAACAAAGAGAACCAATATGATATATCAAATCTAATGGGCTCCACAGACGTCACTGATAACTGCATGCGATTTCCGCATACAGTTACAGTTACAGTACAGTCTGTGCGGAAAGAGAAGAGTCGACTTTTCTCTTTCCGCACAGCCTCTCTCTACCATCGCCCACTCTATTAACTGTCCATCGGTAAACCTTATTACAAAAGGCACCTATGTACAGTTAAGAGTGTTGCTGATGTACAGTATCTCATGGAAGTCATGGATATATCAAGGAAGGTGACGGAATTGAGTCGTGTCCGACCGAAAGGGATGGTTTTATGGAACTTTCAGTAGGAGTAGCAGAGAAAGCGTTATTATAGTTTGCCGTAGTCATAGTCTCAGTTTTCATTTCTGCATACTTCTAAAATGTTCTAATTGTTGTTTGTCAGAATAGGTAATTGTTGTTTGTTGAAACTTGTTTTTAATTTCGTCGCATTGCGTATGTTTTCTGTCTTTCACGGGCGCACGCATATGGCCTATCTATTCATTATTTCCGTTACATTTCCACATTTGACCCATCAAATTCGTTGTACTAAAGCACTTATTATTGAAAATCGCTTGCGATTTGTTTATAGGTATGTGATTTAAAGAACACTGCTGGTCCACTATGGAACCGACTAGCCAGACCAGAGACAGAGAAGCATGGAAGGCAATGGAGGAGGCCTTTGTGTCAAAAGGACGTGTCGAGCCGACGGTTGTTGCAAACACATAATTTAATAAATAAATATTGTAATAAATATTATTAACTGCATGTTCGATAATAAAAGGCTTTGAAGTTGAAATTGAATGTAGAGCCTATTACAATTATGTAGTATGTATCTTCAGAGACAAATAGGTCTTAAACAAGCATAGCTATAGTTGGTCAAACTAATTTGTCAGTCAGTAAGAACCAGGAAAACAATACTCATCCTTTTCTTTTGGGCACTAGTGCTAATGTAAGACAAAGATAGTATGGTTATCTTTACTGTCTATGATTGAAATGAGACAGTCCTTTGAAAAACTATAAAATCCGAGCCCCTTATTGCTCTTAGCGGCTATTGCTTAAAATAAATCGGTAAATTTTTAAGTAATTGTAAAAAAATAATGAAGACCCAAAAAAACAGCCATGATCATTTATTAAAACATACATCTCGAATTGGATTGTGACGTACGCATAGAAGTAGACTAATTCGTTTTGACTTTTTAACAGCCATAGAATTTTTCATCGAGTGTGCTCGTGTCGCCAGCGAGTTACACAACTTTATTTATCAGACGGCGGCAAGATGAGCCCGATTTTGTATATCTTATGTCTACGGCGGTTAAAAAGTTAAATATGCTAAATTCGTCTCAGGATCAGTCTTCTGAGTTGTCTGAGGACGTATACGAAACCGAGCTATCACTCATATCTGAATGTTCTTCAATTATTTTTTTGTCCCCAAAAAATCGAAATATAGTAGACTTGAAAGCAGTGAACAAACCTCTTCTTGGCGGCTGAGCAAATGTATGACTATGAGATATAGTTTCCGGAGTTACCATTCTGATAATATGTTCACTGCTCGGTGTCCCTGATGCCGTTTTTCTCTCACTTATCTCACTAATCCTATCAAGGTTTAGTCCTTTTAAATCTCTGACAGCTGGTTCTACCACTCTGATTGTTTTCTGGTTCAATCCACTGTTTTCCGGAGTATGTACTTTATCTTGACTATTTAGAGAATATTCTGCATTTGAACTAGAAGAATCATCAGTTGTATTAGACGCTGCTGCAGGTAGTACAACATCATTCACATCAGTTCTAATTCTAGCATCTTCGGACGATTTGTCTTCTTCTATATTCATTGGTGTCAGTTGATTATTGTTGAATACGTAGTCTTCAGTCACAAACTCATTGTTTGGGCTCATTTCATTAATAAGAGGTGTAATTTGTCGCGATTCTATTGTTTCTGTAGTTTCTATGTCAGAACTGCATTTTAGAGGTTTCGGCGGAGGCGGACAGGGATATATGTTTACTGGACCTCCGAATTTGATTGCACTACAATAATGTTTTTCTTCTTCGTTTTCTTTACTTTTGGGTGGATTATCGATTTGACCACCAGAACGCTTTTCTACATTTTCGGTCTGAGGAACTATATGTTCCGGAAGAGGATCAATTTTAGATTTTGGTTCAGCTGTGCAGGGATCATTGGCCTTATAAACTAAGCTGACTATAGATTTTCTCATTTTGGCTATAAAACCTTCGCTTTGTGTGTTTGTTTCAAGAAACCTTGGTGTAGAAATTTCATGTATTTTTTCTATCTTTTCTTCAGTTACGTCTTTGCTTGGGCACTCATATCTTACTTCTTTCGGCTTATTACATATGTCTTTACAAATAGGATAAGCAATAGCCGATATAGTATTAGACAGGCAATCTTTCATTCCTTGGGCAATTGCGTTTAGACGCTTAGTTCTCATCTCTGATGGTGAACAAGGTTCGTGGCTACTGCTGGGTTTTTTCTCCGGCATGTCTTCCTTCCTATTTATGTCAATAAGATTCGTTTGATCTTCTACTGCGTTATTTATGAAGCTTGTGGGATCAGAGATTTTATTTTTACTTGCTTTTAATTGAGAAGGAGATTTATTTATAGGATTGATTATATTCGTTTGATCTTCTACTGCGTTATTTATGAAGCTTGTGCGAGCAGAGACTTTTTCTCTACTAGCTTTTGAATGAAAAGAAGATTTATTTACAGGATTGATAAAACTCTTCTGCTCTTCTACTGCGTTATTTATGAAGCTTGTGTTATCAGAGACTTTTTCTTTACTTGCTTTTGAATGAAAAGAAGATTTATTTATAGGATTGATGAGATTCGTCTGCTCTTCTTCTGCGTTACTTATGAAGCTTATGTGAGCAGAGACTTTTTCTTTACTTGCTTTTGAATGTAAAGAAGATTTTATAGGATTGCTTATAGTTGTAATTTCAATTTGTTGGTTGTAGGTTATATCTTTATTATTTTCTAAATGTTCTCGCGTTTCCTGATCAGGTATAAATATACATACTTTATTAGAAGTGTCTTCATTACTATCGTTTTCTGTCTCAACGCAAGGGATATATACGTATCCACTGTTAGGGAATTCTCTTTTAATACTTTCGTCCAATTTCCAATATTTATTTATGTGCGGGTCAACGGAATCTTCGCGTTGAAGAATATTTCCTATTACGAAAGTTCCGTGAGATGAATACGCACTTAGGACACCATGTTTGTGTTGTTTTATATTTTCAATACGAATGTTAGTATCGATAATTCCTGTGTCATTAAGTATATCACGGTACTCCAATACTTTTTCAATATCTTGCCCAGTAACACCAGGTTCTGTGATAATTGCTTGTTTTTTTTGTTCGGTGATGCATTCCGGTTCTGTTTGTATTTCTTTATCAACTAATGAACGCAGAGAAAAAATACTGAGAAAGCTATCATCGTCTCTGTATTTTATTGGAAGCATAATAGTTTGAAGCGTCTTTTAAGTTCATTTAAATCCAAAAAAGATATATTTTGTATGCTTGCACTACATGACATCATCTTTAAATTTAGCATTTTAAAAATAATTTAACATGATTAAGGAAAATCCATTTTTTGTTTTGACACAATATCTGTCAATTCCAGAGTAACTTTCCAAAATGATTATGGTACGTTTTCAGTATGTTTTCAGTTATCTATAACATTTAAGCCATTGGTTTAATTGGCGACGATGGAATAAAAAATATAATATTTTTCACAAATGTATAAGAAATAAAAAAATATAAGAATATATAGTTGGTCAAACCGATTTGTAAGTCAGTAAGAACCAGGAAAACTATAATCATCCTTTTCTTTTGGGTGCTAGCACTAATGTAAGACAAAGATAGTATGATTCTCTCAGTCTATGTTTGAAATGAGACAGTCCTTTGACAAAACTATATGTATAGGCATTGTATAGCGTTATTTTTAACCCCTGACGCAAAAGTAGGGGTGTTATATGTTTTACGCCAATGTCTTTTTGTCTGTCTGTGGCTTCGTAGCTCTACAACGGATGAACCGATTTCGATGCGATTTTTTTTACGTGAAAGCGAGTTTGCTTACGCGATGGTTGTTAGAGTTAGACCAAGACAAGTCTACAACGATTTGATAGCTCACGCGTGCGTTATTTATACGTCATAATTTAATAGAAGTTTGACGTTTAACCTTTTCGACGCCGTGTCAAACACAAAAGCTGTCACGCTGACGCCACGTCACCGAAGTGTCAAAACTGAAATTAAACTTTATGCATATACACGTAGGTCTATGTTGCTCTGTGGTCTGTGACCGATTAATCGGTCTTTGGCGTTGAACCTACGGTGCGGATATATCGGTCATTAGCGTCCAAAAGGTTAAAATAACCAAGTTTCCGGTTCACTTGAACCTAAACTCAATTTTTTTACCTTATTGCACAGTACAACATAAAGTCAAAAACACATATTCTCATATAAACATAAATTCAAAATAGCCTAACACCAAAATACCCAAGTTGAGTTTAGGTTCAAGTGAACCGGAAACATAACACTTGCACTGCGTCTTTGGGGTGGTCTGTGGACACTACAACATTAAAAAAAAATAATAATGAACACACTTCTTGCAAACTTATCTTTATTATAAATACAATTGTGCGAAATAAATATATATACTTATGTGTATGTTGAAAGGTTTATTGGAATATTGTTTAAGCGTATTGTTGGAATGATCTCCTCACAATAAGTATTTGTAAAGATAATAAGGTAAATACGGTTAAGTTTGGCTGCGAGATAAAAGCGTAATACGGGGTCTCTTTGTTTCCCATAAAGTTTTAAGTCATAATGTACCTATTTATTGTCATATTATCATTAGTCATAAAACTGAAACCGTTGGATTTTCGTAAGGATATCCTATAGATAGGTTAGGTTAGATTTGTTTTATGGCAATCCTCGATTCTCCATACAAACGTAGTTACGCTCTCATTTTAAAAATACTTGTTAGATTGCTCTGAAACTTTGTACTTACAATAGGATCAGGTATATTTAGTTTTGTAATTAGTTTATGTAGCTCCAATACCATAGTTAAAAAAATCCAGCGAATTTAAGTTTTTCATGCAAACCTTGTTTTCGATTTATTTCGTTTATGTTATAAACTGGAGCTATATTAACTTATTGCAGAACTACATGTAACTCATGTCATAGTATGTGCAAAGTTTCATTATCATTACAATCCAATACGTAATTTTAAAATGAGAATGTAAAACTCCGATCGCATGGGAACGTGAAATTCGGCCGAGCTTACCGGGGACTCTTAATGTATTTACATTTGCTGTTCTTCTGTAAATGGAGATTCTTCTTCGATGATTTCTTTGTCGATTTCTTCGTCAACTTCTTTTGTTTCTTGGGTAGTGCTGGACTGAGAACCGCTACAATCAATATCAAAAGACCCTGATAGTTCACTCGGTTTTGATTCTAGATTCATTGCTTCTTCGCTGCTCTCATCTTTTTGGTCGCAAGAAGCAAACAATGACTTGCAAGGAATATATGATAAAATATTTGCAATATCAAATGATAGACTAGGATCCCCTTTATCTAATATAACCATTTCCTTTTCTTGTAATAGGTTAACTGTGGCTGATATTGGGTCTTCTGTTTTATTTGGATTGACTACGGCTGCTTGTCTGTAACTTTCATCTTCTGTCTCTCGTCTTTGGTTGTATATTGATGAAAATTGTTCTTCTTCTTTTTCCTGCTTTGGATTTAGTATTATTTCGGCTTGATCTTCTGCTGGATTAACTATTGTAGCTGACAGATCTTGATTTTGAATATTTATGGTATCTGATTTATTCGGTAATGGGTGGGGATTTTTTATTACTAAAGGGTGAACATACGTTTCGCAGAATGATTTGGCTGCACATCTTGCAACTTTCTGGGTGAATGTTTTTAAACGTTCAAGCTCAGTAGGCGGAAAATCAGTTTCTGTCTTCAGCTTTACTTTTTCATTACTTTCAGTATCACTCTTTTTTTCTTCTGGTCCGTTTTCTAGATCGTCTTTTGATGAATCTTGGCCCGGAACAACCATTTTAGGTGTTTTGTCTTATTGTTTTGAATAATTATGAAAACTAGCAAAATTTAAAAAATTGTCATGAAATTTAGCAAGCAAACGAGTTGTTTCAAGTATTGATTAATGGAATTTTGAAAGTCACTGTAGTAATTATGAGGTAGGTAAACATGTTTATTTGGTTATTGTTTTCACATTATTCAGGATGAAAGTTATTTTGTTTTGATATAATTCAGTAAAATTATTTTTACCCCATCATCTCCATAATTTTATTGACGTTAAATAAGTCAACACAAGTTGCCAAGTTCTTACCTTCTTTTTTCAACACTCGAATCTCTCTGTGGTGCATTTATCGACTTACCTCCAAAGAGTAGTATAATATACATATATGACACCGTAAGATTGTGAACCCGTTAGTTTATAATCTAACGTAGGTTAGGTTAGGTTAGATTATAATCTCCCTACCGTCAGTTTATAATGTAACTAGCGAGATTATAATATGACGGGTGTTTACAATTTTACGGTGACATATATACCTCTCTTGCACACGGCGCACGTAACGAGCGCTTGCTGCATGCTTGGAGGATATAATCAAACGGAGACGCCATGTCTGTAATTTTCTGTACAAAACAGTCTGCCGATTTTTGCGGGGGAGGGGAACGTCAAATGTATGCGTAACGTAAAAATAGCCATGTCAGATAAACGTCAGTCCATACATTGTGTATGACCGTTGGCCGTCTATTTTCGACAGAGGGGAAAGCCTGTTAATGGCTACTCCGTTTAGTTGTATCCTCCAAGGCTGCATGCGTAAACAACTCACTCAAGCATACATGCATCAGCTACAAAATAAACCCAATTACAAAAAGAATACTCCGTCCAACCGGACCCCAAGACACTGGTGAACGGCGCAGGCGTCGGGCGGCGTGGGCGACGCTAGCCATCATCCAATGAGTAGTGTAATATATAGGACATTTATATACATATATCATCTTTCGCCATGCCCAAAGAGAATATAACCACTACGTTTATGGTTTTACACTCGGAGTAAGAGGCTTGGAGGCATCTGCAGATAACAAGAAAAGACAGGTCTAATCAAAATGAATTTAATTCTGTTTCAAGTCAATTTAAACCCTTCTCTGCTCTTTCTTTCGCCAATTTCTCCTTTTTCCTCTGTTTTTCCTCTTCCTTCATTTTTTTTATCCTCTTTTTTTCCTCTTTTAAATATTCGTCACAGTCTTCGTAATCTAAACAACCTGATTCTAGTTTTTTCTCCACAGCCTCTTCCTCCTCGCAAGATTCGAAGTCGATACATCCTGACTTTGTTTTGTCTATTCTGGCTGCTGGGTCTGTCGTGTGATCTGGTCTTGCTAGTTGGCAACCAACTCCTTGAAATAAGAAATTAGAATCAATACCTACCTATTATGAATCACTACATAGTATAAAACAAAGTCGCTTCCCGCTGTCTGTCCCTATGTATGATTAGATCTTTAAATCTACGCAACGGATTTTGATGCGGTTTTTTTGTAAGAGATAGAGTGATTCAAGAGGAAGGTTTGTGTAATCAATCTGATAAACTATTTTGTGTAATTTTTCAAAATTTTAGATCTAGTAGTTTCGGAGATAAAGGGGAGGGGGGGGGGGACATACAGACAGAGAGACGCACGAGTGATCCTATAAGGGTTCCGTTTTTTCCTTTTGAGGTACGGAACCCTAAAAATACGTGAAAATAACTCCAGCAACAAGATATGGTGACGATGAAGATGTTAAGTACCGAGGCCTTAGCGAACTCGGCGCCGAGGACTGGACAGAAACGGCTTTGGATGGAGAAGCATGGCGGACATGGCAGTCTTTGGTATCGGAGGTCAAAACCCGTTTCGAGTCGTCGCGCCACAGCAGAAAGTTTAAGGACTTACTATACACTTGAGATACGGCTACAATTAAATTGTAAGAGAACATTGACTGAGCTAGAAAGACTGGCAGGGTTTGGACGAATCCCCGTCGAACATCAGACAAAATTTCACCTGGCGCCCTCTTATTTGTAAATTAAGTTAATTCGTTAGTTTTATTTAGGTTAAGTAGTGTTTTTTTACTGAATACATCAATCATTGTGTTTAATATTAGTGACCGTCGTTTCAATTACCTTATCGACACGTAACAATGCTTGCTGTCCGCTGTGTCTTAGTATACCCTAACCTAACACACACGTATGTGTGTAGTATTACTCTAAGGCTGTCTGGAAGAGATCGCTCTTTAGCGATAACACCACCTGTTGTCTACCATAGTGTAAATTAGGTCTTAATTTGTATGTCATGTTCTTTTTCCGACCGACCGACCGGTCTGGCCTAGCGGGTAGTGACCCTGCCTGTGAAGCCGCGGTCCTGGGTTCGAATCCCAGTAAGGGCATTTATTTGTGTGATGAGCACAGATGTTTGTCCCTGAGTCATGTTTGTTTTCTATGTATTTATGTATTTGTATATTCTATCTATCGTTGTCTGAGTACCCACAACACAAGCCTTCTTGAGCTTACTGTGGGGCTTAGTCAATTTGTGTAAAAATGTCCTATAATATTTATTTATTATTTTCATTTTGGTGAGCAATAAAGAATATTTGTATTGTAATGTATTGTGTTGTCATACTGACCTGAAGGGCACGCTTTTTTATTCAACGTTGCTTGTTCTTCTACCACAAATTGACATGCTTTGTCTTCTTTTTGGGTTTCTTCTATCTTGTCTTTTTGGGTTGTCTTTTCACAGGTCTTTTTTTCTTCAGTTCCCCCAGCGCAAGATAGTTTTATCTCACACGGAGAGTCTTGAGATGGAGTGGATATTTTCTTATTGGGATCCGGCATTTTGGGTTCGACAAGTTTCAGATGAGATTCTGTGTTTTTCTTTCATTGTTGCATGCTTGAAAATCATGGGCCTAGTATTTTAGGATGCTATACCATCTTTGTTGAAAACGTAGTGATTTAATTCTCTTTGAACATATTCATTCTGCCAAAAGTGGTGAAATGTCAATTTGGTAAAGCGATATTTAGGGCGACCCTATACGTCTCTGAATTCAGATTATTATTTCAGAAAAGCCGAAATTCCAATGTCAATGTCCACACAATGTTCTGATTGTTTCAGATAATGTATTTCTCTGATCCTTGTCCATATCATATATATATTATACTACTCTTTGGTCCATATGGTCCATATGTGAGTGATATTGACGAGCGTTCTGAATTCAGAATATGAAAATTAAGATTATGAATTCCTGGCGCACCTCTTTCTATACAATTAGTACGGACCAAGTACGGACTTGGAGGATACAACTAATATCCTCCAAGAGTACGGACGAGCACACACATACTAAAATAAATAAATATAAATAATACATGAAATTTTTACACAAATTGACTAAGCCCCACGGTATGCTCACTGGATTCAGATTATGAATTTGCCATTGAGATGTATGAGAAAGTGAGACAGACGTTCGTGAGACAACTGATCAATCTGAATTTTTAAGACATGTGTGACGCAAGGCACCGGAATTCAGACTATTTAGAAATTTTGAAATTTAATTTAGGCAACAAGGCCCATATTACAAATACCTTACAGACTAACTTACATGTATTTTTTTGTATGAAGTCAGATTCGGATTCAGACTCTTATGGCTCTACAAATAAGAACGTGTCAGATATTTTTATGGCCTACGTCGTGTAACATACAGGTGCAGGCTATGTGCACGTAAATATACATAGGTAAGGCAGGTATGATAAAGATAAAATCTTATTTCCTCATTAAAAGTATAATTGTGAAAAAATCGCGTAATAAAAATAAGCCCGCTGTCCCCTTCAAAAATTTACCAACATTATTTACACGGATTTTTCTCATCTTTATCTTTTAAATCATTTAGTGACGGAAAACATGGGTTCTCAGCACAGGGATCTTCTTCATCTTTTATCTTTTCTTTCTTCTTCTGGAATTTTTTGCGCGGGTTAGGAGGTATTGTTCTTTCTTTTTCACATGCAGGTGGAGTATATAGATCTGAAATTATTAAAGCATACTTACCATTATCGGAAACTTCACTTTTTCTTTTTGCGACGGAATAATAGGTAAGCAATTTTACGTCTTTTATTCATAACTAAGCTAGACACAGTCAGCATCGGATATTCCTATTAGAGTATTCGCAGATAAACACGCCTGCAAAAATATATAATTATGTATTTTTTAGCACTTTGGCCGCTCAAAGACTGAGTACTTTATTTTAAAGTTTTTGAGTTTGGTTTTAGACCATGATTTTTAAATTGGTGATGATAAGACAGTATGATAATGTTCCATAAATTATACGCCATGACACCATGTCTTTCAGACATACCTATGTTGTATTAAAAAAAAAAGTTTTTTTCGTTTATACTAAAATAATAATTCATTAAAGACAATAACATAATAAGTTTGCATTATTATATGTAAGATATCCCCAACGCAGGCTTCGTCCGGAGACTACAAACGCAAATCAGCAACATGCTTCGTAAAAAATAAAATAGGCATGTATTAAAATTGTTTTTTGATGGATTATCTAAACTTGACTCCTCCGCCAGTGATTTCGCGTAGAAATCTCAAAAGCCGCTTACTCAATTTTAATTGCTTACTCTATTAATATCAAAACAAAGTTACTTAATGGAGCTCGAGCTGTAGAAGCTTTAACATAAGTATATTATATCTTTCAAATCATATATAATATAGTCATAATAAGATCAAAATATAATATAGACATATTTTGTTACAAAGGTATTACGAATAAATGTGCATGGAGGTACGCGGAGAGGAAAACCGAGGAAAAGGTGAATGGACCGTGTGAGAGATGATATGAATCGAACGCAAGTGAATGATGAGATGACGGGCAACAGAGAGGAATGGAAGAGAAAGACATGCTGCGCCGACCCCAAGTGAATGGGACAAGGGCAAGAGAATAGATGGAGAAGAGAATGGATTGCAGTAAATAAATGAAATGAAATAGTCTTATACATATTTAGATGTATGTGTCCCGCCGAGTTTGTTGCCGGTCCCATATTGGGATACCCTCTTCCAATTTGAAGGGGGATTGAAATATTTTTGAGGCAGAGGTGTAGGGTTGAAGCCGGTGTACCTTTATTTGACGTTCATAAGCGCATTGTAATATGCCTACTTGATTAATAAATCTTATCTTAAACGTGTGAACATATTAAAACAACCTGAGCATGGTTCCTTGTTTATCCTTGCCTGTTCGTCGTCTAGATTCTTCGCCGTTCTTTTGCTGTGTGATCCTGTTTGTTCATTTTCTGTTTTCTCAATTTTTACCTCACAAGGACCATTATCAGGTTTGGCTTTCCCTGTACAGTTAACATCGATCTCGCATGGATTTTCTTCAGTTTTCTTTGGGTTTGGCATATTAGTTTTATTTTAAGTGTGTTTTGTTAGCTGTTGTAGTTTTGTACTGCTATGGTGCTTAGTATCTTAATTTAAAACATTTTGAACACAAGTTTTATGGGTGGTTTTCTGATTTCTATTGATTTGTCAAAGTAGTTTTTGACGGTTTAACCATAGATGTAAGACTCTTTGGATGTAAGCTAGTACCTTCACCCAAAAGAAAAGGATGAGTATTGAGTATAGTTTTTTTGTTTTTATTTACTGACAAATTGGTTTGACCAACTATATCTTGGTCTAACATTTTAAAGTCTGTGGTGCTTTACCAAAAAACAACGGCACATCATAGTGACTCTTTGCAATGAGAAGAAAGAATATACGACTACGTCACATTTGACATCCAAACAGACATCTACTTACAACAAAATCAACGCAAAAAAATTATAACAGAATACCGATTATTTGAACTCAACTCCAGTGTTGATACCGATTGTTCAAACTTAAATAGGCAAATATTTTAGTTATACTTAAATATGTCAGCGCACGATTTCTCAAACCCCAACTCTGCGCAGAAAGATTGTCCACCAAAGGACGAATGCGCGGCTCCTCCGGAATGCAAGCCGAAGTACAACCCTCATAATCCTTGCGAGAAAAACACCACCAGTAAGAAGTGCGTGAAATCAGACCCGTGCCATAAATATAAGCCGAAGGGCAAGTAATGATTAAAGTGTCATTTATTAAGTGATATCATTTAATGTTCAGTAAATTTTTAATAAATCAACATCCTGACATGTTATCTTTGATACACACGATCACAACCCCCAATTCAAAGCAGAAGGATTGTCCAGAGAAAGGGAAATGCCCTTCGTCTGCTCCGGAATGCAAGAACAACCCACAAATCCCACAATCCTAATAGCGAGCAGTCGGACACCGGTAAGAAGAAATGCGTGAAACCAGACCAGTGTGATAAATTTAGGCCGAAAGACAAGTGATGCTGCCGAATTCGAACTTCAAGATATTCACAAGAGACGACACGTACTAGATCCATTCTAGATACGTTATAGTTTAGATTTCAACTAGTTCTCTTTTGCAGCGCAATTCGGGCAACCAATGTCACTTTTACGATAAATCGTGTTAGATATCTATTAGATGTGAATTAGATCTCTAAGTAATATCTTGTAGAAATCGTTCAAGAGTATCTCCAGAATCGCGGAAATGTCAAAGAGAGGTTAGATCTTAAACATATCGTTATCGTATCTTGGCGATGTCTAAAAGATATCGAATAAATGTCTGTTACAAAATCCCAATCAGACCTATAGTTGTTAAAATTATTCAATACCAGCTTGTGATAATCATTAAAATTTTGTCTTCATTTAATAAAACAACATACTGATATGTATTCTTTATTTAGCACCGTTGACCGAAAGGGCGTTCATTCTCATTATTTTAGGCTTTTTCCAAGTTACACCCTCAACTGCTAGTGTAGTAGGAAACCGAGTCTTTAGTCTAAAAGAACTCCAGTCCTTTTTAGAAAACTTCCGAGTCTTTTATTAAGTCTTCTTTAAGCGCAACTCTAAAGGACTCGAGCCTCTGAATCCGTTAACAATTTTATAGGTTTTATCTAAATAACAGTCAATAAAATGGAGGTAATTGTTTCTGGAGAAAAGTCTTGTTGAAAGCATGTTGAAAGTGTGAATAAAACGCCACTTGAACGTCACATTTGACATCCAAACATGAAAATGTAAAACAGAATCTCAATTTTTTAACTGGCAAAATCATTAAATTGTTATGTAAACCATGTTTTAAGAATCTCAGAGTAATATGCCAGCACCCGCAGCCCCAAGTCAGAGCAGACAATTTATCCAGTTCACTAAAAATGTCCTTCGTCTGCTTCGTGGTGCAAAACGAACCCTCACGAATCTCACAATTCTTGTAAGACCCATAAGGAGAAGCGTCCGAAGGATGAGTGATCGTCATTAATTCAGTCTTTATTCAATAAACAGCTTATGACAATCGTTGAAGTTCAGTCTCATTTAATAAACCAGCTTTTTGTTTTTGACATGGTATATGTATAACTAGCGACCCGCCCCGGCTTCGCACGGGTTAACAAATTATACATAAACCTTCCTCTTGAATCACTCTATTTAAAAAAACCGCATCAAAATCCGTTGCGTAGTTTTAAAGATCTAAGCATACATACAGACAGACAGGGAAGCGACTTTGTTTTATACTATGTAGTGCATGAAGACGGACGATTTCACGGTACAAAGTAAATAAAAAGATACTTTTATAATAAACTCATATGCCTTTATTTCGTACTGGTGCGTTTGCCTTAAATATATCTTAGGACAAATTAAACAAATCAGCTATCCTTATAATGACGTGAGAATTATCACTTAACTCGATATGCTTTCAGAAATAAAGCAATTCAAAATAATTATTAATTAATTGTTTTAATAAATAAGGAATACACGAATTATTTATTCAAGTATGAGTAGGGAGATAGGCTGGTTTAAATTGGTTGCTTTTTTGGCTATCACATCTTTATCAGACAAAATTATAACATGATTGAAATTACAAAAAATATTTACATCCAAGAATTAACTTATAAATGAACCTTTTAACGTTTGTTTACTAAGAATATATTCTTTTCGAATTTTATTATCCTTCTATACTAAAGGTACTAGTACGGCTACCATCAGTGTGGCACTGACATAAACGCCGTCGAGAACGTAAATGTCAGTTTTGACACTGTCAGTAACTCATGGTACGGGCTCTACAGTCCTAATATTGCTTTCATCAAGTAACAGGAAAAAATATTACCTACGATACATTTTCAAATAAAAGTAATATTTTTCATATGTTATAGGTTTTAACATCCTTAGCTTTACGTATGTTTCGATTATGTGTTATTTCCGTTTTGAAGTAATAAATACATATCTCTTGTCTGTGTATTATGAGATTTATGAGGATCATAACAAATTTTTGGTCATTAAAAAAAATTTAAATGATTTTTTCTGCTCTATATAGCACAACCGTGGTTTGAACCCACGTTTTTTAACCCTTTTTTGGGGGGCTAGATGACAAGTACTTTTATTTGAGTTACGTACAATATAATTCCAAGAAAGCAACCAATTTGTAATAATCTTTGGCGAGAACTTATTGCTTTGCTACATAATACTTCACCGGGAAAGACGTAAATTATCAAGTCTTTGGCGTTTCTCTACACTGTATGTTCTGTCGTTATAAAGATGCTATGGGACTAAGAACACAGATTATTGCAACAGTAGCTTGACTTCGTAGTTATTAATAATGGAGATTTTTTTTTTATAAAAAATAATGCGTCGTATGAGGAAATTAAAAGACTGGTACGAGAAAGAAATGACTGGCTATTACTCCACCGAAAAGATCAAGGCTTTTAA
The DNA here is from genome assembly GCF_948474715.1 of Cydia amplana. Classification (NCBI taxonomy): domain Eukaryota; kingdom Metazoa; phylum Arthropoda; class Insecta; order Lepidoptera; family Tortricidae; genus Cydia; species Cydia amplana. The sequence goes on from NC_086090.1 coordinate 1,512,817, forward strand.
GTTATGATGGTGATTTACTCAGGATATTCAGGCCCGAACGAAGTTTCTTTTTCCGTTTCGGCAGAAAAGTCGCGAAAGGTTCAGTTTTGGCAAAAACAAAAACGGGTTTGGTCGGACTAGTGATATTGTAACTCGTTTAATACTGTAAAACCAAAGATTGCACTTTATTAAATGTCTACGTGACAATTTTTTGGATACCTATGCTACATGAGCGAGAGCGAAAATTTTATACAGGATTTGGACAGGATCATAAAATACTACTCAGGTTACATTTTAATAACAAAGCTACTTCTAAAAACATCAAACGTGTCAGAAAAAAACAATTTATTTTAGAATTTAAGTGAAATAATAGAAATAACAGTAGCAACTAAATGTGCCTTCATCAATAAATATCATTTATATCAAAACGTTTAAAAACAAAAAAACCTGTGTAGACTAAAGTTTTAGTCAGTATTTACGGACCTTTTTATGGCTATATTTTGATCACAAAGTCAAGGTACTGTCTGTTATCATCTCTGTGTCGAGAACGTAAGAACAATGCTTATACTAAACATTATATACAAAAATAACATGGACGGAAATGATAAGAAACTAATAATAGATATATAAAAAGAATATTCACTAAATAATGTTGAACATGATAGTGGTAATGTAATAAAATATACCCCATGATAGTCAAATGTATAAACAGTTAAGGTACCTATTTTTTTTTTAACTATTTTGTATTCATTTTATCAAATTTCAATGCCACGATGTCAAAAACATGGTGTTTAAAATACTTATAAGTCTTGTCTGTACTGTAATGTAAGTGTAAAAAATTATATATGTATTTTTAAATAGGAATTTCAACTCCTGACAAATGAGAGGGTAGATAACATAGACATATACTTTTTAATTATTGCCTATCTTCATTGAGGTATATTTTTTTACATAACCACAATTAATTAATATATTACATAAGCGTTGATGTTTGAAACACGCCACAACTAGAAACTAGTTATAAAAATATGAAGTAAAAAAATATAAATAATCTCAAAGTAATTTCGAAATAACCTAAATAACATTAAATATTTGACTTTCACTTTGTAGCCTGTCGATACATAATTTGTTATAAAAATAATTTAAAGTTAAGGAAGCTAATAACAACTGTATGTACGAAGGAATAGGGTATATTTCAGGTTGTGCTAGAGACAGCAGGCTTTATAATTATCACACCGGAGCATAAACTGGCCTACTAATATTGTGACCTAATTCAAAATAAGCACGGCCAAGGATTTTAATTTCAGTACCATTTCGTACCTTGTCACAGTGACAATAGTATGAGCTCCCTAGAGACTTTCATATTGATTGTCACTGTGACAAGGTACCGCTTGCTTGTACGAAATGGTACAGAAAATAAATAGTTTGACCGTACTATATTTTTTCACACTATGGAATTATAAACATGATATTAAAAATGTAAGAATCGGTAAACTATTTCTAATACATTTCAATCAAATTATTTAAAATAACTATTTATCAATGATATTAATGTATACCGTTGTTTTCATATCAAAGTATTATTAAATAGTAATTTTTCATTTACATTACCTATGCATTCTTTTTTATACCACCTCGGAAACAAACAAGTATACAGCCCACCCACAGTCGGAAAGCCCGCGGCAGGAATGTATACTGTGTCAACCCGAGGTGTCGACTTTTAATCTGATTTCGAATTAGGTCACTAAAATATTACGGAAAGTATTACAAAATAACTAATAGTTGTTTTGATTGCACAATTACAGTCCAGTGAAATAAGTAGCCTTTTAATGTCAATAAATTTCAAAAGAGTACACATAGAAATTCAAAATATTTTGTCACCTTCGACTTTCATTGACATAATCGACTAAAAAATTGTGACATACATTCTATTTGTAACTATTTTGAGGTAAAACAAATGAGAGAATCTTAAATCTAAGAACGACATAACTATAGTTAAATTTAGAATACATTATTTACAAAGTCTTAAAGATTTATCAACACTTTGGCTCTTTCGTCCATTTTTTACATTATAATGAGTAAAGGGCCTCACACACTGACGAGATTTTTTACATCAGAAATGGGATAAAATCGCGACAGTCTGGGCCGGCTTTAATGAAGTATACACAATCGATTTGTGATCTTGATTAAATGATTACAGTCTTTTGGTAACATGACAATTTTTGTTAAGTATTTATATAAATTTTGAATAGGTACCTTCTGTTATTGAAAAATGTCAACAAATTTACATATTGGTAAGAAATTTGTGAAAAATAACAACGGTCATAATTTTTTCACATATTTATATAACCGTACGCCAAAACTTTTTGAAATTTAAAACAATCAAATGATTGCTATTTATTTCCTTGTATATTTTTCATATATTTCATTTCAAGTACAAAGTTAACGAGCTCAAAATAGTATGCATTTCCATAAATAAAATTCCTTCAATAAATAATAAAACATTTTTAATGTCATATTATTATTAACTATGCAACAAAAAACATTTTAAATTCATTTCAGATGACTGTTATGTATTATTAACCGGTTTATTAACACCTACATGACCGGGAAATGTAACTTTCTACATAGCGACGCAGTAAAAGACAAAAAAAAAACTCAAATCGGACTACGGATGTCGAAGTAATCGGTGAACGTACCTAGAAATATCTAAACTCGCGGTAGCGTGTCCAGCCAAGTTCAAAGATTATTATTAACTATGCAACAAAAAACATTTTAAATTCATTTCAGATGACTGTTATGTATTATTAACCGGTTTATTAACACCTACATGACCGGGAAATGTAACTTTCTACATAGCGACGCAGTAAAAGACAAAAAAAAACTCAAATCGGACTACGGATGTCGAAGTAATCGGTGAACGTACCTAGAAAAAAAAAATTGAAGTCGGTTAAAAATATAAAGACCATCATGTTACCAGAAAAACGTTAACACTGCTACACATTGACAGATTGACAGATATTGACATGTTGAAAATTGTTTTATACACGTTATCAGTGTCTGTTATCACTAGCCCACCGCTATTGCTCGCACGCCGTACGTTGATATCTGAAAAAAAAAAACATAAATTTGTAAAAAAAAATATCTTAATTTAAAAAAAAAGAACTTGTTTATTTATTTATTTAGGAGACGTCCTGATTAAGTAGTTGTTTAGATACCTAAGTACTCTAAAGTATCATTCAATAGAACTTGCTAACTATGTAAACAAACCGCCATACTAAAATTGACACTGAATGTCAAATTACTAGTAACTTTTGTTTACATAGTTAGCAAGTTCTATTGAATGACATTTTAAGTTCTCTAAGTAGGTACTTTTTGCGTTTGTTTACTACATTTGATATTTTATACATAGGTATTAGTATTACTATTTTCTTGTCATTTATGTATAAAAAAAAACATTTGGAGTTGTTATAAAACTTATAAATGACAAAACACACCCGGTTGACTTAGAAATTTCAACTTATAAATAAACTACAATTACAGTTACATTTCAAGTTTTATATCTTTGCGATCTTTTCTCAATGCGCACAATTTTTATACATTATATTATAGTGATCATGATCAATTTAAATGCTAACAACATTTCAACAAAAGCAGAAAATTAGGCTCATACCAATCAAATCCATCATTTCAATACAAGTAATCATAGATTAAATCCAAACAGAAAGAGCAATAATGTAATAAAGTTCGCACATTTGTCCCTCGTCTCTGGGGAGACTGACAAAGGCCAGCGTCGTCCCAGGGGACGCGTTCCATCTAAGTGATTCCTCTGTTTATAAAACACGGAAAGTGTGCATTTTGAAATGTGTTTCGTGCAGGTTTCTTAGGTTAGTATTAGGTGTAGTTACTATGGGAAACGTAAAATTTTTACGATTTTACTCGTGTATGGGCAATTATTATTTGGCTGGTTTGGTTGGCATTCTGGATGGAATAAATACGAAATCTCAATTTGGGACAAACAAATGCTGTAATTTTCTGTTGAGTTACGCAAATATATACCATACGTTTTCATAACTCGGTGGAAGATTTTTTAGGACATACAGTGAAATTACGGCTAATTTGTGCAGAATAGGGAACCATAATATACCACCAATATATATCCACCATTTTTTTTCTAAAACTGGGCTATAACCGCGAAAATCAAAATTCGCAAATAGCGGGCATCTTTCTATGTTACTTTAATTACGCCTTCAATGGAGTGAAAGAGAAAGATCCCCGCAATTGGCGAATTTCGGTTTTCGCGGTAAACCCCTGGTGCGAAATGTATGATTGGTGCTGAATTATTAAAACAAGTATAATAGGAATAAACTAACTTAACTTCAACACGAAAACAATAGGAAATACTTAAATGGAATAATACAAAGTAAAACTTAATGTTCATAGTAATTTCAATATTAGTCTTTGATATCATGGAAATAGAATTGATATTTGTTTATAGATGTATTTTCCTCTTCCTGACATTGATGTATCACCAAGGGAGAGTGGGATAAAAGAATCAAGTAGGTACTCAATAATTTGCTGCAAAATAAAATGATGTTTTTTTTTCAAGTCCTATATTTTTTGACAAGTGATAGACTTTTTAATGGAATAAAGGAAAAAGTTAGTTAACCGAAATGTTAAATTTTGTAAGGTCAATGTGGCTAATTCCGTCATAGGGACTATTCCGTCCACGAGCGTATATTTCTTTGATTTTAACTCGTAGGCTAAAAATACCAGTTTCTTTTGATTGCTGAAACTAAAAGCAATCACTGCTTTGTCAATGAAACTATCAATTTTGTTCGTCGTTCGAGAAAAATGCTAGTTGACGGAATTAGCCACATTTTTTTACTTACTACCATCTGCCATTGTATAGTTTGGACAAAGGACTGTCTCATTTCAAACATAGACAGAGAGAATCATAATACTATCTTTGTCTTACACTAGTACTAGCACCCAAAAGAAAAGGATGATAATAGTTTTCCTGGTTGTTACTGATTAACAAATTGGTTTGCTTTTAATTGCTTGCTTTGCAAAAAGATCTATGCTTTTCAGCAGTTCCGTATATCTATCTACCTATATACAGGGTGTGTGGAATCCTCAACAAATTATCCGCGTTTAAAACCGGCCATTAAGCAGTTAACACCTGACGGATGGCGGGATTCGAACCCGCGATCAATCGCCCGGGGATTTACGTCCACACCTCGCGTGGAACATGAAAAGGTGGGTTTTTGGAGAAAAATTAACGGGGGTAAGTCTTTTTTACGGTGGAAAATATATGTTTGGAATTAATCTTGTACAAGAGAAATGCCGGCGCGGTTTTTTAATAAATACATAAGGTCCAAACATCGTAACTACGAAAGCGGATTTTTTTTGAAAATGGCAAATACTTACCTACTTACTAGAAGTAATTACTACATAATTTAGTAACAGTAGCGTAATTATTTTAGATAAAGTATGAAGTACTCTCGAGCAATAAACATAAAAACTCAAAAATGCCCGTTTTCCCAGAGATAATTTAAGACCTAGCTAGATCAATTTTTCGCCTCCGTAAACCCCTATATAATAGCAAATTTCATCGAAATCGTTAGAACCGTTTCCGAGATACCCGGAATACTAATATATAAAGCGGGGTACGCATTCGAAGTTACCCCATGAAAAACTCCGCCGGCTTTTTCTTCACTCGGCATAAAAACACCATTTATCTTGATCATAATATGAAAATGTGATGTTATAGGATATTATTTACTCTTCGGGCCAATTTCCATGTCCACGTTTTTATTGTTGTACCTAAATAGACTAAATAGTGTGGTTCTACATACTAAACGCTTTATGGCAAGTGCATACTGTAAGTGAGCATTTCTCAAAAAGTTTGTACATTTCGATCACATCTTAGATTTCTATAAAAATTGGTATGATGGTAAAGTAAATCCCTAAATGTCCCAGAAAGTTTGTATGAAACATTCCTTTTTTGTTACCAGATTTCTTGTTACTTTCTGGGACATTTTGGGAAATATGGTGGAAGTTGTTCAGCTTCATGTACTTTACCATCATACCAATTTTTATAGAAATCTAAGATGTGATCGAAATGTACAAACTTTTTGAGAAATGTTCAAGTAAGGAGTATTTATATTAACTAATATTAAGTATTCGAGTATCGGATACAATATACCTACCACTTGGTGAGCAGGCCGGTGGTGTGCGAGTACGGGGCGGGGTACGGCGAGTATTGCGAGTACGGCGCCGCGTACGCGTACTCGCTCGCCAGTGTCGTTGCGCCTGGAACAGGGAAAAATACTTTTTTGTAAAAGACCATTAATGTAATAAAAAAAAAAACATAAAATAGGTACTTAATTCCTAAAACCCGTTTAGATGCTTTAGCAAATTTTATATCCTCGGTCCCATCTACAACAGTCTACCTATTAGTGAAAAATGGACCCTTTGACTGACTTTTTATTCTATCTCAATTTTTTTTTATACATACAGGTATATCTAAGTCGGAGCGATAATAAGTTTTTTGCAAAAATTTCATTTTTGGTATAAGTTTTTATCGCTAACTGTACTTTTCTTACGACAGACAACTAATACTCATCGAGACAATTCTAAAAACCCCTAACACAATTAGGTTGCGTTGTTTCATGACAGAGTTCCTATGGCCACCTCCTGTCTCCATCATCAGATCAGCTCGATTGTACCATAATATTGCATTGTCATCCGACTTACATGTGTATGCAAAATTTCAGCTCAATCGGAAACCGGGAAGTGGATCAAATTTAACTTGCAAGATTCCAATACATAGTTACATACAGGTCGAACCAATAAAAGCTTATTAAAAATATAGTCGATGTCAGTTGTTCGGAGCTGTCAACTTTTTGTTCTAACTGACAGGCCGATACCATCCGGCGGACTGGTAATCAGTGGGCCCCTTAAGTCTAGTGAAACGAACCGTAAATAAGAATAAGAATAAGAATAAGAATAAGAATAAGAATAATATTTATTAAAAGAAAAACCTTATTAATAATACATAATGTCCAGTGGCCCCCACACTAGGCTATGCCTGTCACGTGGTGGCCGGAATCGAAATTGTAAAGTGAAGGTAAAGTAAAGAACTAAGGACTAATCTAATAGAAGGTAATGAAAGTAATAGTTACAGAAATTAAGCAATTCAAAGAATAAGGAAAAAAAAAGGAAAGAAAAAATTGTGTCTGTGCGTGTGTGTGTGTGTGTGTGTGTGTTTGTGTGTGTGTGTGTGTGTGTGTGTGTGTGTGTGTGTGTGTGTGTGTGCGTGTAAGGCTACAAAGATAGTTAGCATGTAAGTTAGGTGATGACCTTCAACAGCATCTCAGTTTGATTGTAGTTAAGACTTTTTAACCAGTTCTTAATTACGAATTTTGCTTCAAGAGGGGACTTTTCAGATATGTTGCAGGACTTTGCCACTGTATTGTAAATAAACGGATGCAGGAAGTTAGGAAGACGCCTCGCGAAAGCGGTTTTTATGATGGGAGTAGGAATTTTAAAGATTCGGTTACGGATTAGGGTAAGATATTCTGCCGAATTTATAGTTTTTTGATGCATGTGAGTTGCAACTCGTAAGATCAATAATTGCCTCACACTAAGAACATCCGCGTCTTTATAAAGGGTAATCGTCGGAAACCATCGAGGCTTTCCAAGCATGACCTTGAGCACAAACCTTTGGGCCCTTTCGAGAAGCAGTAGTGCAGAGCTAGTGGAACCACCCCACACGCCAATGCAGTATGATAGGACGGATTCGCATATTGAAGTGTATACAAGCTTAAGCAACTCCCTCGTAGCAGAATTTCGTAGTAGTTTCATAATGAATACTACCTTTCTGACTCTAGCAGACAGCACTTCGATGTGCTTTTTGAAATTAAGATTTTCATCAAGCGTAATACCCAGGTACTTTATAATGGTACAATTACTAATCACATCGAAAACTCTACATGAGTGAATAGCTGGGTCGTCCTCCGCACTGCCACAAGAAAGCTTGAGATCTGGCCGTGAGCTGGGGGCAGAAGAGGCCGTTTTATGAAAGCATAAGTATTTTGTTTTTGAAATATTAAGTGAGAGCAGGTTGTCAGCGAGCCACTTTGTAATCACAGTCAAACCAGACTCCGCTACTGCAAAGCAACGTGCCCATGAGACATCGTGAAACAGCAGAGCAGTGTCGTCTGCATAGCAGATAATTTCTGCCTGACTGATGGGGAGAGAGATTAAGTCATTGAGGTAGATCAGAAATAGGGTGGGACCGAGGATGCTTCCCTGCGGTACACCGAAAGTTATCGGGGCTGAGTCACTGACTAAAGTGCCAAGTCTTACACATTGCTTCCGGTTTGTAAGGTAGCTTTTAAACCAGTTCCATGCGATACCGCGAATACCTAACAGTTCAAGCTTCCTAAGCAATATCGGGATTGAGACAGTGTCAAATGCCTTGGCCAAATCTAGGAAGATTCCCACGCAGGATTCTCCTCTGTCAAGATAGGAAGAGACAAGGTTAACCAGTAAGGTGGCGGCTTGCTCAGAAGATCTCTTTTTCCGAAAGCCATATTGACTTTGGGAGAGTAGGTGTTCTGATTCAAGGAAATTGACTAGTTGATTATTAATAATCTTTTCCAGCATTTTAGACAGACTACTGAGAAGAGAAATAGGGCGATAATTCCCGGGGCAGCTCTTGTCACCTCCTTTATGAACGGGAACCACTGCAGCAACTTTCCAGCATTCCGGAAAAGAACCCGATGAAATGCTGAGGTTAAAAATATGTACGAGTGGCTTGACGATATAATTTTTTAGATTTTTTAAAATACGAGTGTTTATTTTGTCAATGCCGGACGCGCAGTCAAGATTTAAAGACATGATTAATTTCTCTACTTCAGCATCGTCGGTAGGATTTAAAAAAATAGATCTAAGAGGGGAGTTGGTTAAAGCTACTTCAGTCGCAAGCGTGGTCTCACTCGTGTTATTATCAGAGAGTATAACATCTGCTAGGTTTTTGCCCACTGAAGAGAAGAAGTCATTGGTGTAATTTAGGGAATCAGAAACATTAGGCTTGATGGTGGCTAGTTCATGGGGTGTATGCCTATCCCGATTGCGGTGAGATATGTCTCTAATAATTTTCCAAAGTTTCCTCGGGTATTTTTTATTATCCAAAAGATGTTTCCGGTCAAAATCATCCTTGGTTTTTCGTAAAATGCTTATATAAAAATTTCTATATCTAGTATAAGTTATTTTGGCTATTTCGTTATGGGGGTGTTTCCTGTAATTGACATGTAGTTTGTCTTTGACTCTAGAGCATTTAATCAAGCCTGGAGTCATCCAAGGTTTTAAAATTAATTTTGAATTACTTATTGATCTGCAAATGTAAATGTTAAATGTTAAATTAGTAATTATAACAGTTTTAAATCATTTAAAACTGTTATAATTACTAATACCTAACATTGTTATTCCTTGTTAGGTATACCTATATCCATGCTTAAGGAGTAAAAAAACATTTGCGCAAATACGACATACATAATATTACATAGTCCTTAAAGGCTTAAATATAATGTATATTTTTTCCCGTAGCTGAAGTGAGTAACGCTACGGCTTACGTAGGCGAACAACGCGCGAACGCGGCGCGGCGCGGCGGCGGCGCGGCGCGACGCGGCGCGGTGAGGATGAAACAAACCGTCGATACGTATAGGTATGTCCTACTCGTACGTGACCGATTTAGACGCGAAGCGGGGCGGCGGCCGCGCGGCGTTCGCGCGTTGTTCGCCTACGTAAGACGTAGCGTAAGAATATACAAACAAAAGTTCAAAAACCTCGTTGGCACGGTTTCAAGAAAAAATACACCCCTTCTTTCTGTAGATAAAATGTTGGTTCTGTGACCTTTACCAGTTCCCCTAAGGGACCTAAGGTGTTGAGCGGAAAAAACTTAAATATCAGGCATTTTATGCCTGAAATGTATCTGAAAAATATATTGCGCTGAAAGGTGTATTCGGGTGATTTCGGAAATTGGGTAATCCCAAAAATCATTTCACAGTCACTCATATTCCGTTGTAATAAAAGACCCTTTTCGGAATCATCCCCCTTTTTTTAGGGTTTTTTTTTCTTACAGAATTACCCCATACCTTATCTTATATTATTTTGAGGTTATGTGCTATTTTTAAAACATGCAAAATAGGTAATTAGCTAAGATCGTTCTGTTTTAGCGAATTAAAATATAATTAATTTCCATATAAAATAAAAACTACAATGTTGATGCAAATTATATTCTCATCTTTTAACCGGAATGAAGACCGGATGTTATATTTTTCCATTTCCTTTATGACTCTTGGTTTTACTGAAAAATCACAGCCTGTTTCAAGACTCCGCACATCACGGCATTACATAGCGTTATTTAAATAGACACGCCTCGCCTCCACGCCCTCGCATATAACGACCTTTATACGCGTAACCACATTCAAAATATGTCCCCGCCACCCTGACGTTAATATTTATAACCAGAATAAGCCACCGAAGTACTCAGAAGCACTTCTGTCGCATCACAGACTCGTGTTACGCTTCGTTACCCCCTCCAGACAAAGCCTGTATGGCCACCCCCCTCTAAAATTATTTGCATACCCCCGAATGAGCTATTAAAGATGTCTGCTCCCGGGTAAGCAGATTGCGGTGGATTAAAGACCAAAAGGGAGAGCGGCCCCAGAATACTCCCTGCGGCACTCCGAATTATTCTCTACCTTTCTATGCATAAGTGCGAATTCGGAGCGGTTTGATATACATTTTATGACATTACGGCCGCTACAGAGCGGGGTCCAGAGGAGAAAATTAGATTTCGTGGAGAGTGCTCTGCAGGAGTGGCGCTCGACTTTGTCGAAAGCTTTCGTAAAGTCATTGTCGTTTTTTCAGTGATTCTTCAACTGTTTTTCTGTTCGGCCACTTTTTGCTTTATCCCCTTTTCATTGTTTTATTCGTGTTTCATTGTTTTATCTGTGCGACTCGTTATTGCGTTTGTTTATTGGCAGTGATGCTTCGAGTTGATGTCCGCAATTTGGGGGACTTTTTTTAGAGGTGGCCATTTGCGCAGTTTTACTTTGTTTTTAATATAATGGATTTATTTTTGCTTTCAAATGATTTACTTTTGACATGGAAAGTGGTTGTTCCATAAAACAAATATAGGTAGGTTTTGTGACATGCAGTACACAATACAAGTCATTATGGTCGCTTAAAATAATGTTCGTAATGAATGAATTAATGTAGGTATGATGCAATCTTTAATTTAGTAGATCTACAGCGAGTTGGTAAATAGCGTGCATACAATAGCAACAGCATGGACACATTGAGTTATCTTTTTCTATACGTGAAAACACTCGGTAGTCGCTACTAGAAGATCGCCGTTGAAAAGACTCGCCAATGGCGCCGTTCGAAACTATCGCATATTGTACATCGCTGCAAAAGTGCATACCCACTTTACGAGTTGAATGGAGTAGTCACTTCCCGTTATATTGTACGTATACGGAGGATAAGGCGGTGCCCCGGGTTGAAGAACTCCCGCCGCTGCCGTTGGGGACTCGCCGCCGGCGCTACCGTTCAAACCTGTTGAGACTTGTTGTAGAACTGTCACTCACCGTCATAGTGTGCGTACGGAGGGTAAGGTGGAGCTGGCGGTTGTAGGACTACTAGCGCCGCCGCGTCGGGACTCGCCGCCGCCGATGGGGGTTCGCCGCCGGCGCCGCCGTTCGAACCCGTCGAGTCATTTGTAGCTGTGGACAAATCACAAGTTAGAACATTGTTATTGGTCATTTATTTACTGCAACTTTATGGCACAATAAAATTGTTCAAACGTCGGGCATAAATCCATTCTCTAGGTACCAGGCAACCATTGTTACCGATATACCTACTACATATTAATTGCGAGGCCCATACCGTTAAGGTAGTACGTAGTACCTAGGTTTTTACCTAAGAAAAAATCCCAAGGGACGTCTGAACGGATTTTTCGACTCTCGATTACAGGGTTACAAAAATCTTCATAAGGGTCAATTTCTGAACACGATTTTTTTTCTGTCCGTGATGAAAATCGAGGGTTAGCATCAGATAATACTTACCATTTTTTTTTTACATAAAGAAGTCACACTTTCACACCGAGTTCCATATGAATTCACTGATTAGTTGGTTTTTAGAGTACACTTAAAAATATCTAAAGGCTCAAATTACTGCTCCCGTGCCCTGTCCGGAATCTACTTTTGAGCATAAAGAAAAATCCTACGAAAAATTCTACATTAGTATCACCAATTTAGTGTCAAATACTTAAACTAGATGATATTTACTATCACTGAGCATATACACTATTAACTTCATTGTGGTAAATAACTCGTGATCGATGTTTAAATTTTGTCCGAGTGCGCGAGTACAATTTCGTCGGCAAAACTCAAAGGGCTCTGACAGCCGACGTTTTTATTTGAACCGGCTCGTGTCCCGCCTCACCCGTACTGGCAGTATTCGTCTGTCTCTTAAAGCAAGCGGATGTAAGTCAAGCCGCGGCGTGTTCGAGCAAATCGCGTAAGTATTTCGGAATCTGGGTGGGCGACAATTTTTTTCTAATTTCGATGCCCCTTATAAATTTTATTTTCCACATAGCTTTTCAATAACAATTGTCATATTTAGGAGCCGTTTATGTATCTTTATGTAAGTGATAACATAACAGTTTGGTCAAACACGATTTAAATTTTTGGCGAATTTTTTTATTACGAATTCTAATTTCTGTGCCCTAATTCCCATAGCAAATTTACCTAAAACAGCTGATTAAGTGGCACGGGAATTAGAAAGTATTACATATATTGTCAACAAATCTTTTATTGGGGGCACTGTAAGTTAATTGGCAATGTTTACGTCATATTATTATTACATATATATATTGGCATTGAATATATATTGTATGTAATAATAATATGATGTATATCTTTCTATTTTACATTTAAGGAAATCTTAAAGAATGCACAAAAATCTGTGAACGGTTTTTTAGTATAAGTACTATATTTTTAGTATAGTACATCTACATACAGGGTGGACCCGAATAACCCGGGAAATTTTAATACGTAAGGTAAGGTGGGGTAAGACGACACCGGGGTAAGACTATCACTTGTATGGAATCCTTGTACTGTTAGCTTGCCCCACCTTACCTTATTCATTGATCATATTGTAACATTAAAATATTATATAAACATAAAACTATTTCTGGAATTATTACATATTACCTAACCTACCTAAGGTTACATGAAATGCAATGTTTTTTTTTGTTGTAAATTTGACAGCTGACAGCGTATGCCGTATAAAGTTTAAATATCTGGGAGACCGAGCTTTGCTTGGAAAACATATACCTACCTAAAAACTCAAAACTGCGCGTTTTTCCAGAGATAACACTTAGCTAGATCGATTTTTCACCCCAGAAAACCCTTATATATGATCAAATTTCATCGAAATCGTTAGAGCCGTTTCCGAGATCCCCGAAATATATAGAAGAATTGCTCGTTTAGTAGATTAGTTGTTATGAATTAGCTTTTCTAATACAAGAAAAATTAAATATATCCTATTCTTATTATATTATAAATGCGAAAGTATGTCTGTCTGTCTGTTATCTCGTCACGCTTAAACCGCTGAACCAATATCATGTTGATGATATTTGGTATGGAGATAGTTTGAGGCCCGGGGAAGGACAAAGGATCTGGGGGCACGGCAGTGCCGCCGCCAAGTCGAGCAAAATAAAGTGGCACGGCCGTACCATCAAATCTCAATAACATTCTATCAAAATAACATTTAATTTGAACATGTAGTCTAAGAATTAATACACTTTAAAATCCCTTAGTTTTGTCACTGACACAATCACTCATGATTATCATTATTCTAAGGTACTTCTAGCATACCCACAAGTTCCAAATTTGAAACGTAATTAGGTTTTAGCTTTTTAAGCCAATTAAAATCTAATAATACTGCAATATTAGTCACGTTCTAAAGATCTAATAACTGCATAAATAAGCTTGTAATCCTATAGAAATATATGCGATAACAAATTTACCTTTTAGTTCTTACAATTAGTAGGGAAAGTAAAGGTACACTAGTTGTACGATGTGAGTATGAATAAAGATGTGTATAGTTATGATATGTGTATACATAGTATCAGCATGGTATGGGTATGATTACCTGAAAAGAAGGACAGCCTACAAAAAGAGATGGGATCCTATCAAAAACATTACATGTAAAAAGATGCGTCTCGCAACGCAGTTCTTCTACTACAAAAAAGTTTTGAGATGTAATGTGAAGCCAAGTCGGTTATTTTAGTCAGTGCCAGGGGGTATTAAAACCGTAATACTATTAGATACCTTATTAGAGTTCCGTAGCCAAATGGCAAAAAACGGAACCCTTATGGATTCGTCATGTCTGTCTGTCTGTGATAGTCTTACCCCGGTGATAGTCTTACCCCACCTTACCTCGTATGTGGTCAAACAATTTTTTGTGTTATGAATTTATGAAGGCAGCATATTCGATTTCTTCAGATTAACTTACACAATAACTTCTTCTCTCTGTGCCCCTATTTATTTCTTAGTATCATTTCCTATACGGCCATATACCAGATCATACACCTTGTACCTATCTACATGCAGATACATAATGACACTTTTTAATGAATAGTTTTGTATGTAAGGCGGACAAGTTTACGCAACTACTTAAAGTATTGTTTTGAAATATGTATATTTTACTAAGAAAGAGAGATTAGTTGCCATTAAAATCAAGGAAACGATTAGTCAAATACGTAGTTTTTAGTGTATCATACTTTCGTAGATTTTTCGTCCGAAACTAAAATTAAAGAAGGTAAATATGTTCGATGCCGCTTAGGTAAATATGTTGAAGTATATTATTGTAGATTAAAATATACATAAATAATAGTTTTAACTACCAAAATAAGTTAAGAAAACAATTCCTGTGCCATGTTCTAATTTCCGTGCTAGTAAAATCTAATTCCCATGGACACACTAATTCCCGTGCCCTGACCAAAATTTCAAATTGAAATAACTTTTATAGTTTTATGAATATTTTTACCCCATAAGAAAATTAATGTTTATTATATTTTTTATCAAATTATCAGTATAATTTTTTTTGTGTATTGTTGGTATTTCAAAATTCCATGGGAATTAGACAAAAATGCTCGTTTGGTGAAATTGACCCATAACCACATTTTTTGTTATAACTAAGTTCGTATGTACATAGGAATACAAAGTTAAACGTTGAATAGCTTTTATTTTATTATTAGTGTCATAGATAGGAACACAATGTTTTCCAATAAAAGTTAAAAATGTTTTGGAAAAAACATTTTCAACAGCACCATTTGAATTAGTTTCACCAAACTGCGATAGTTTTCGCAACGCGCCCGTTTTTCCGAATTAATCGTCAGTTGGGCGCAAATAAAATAAAATCCGGATGGAAAAATGGCCGCTTTGCCGCGAATAAAATGGAAAAATATAGCTGGATTTTAGGATTTTGGTATAAAAGTTGAGTGACAGCTAGCTGGTCTCTAGTGGATTTGGAATTGCTTTAGAAAAAGCCAATAGGTAGTATAAGAGTAGGTATTTATAAAGAAAGATTATTATTAAAAAAGGTTTTATAGTATTAAAAAAGGAGGATTACATTTTAAAATTTACTTTTTGTTGAACGAGTCCATCTGATACGGTAGAATACAAAAAAAAACACAATTAGAGACTGAATTTTTTTTACACGATGCCTAAAATGTCAGCTTCTATTTTCTACAAACCTGTAAATTTTACGAGTGACAGTTTCATGTAGGTTTTAATAAATAAAAAAACTAAGTGAAGAGAAATAAACCGTACTCTTCATGTCAAAATTGCTTCTACGCATAATAATAGGTAGTAACATTTCTGATGTATGATAGATAACAGAACAGAATAACAGAAAACAGAGTTTTAAATACTAAGGTCCTTTTTTTAGTCATCGAAAAACTAATAGGCGACTCAAATTATGTATGACATAACTTAATTAGGTACTTAATTATGCCTAAATTTAAATTAATCTAAAATAAGATTAAACTGTCATTAAATAGTACCAAAACCAACAACACAACTATTTCCTGGCGCTCCCATAAAACGATTAAAAAGCCACACACACACACACACAACTAAAAAAAAAGATGATGTCACAGAATCCCATTCACAAGTTCAATATCACTTCCCACGTGCTGAATGGATCCGATCTGACCACAAGACTGCGGTCGCGCGGTTCCATGGGAATATCATTCATTCGTTCAATTTCATTCACCGGCCTTGGCATTTGATATTACGTGTTGGGTGACTTGCAGCTTCGTGGAAGAAAGTTTTCTGGATTAGAATTTTGATGGTTTTGTCAGCTGCCAAAGGTTTTTTAACACATTAACTGCCAGCGACTCGCTAGGGGAGATCACTATTCGTAGGCGCTTTTCGCTACATACGGTTTTTCCCGTGTTATCGGCTACGCTCGTAGCGCGTAGCTCGCGCTTGCACTGAATGTGTTAAGAAAAAAAAATTGCGAGACACGTCAAGGCAAGGCCCTTTCAACGACAGTGTGGGAGTGCCATTATGTATGTCAAATTTCTATAAAAAATGTTTATAAGACACCTCCATACTTTGTTCTGTCAAAGTCAGTGCAAGTTCGCTTAGACGGACTCTAGGGAGTCATAGGGGTCAATGGCCGTTTGACAATAGCCCTAGATCAGGTGCGCAGGCGACTTGTGTTACAGATTACAGAGGATGTGGTCAGGATGAGATTACGGGGATACTGTGATACTGCCAGTTTAAAAAAGAGTATTGAAAATAATATATGTTTGGCGGTTGAACCTTTTTAGTCTGTGGCATTTATTTTACCGATAAAGGAGAATATTGGTACATGTATATCTAAGGTGCTAAGGCTTTTTTTGTCTGTACCTAGCTATTGAGTTTTACTTGCCTAGTTGCCATTGATGAGATGTGTCGAGAAATGAGAACTGTGAATGAAGTAGGTTTGTTTTGTTTATTTATTGTCACGGGATGTGGTTTTACCACACAGACATTAATGTCATCGCTATGGGTTTTACTGAATAGGAATCATTCCATTCATTCATTCATAGGGCGTAGTGTCGTCATAAATCTTGGTATAAACTGTATTTAACGATATTCTGATCGAAATTATTTTTATACGACAGCGGTGGCAAAATTGCATACGGCCCGCCTGATGGTAAGTGGTCACCGTAGCGTAGGACGACTGAAACTAACAGACTTGATGAAAAATTTTCAAAAATTGAAAAATACGAAAAATATTGTTTATTTTTGTGGAATTTTACCAGATTATCTAAAGTCTATTTTTTAATTCGGTAGACTAAAATGACATTTCTTAGTATGAAATGACATTTTATGTTCATACTATGAACTGTCATTTCAGTCTACCGAATAAAAAAATAGATTTTAAGTAAGTATATAATTAGGTACATTTTGTGCCACGTGTTTCAACGCATTTAGTATCGAAACTATAGTTGGTCAAACCAATTTGTCAGTCAGTAAGAACCAGGAAAACTATACTCATCCTTTTCTTTTGGGTGCTAGTACTAATGTAAGACAAAGATAGTATGATTCTCTCTGTTTATGTTTGTAATGAGACAGTCATTTCACAAACTGTACTAAGCCGATTTTTATTAACCGGTCAATGCTGTATGGCCCGACTGACATACATACATATTATAGGCTGTAATTTTAATAAGAGGAAGAAAGTTCTTACTCTGTTTGTATTTTTTATTAAGATTTACGTGATTTACCGCTACTTAAATCTAAGTGTAGTGGATACTTTGATTTACGGGACATTTTATTTCACTGTCACCACAGAAATGTTGACAATGCCACCGCAAAGAGTTAGTTATGGGAGAGATGCGATAATAGAGAAACAGTTAAGAGTTAACCTTCCGGATCTGAATGTTAAATGGAGGAGGATTCTGAGGAAAAATGCAGCAAAACTGTCTTAAAACATAGATATAAAGTGCGATATAAAACAGTAAAAATTCAATAAAATAGAACTAAAAAAAATCCATACTAAATTGTTGCCGTGTTTAAGCATTTTACGGCATAAATGTGACAGTTACGTAGGAAGTGGCGCCAATAGTTTTCTACAATTTCTTGTCGGACTATACTTACTTAACGCCTAAATGAATAGATAGAAAAAGTTAAGTTAAGTTTAACAACAAGCATTACAGAACCCCTAGTGTAAATTTCATTCGATAGCGTGACGAGCGTTCGCGTTTGCGTTATGTCTAGTTTTGTATGGAATTTTGAAAAGCGCGCCAAGCGGGACGTTTTGGAAACTCAAAATCCCATACAAAATGACACTTAACCACAAAATAAATAATAGTACTAAGTACAGAAGACGCACTCTCTAACAAAACGCGTCTGTTACGATCAGCACAGATATGGCCGCTAGGTGGCGACAGCGCCACGCGCGGCTTATGGCTTTCCCCAAAATTGGGGCCGAACGGATGTACTTTTAGCTACCTGTAGCAAAGCGACGAAATCGCGGAGTGAGACACGCCTGACTTAACGCAGATGCGTACGTCACGTCATGCTATCGAATTAAATTTACACTAGGGATACAGTAGGTACAGTCAGCTGCAGTAGTTGCTAAGCGGGCGAGGTGTTCAAAATGACCTTGACACGCTCTTATTCTCTTAACAATAAAGTCGCGTCAACATCATTTTGAATACCTCGCCCGCTTAGCGACTTCTGCTGCTGACTGTACACACTTAAACAAAAACGTCACTTTTGACACTGACATATCTAGTCCACATCGTATCTAGTCGTAATATTTGACGTATCTTAAAGTTCGAATCGAGCAGTAAGTCTGTGCCGCGGAAGTTTAGCTCAGAATCAGCCGTGTCACCCCACCGCAGGCACTTTTCAGGGCGTGACAGCACCAAATGACAATACTTGACAGATTGCTGGTTGTTAAATCACAGGCCCGGCGTCCGTCGCGTCACGATTTGATTATGGATATAAACGGAAACCTTTAGGTCATGGTTGTACTTAATTTGCTGATTAACGGATGTTTTCTGATTAGCGGATTTTGAGTGGAAAGTAGTGGTTACGATTTTTATGGTGGTGATGGCAGTGGTAGTTAGTTTATCTATAAACAGCAACACTCCTAATATACATCGGTGGACCTTATTACAAAAGGCATAAGGTCCACCGATGTACAGTTAACAGTGTGGGCCCTGGTACAGTCAGCAGCAGAAGTTGCTAAGCGGGCGAGGTGTTCAAAATTATCTTGACGCGCTCTTATTCTCTTAACAATAAAGTCGCGTCAAGATCATTTTGAACACCTTGCCCGCTTAGCAACTATTGCTGCCGACTGTACAATAAAAACGGCGGTCCCTTTTTGTATTTGGAGTCTAGAAGAACGGGGTGTGTAATTAGCTTTTACAAGCATTGCTCATTGCTGTAGGACAAAGTAGCCATTCTCAAGAATCTCAAGAAATAAGTAAAATATTATTAGACAGGTAAGCGTCAAAAACACTGCAAATTAAAACGAGGTATTTTTAAATAAACCTCTCTTGGCTAGAATACAATACAATACAATACTCTTTATTGCACACCTCACATACACGTAGTAAACCCTACGTATAGTAACCCTTTAAATTTTGAGGAATCTAGACAACAACATAAAAAGTCAGTCACAAAAAATGGTAGATGTAATAGCGGAATATTGAAGGAAAAAATAAATGAAAAAAAAAACTTCATAAGAACGGATTGTCAACATTTCAATAGCTTTTGTAATGGCGACTACGTACGTCGTACTAGTTAGAAAACACACAACAAGTGTGGTTCGTAATCTTAACCAGAACCAAAATTGCGCTAGGCATAAGTCTAGCGTTGTATTTTGGCTAACGAACGATTTTGTGCATGATGAACGATGATAATGATGATGATGTCCTCTCAGACGTATCCGTCGACGGCGACACCCGGAAAAATCAGGTATTCTGTAAATTCTGACGTGCATGTGCTCGAACGTGACTTGCGAAACCGAGTTTTGTTTTATAAACTTCCGGCCGCAAGACATGCAGTAAAGAGATTTTATGAATAATCATGATGAAGAATAGATAATATTACCTGAATGAGGAGTATAATGTGGATGTGCGGCGTGCTCGTACGGCGTGTCAAACAACTCGCCGTAGTACCCGGTCGCGCCGCCCGCCGCGCCGCCCAACTCCGACAGAAGCTTGTACTCGTCTTTGAGACTCCATTTCGACGATGACCAGAGCTGAAAGAATATTAATATGTTAGAATATAAACATGGAACATTAAATAAGCTTAAAAATAATAATACAACAAATAAACTTAAAATAAACGCCCTATAGGTATATAAAACACAGCCTCCAAGTTACTGCCTTAGGGCTGGCCGCATTGCCACGTTGAATGGCAATGCTAATGCGTTGAGCAAAATATTGGCCAGCCCTCTATAATATATTATATCTATAGTTTGTCAATGAGCCATTGAGGGGGGATTTAAATCTTCTCGAGGCAGAGGTGCAGGGTTGGAGCCGGTGTAGCTTTATTTGACGTTCATAAACGCATTGTAATATGCCTACTTGAATAAACTACCTATCTTTTATTTTTATCTTATCATATTTTGATCTATTTAAATACAACCTTGAAGATAGCTTGGTGCATGCGAAATGAAGTGCAAATCGTGCGTGAGATGCGCGCAAATCAGCAAGACGATCGTCAAGGTCGTATCAAAATCGGTTTAAAATCATAACAAGTTCTTAAATCTGAATTGGACTCAATGTTGTTAAGTGGGTCTTACAGTGATCAAAAGGACCTAAGACTTTTCATTTTGTCTTTCTGCATAGGGTAAAAGTGGGTAGTATATCGCTGGCCCAATATTACAGGGTTCTCAATGTTACATTTTCAAGATAGTTGAAATTCGACTTAATGTCACTATGACAATGTTCAAATTTCAGTTCGATAAAAGTGAAACATAGAACCCTGTAATATTGGGCCAGCGATATAAACTCAGCTTTTATGTAACCTACGCGACATAGCATTTTATAGACTACATGGCGTTATTCATAAACGGCTGCTAACTTAATCAGTTGATGATCGTCTTTTGTCCCTATCTGTCGTTATGTCATAGGGGGAGAAACGATGATCATCAGCTGATTAACTTAGCAGACGTTTATGAAAAAGGGCGTACATCGTGATTACTGTGATTAAGTACTTGATTAGCGAATGGATTAACGTTAATCACGCCAACAACCACCCACAGAACCAAACCAAACATTAAACACTTTAATCCGTTAACCCGGAAATCCGCACTGACGATAAATCGGGCCGTTTTTTCGGTCCGTCACGGCGGCGGGGCCGCGACCGACGCCATCAGTCAAGATGGCCGCTTGGCGCCAAAATGGAACGCTTGTTTATGGTTTAGCTTTTTTAAATGTTGATAGATTTAGCATCAACACATAAATGGAAGGAAAAGGAGGGGAAGACCAAGGAAAAGTTATATGAGCCAAGTGAAGGAGCATGTAGGGGCCGTGTCGTACCAGGACACTAAGGGGTTGGCTTCGGATCGACCAAGGTGTAGACAATTTCATCACGCTGCACCGACAAGAGCCCAGCTCTTAAATTGAATGATGAATGACATACTTGTATTAATTTACTAATACATATAATTAAAGATTGATTTATAGTGTACTAACGACCCGCCCCGGCTTCGCACGGGTTAACAAATTATACATAAACTTTCCTCCGGAGTCACTCTATCTATTAAGAACCTCCTTTTTTTTAAGGCGGTTAAAAAAAAACCGCATCAAAATCCGTTGCGTAGTCTTAAAGATCTAAGCATACATAGGAACAGAGAGACAGCGGGAAGCGACTTTGTTTTATACTATGTAGTAGTACTTTGTATGAAGATATGTAAAGATTAAGAATAAAATTGTCTCTTATGTAGTTTAACAGCCGAAATTACTGCACCATACGAGGATGTTGTGGTCATTAGACTATCAAAAGTCAACTTTTGATACCCAGATATATAAAGTGAGCCGATCTTGTTCAAAGTTGTCCGAGAGATCGGCTCGCTTTATATTTCGTCAACCGTTAAGCTAAATTTCATAGAACAAAACAAGAGATAGGGAAAGCTATGATGGCGCCATCTATGCAAACCTTTGACAATTACCATCCCCATTGCTGCTACTTACATTAGAATATATTTGATCGCCGTTATAGTGACTCCTTTGCCGCTTCACGTCGTCTTCGGAATGACTGTTGAAGTCTCGGTTTTCATCTGCAAAAAAAGTTACAATTATTTTCAAAGCAGTTTTCACAATCGGTCTAATTCCGATAAGCCCAAGAGGCCAATTCAAACTTACATTTTGACATCCAAATAATATCAAAATGATGTAATTTTGTTCTCATACCGTGCGTCTCGCTCGCGTTACATGTACGGAGAAGTACCTACGAGCAAAATACACGTGCGAATGATAAGTAACTAAATGACATCATTTTGAGATCTAAAAATACTTACTTTCATATTAGCCTCATTGGCTAGCTCTTTCGTAATAGAACATATCCTAACTTGTGTTCCAAAAATTTTTTCGTGGTAAGTGCCTACGTAAGTAGGTAGATATTATATACGTTTTCACGAAAAGATTTCTATTATGTATAATCATATAATGAATCTCGCCTTTACTTCGAAAACTTTAATTACAAAACCCTCAATAAAAACCAAACTGAAATTCAAACTCTAAAACTCCACGGCTCGAAAGCCCTATTAAATATCTTAAGCGGGAGAATTTGAAAAGTTATAGAGTTATATAATATGGCAATTTGTGCAGTAGGTTTAATAGCTCAGTAAATCTCGCTACGGTCTATAGGCCGCTCTATGGAGCTAGGGATGGGGTGGCTTATGACTTTGAGGGTTAGAGATATCGATAATTTGAGGTACACACAAATAAATACACATGTATAGAAGAAGTGCTCATCAGAAGACTTTATCGTACTCGTATCGTAAGGAAGTTATTGTTACTATTTTCTTGTAAGTAACAATAACGCATAAAGTAATTTTATTGCATCCTTGGTTTATACCGGAAGGTTCAATAATTTCAATATACGTAGGATGTGAATAAATTTGCCTATTAACTGATGAATTTATTTCGGCGTTTTCCTAATAGAATTCCTGTGTTTAGGACACTAAAGGGGCCCATTGATTAACAGTCCGCCGGACGGTATCGGCCTGTCAGTTGTTCGGAGCTGTCAACTTTTTGTTCTGACAGGCCGATACCGTCCGGGAGACTGTTAATCAGTGGGCCTCTTTAGGCTTTATTTTACTTGCTCTAAATTTTTCACTAAACGCAAGTAGCAAATGTTTGAACTCGCAATAAACACTAATAAATGTTTCATCAATGTGGGGCCTGTTCAGCCCCAATATGAAGACCATCCACACTTATCCCGCAGCCATACTTAACCGTATTAATCTTATTGTGAAAATATTTATTTTACCTATTTATGAAAGCTCTCAACTCGTCATTGGGTAAATTGAGGACGCAAACAAGAAAATGTTTGTACATTGACTAGTCATTTCCTATCGTTATCGCACGCGCATAATTATATTGCTGTCCTGCTCGCACAGTGGCATTGAAAATGTTTTTGCTTAACGTCCCTACTTTAATTTACAACTCATTAAATTTACAACTTATCGATAATCGACACTCCTTATCCCATCTCTACTCCCAGTTAGGGGTGCAAACTCCGCGGGGTCGACTATTTTATTCGCTATACTTCTCGTTGCTCACAAGTTTGCTCACTACCCTCAATTCCAAAAGAACGTAACTGTTAACAATTTTATATTGACATAAGGCTTTTTAAACTAGAAATACTTAGTTTTACCTTGGAAAGAGTTTAATTATGGCAAAGTGTGCCCGCGCGACTCGTTCTCGTAAAATGGATGTGTCTCAAACTCTCGCAATGTTATCTAATAATAAAGGTGAATTTTGTGAGAATGTGCAATTGAAACAGAACTATTCTACGGATAGATAGTGGATGGCTAAGCTTGTTATATTTTCAAAAGTATTTGATAATTATTTTAATTTCTGAACAGGCGGTCTAGCCATGGTGAGAATCGCTATCGCTTCGGCATCGAATCGCTTTGTGTCTCTCTATCTTTCTTCCATATTAGTGTGACAGTGACAGTTGCGTTTCGTTAGCTACGGAGCGTTAGCGATTGGCATGTTGTCTACGGGGCCTGAAGTCACCTCGTCTGGAAAACGCTGTAAAAGCGAACCTCACTTGGGAGAGATGTCTGTTATTCACATAATCGATGGGTTTTTGTGTATTATGCTCTGGCTACATTTGACTGTTAATCTAATATAGTTTAGCAAAAAGGATGTATCCTTCAAAATTTGTCATTTAACCTTTTCGACGCCGTGTCAAAAACAAAAGCTGTCACGCTGACGCCACGTCACCGAAGTGTCAAAACTGAAGTTGAACTTTATGTATATGCACGTAGGTCGATGTTGCTCTGTGTCTGTGGTCTGTGACTGATTAATCGGTCTTTGGCGTTGAACCTACGGTGCGGATATATCGGTCATTGGCGTCCAAAAGGTTAAATTAATCTTTTTGATGAACTTGATGAAACTCTTCCTTTTGACATACCTAAAGTTCCAATTTTATTGACAGACTTTTGTAGCTTGCATCCTTTTCCCTAACGTAGGTCCAATTTCTTACCTTGGTCTTCATGCCGCTTCCTCTTGAGCCCGTTGCCGTTATGCAGACCCTCGACCTGCTCGATGCCGAGTATGCCGTTAATGCTGTAACTGCCCGTGTTGGGCACGTGCTGCCCCGTCGTGGGGGGGAGGGGGATTACCTTGGTCTTCATGCCGCTTTCTCTTGAGCCCATTGCCGTTATGCAGACCCTCGACCTGCTCGATGCCGAGTATACCGTTGATGCTGTAACTGCCCGTGTTGGGCACGTGCTGCTCTGTCGTGGGGGAGAGGACGGCCGTCGTGCCCGCGTTGCCAGAATGGGTTATTACCTGTTGAATAAATTGGGTTCAGTACTGACGGAAGTAAATAAAGGAATGTTACATTAAAACTAGTAAAGTGATGCACGATTTGACAGTGATTTAGGTGGCTCTGTAGGTCTGTACAATGTATACGTTTTGTGGTAACGATTTCTCTAACGTCAGTGCTTGACAGCTTAGTTACTGCATCTGAATGTGGCCATATCATGCCATCTATTTCAGCTGACAGCAACAATTCGTAAGGTGCATTGCGGTAATTTTGAAAGAGGGGTAAATTTGAACATGGCAAAGATTTACTAAACTAGAATCATTTCCTGCTATAGCAACAGTAAGTTATGGTTGGTCAAATCAATTTGTCAGTAAATAAGAACAAAAAAAAAACTCTTTTGGATGCTATTAAGACTCATTTTGCAACTAAAGAACTAAACTATATATAGAACAGATATATTTTAATAACAATATTTCCGTGAGACACAGACATAATTATTAAATATATTAAAAACCGGGTCACTCACGTATTTTAAGTCGAAAACGCTCGACATGTTTCACTCCGTACCGAGGAGTGTCATCAGGAGAATAGATATACTTACAGATACTACGCTGCCCTGCGCCGAGGAGATTTCTTGTTCTTGCTGTTGCTGCTGGTTATGCGCGTGCTTCGCCTTTTCCGCCGCCTTGTTGCGGACGATCCTGGGGACAAAAGGTCCATTTAGAAATTATAGCATATCTAAGCTCTTCTTCTTTTTCCTCTCCAGGTATTTATTACCTAAACCTGTTATTATTTGGGGTCGTGTCTCCGCACTGTTCTGCGCCAAGTCCTACGATCTTGGGTTATTTGTTGAGCCACCTGGGCTTTCTTGAGGTCTCTTTCTATATTTGTCCACCAGGCATATGGCGGGCGGCCGTGCCCTAGCATATCTAAGATGTTTCCTGTTTTCTTTAGCTACCCTCAATTCAATCAACGCAATTATTAATTTAAAAATTTGTGAGGCGTAGGTTTACTTTTATACTTGCACAACATTTTAAAATAAATAATTGATCAAATATACCTATTAAATAAGATGCCTATTGATCCAAGACTTATACTATTCTTATATATATGTTAGGTAGGTACCAAAACGCTACAGTGAGTTCCTTTGAAATAAATGTACAGTCGCCATCAGATATATCGGAGCAGCCAAGGTGTTCAGAATATCTGAACACGCACTCTAACGCCCTGAAAATGGAGGCGTGTTCAGATATTTATGAGAGCCTTAGCCGCTTCGATATATCTGATGGCAACTGTACATGTCATAACGGGATTCTAATCTTATTCCACGCCTTGCATTAATAATATAAAATGTTAGTTTTGCAAAACCTTACAAGTTGGTTATGTTGTGACATAAGCTTCCTCATTTTGACATAAGCACTTGATAAGCACACAACAAGAACAAAGTGCCTAAAAAATTTTCATTCAGAAAACTATAAAAAGTTTCAACTGGGCTTCAACGTAAATATCTCATAAAAAAAAACTGTAAGCACTGTTACTAGTAAAAATATATTTTTTAAATTTCTACTAAAAAAATTGTTCATCAAACGATTCTTATAAAAAGGAAATCAAACAAAAGTTAACAAAGAATCTTTAAACAAGACGAGCACCTGTTAAAAACCAAAGCAAAAAGCCAACCATCGATCAAACTAAAACCACCTATTCACCTTTATAATAACTTGCCGAAACAATTTTTGCATATGTCAACCCGCGAGACACTGGCAATAATTCACGAAGCCAGCGCTATCCATCATGGCGGGAAATGAAACGTCAACTCGGCAAAATGGCCGCGAAACAGTATGCCGTCATCGTTGCGTCGGAGTCTTGTTACGGCGTTATTGTCTGGGGATTTTTGTTTTAGGGTGTTTTATGTAATGAGGAACGTGTAGAAATAAATATGACGATTATTCATAAAACATCAGATGTAGTAGGTGTGTTTATTAAAAAATATTAATCAAGAACTCTGTAAGTATACTAACATTTCATTTAAACAAGCTTTCTTTGTGTTAGTTTTTATTTAACGTATCATTCATGAATATAACTTCAACATTGATAGCTAAATTACGGCTCTCTTATTCAAAAATATTTGATAAGTATCGACGTCAAAGATATGTTTACACTTTTACACCTTACTCCTTTGCAATAAGGCGAAAAGCGTAAACATATTTTTGACGTCGACTGTACAAAGGCGTATTATTTTGGTTTTGGATGTTTGGGTTTTGGATAATACACTGTCCTGCCAAAGATAACTCGATAATCTTCGAGAACTTCGCCTTAATAGTTGTTAATGCCAATCTAATCCCATAATCAAAAATTAGGGCAATAAAAAAACCGCCCTTCAAAAATTCAAAACCCTCAGCAATTTGCCAAAAAACGCCACGTGGCATGCGGCGGATGCGTGGCGAATCGTGGCATTTGCGGCGCGCGGTGGTATATGGAAAAAGGATGTTGGCGCGCGTGCCGCTTGATTCATTGCGGCGAACTAATGGTGAATTGAGAAATTGCCATTTTTAAGACAATGGTGGTAAATCAGCGTACGAGTTTTAAGCTGATTCTTGTAACTGGAGAAATAAATTAAACAGTAGGCTATACTCCTCAAACTGACCAACATTTGTACAGTAACTTTTAAGAATAACTTATGTTTTGATTTTTATTACACTTTAAAGATTATTCTAAGACGCAATGTATTGCAAATTTTGTTTATTTTGTTACAAGCAACGTCAAATACACTGATGTCAGCGTACATTGAAGGCAATATTTATTTTGTATGAAAAAGACGAAGTCTAAAGGATTCGTAATTTTTAAAAGTTGTTTAACAAAAGTTTTATAGTTTGAGGAATATAATATATGTTTTTTCTACTCCAGCACTTAAATGTGTCAATTAAATGACTGACAGTGATATCATTTGAATGCAATGTCATTTGAATGTTTTGTCTATAGGCTCATAAGATGACTGCTAGCAGTCATCTTATGAGTATAATACAACTGCTTTATTTTTTTAAAGATACAACTTCCGATCATCTTAACCCTTAAAACGTTTATGTCCCTTTTTTAGTACAGGTACTAAATGCGGCGCCAAGTTTAAACACTATTTGCGGGGTAGAAAAGGAAGTACATTGAAGAAAGTGCAAGAATTGTACTTTTTTTTATAGTTTATGGCAATATCAGGCAACATTCGGTTTATGCGCAACCGGCAATTGAAATATGAAATTTTCTGAATTTGCGACGGAGTGTGTTCCTGACGTCATAGAATATAAAGTAACAAGCTAAAGTGCTATCTTTGTGTTGATATTATTACTAGGTGAGTTAAACATTGTTATTATATATAAAGTTCATTAAATCATAGATTAATTATAAGTCAAAAATTGTGAAATAAATCATGGCCCATTTTTGTGACATTGTCGATAGTACTGGTAACCAAGTACCATGCATGCACGTCCTAAAAAACGGACCGTGCCGCCTTGTGCGCAGACACGATTGTGACAGAAAACGGACATTGCCATACTTTGGTTATATGTATTTTTTCATTTATTGTCATTTTATATGCTGACGTTGCGTTGGGATTGTGTGATACATAACTATATGTATACATTTTATTGTATTTTAGTTTCAGGTGGTTCCACCATCTGACTCAGAGGAGTGAGATAATAAAAAAACGACGATGACGAAATTTTACTACTAGAGACAGCTTGTACGTACCTTTCCTCAATCCGACTCTCTTTCAGCCAAGTCAGTTTCTCCGGAGATGTCAGATATGATGGACAAATATAGATCGGTTCATTTACGAAGACGCGTACTATTATTCTTATTGTCATGCTATTAAAGTTTAGTGCACCACATCGTGAATCTGTACTTATAGATGATTTCGAAGTCAAACGTCCTTGTGTGAAAAACGTTGTTAAAAATATAATAACTCGACCTGAACACGACTTGTCCCCTAGTACTCCATCTACAAAACTTAATTCCACGTCAGCAAACGCAATAATTCGCTTCAGTATCCAAATGATTGGCACGTCTTGAAATGTGCTACGGTTAAACCCTATTTCAAGTCGATGAAGAAGATGTTACAATTCCTGAGGCCTGTAAAACGTAATCCCTTCAGAATTCAGGCGAGTAAATACCTAACTTTGAATCGAGTTGTATGTGGGGCAGACCTAGTAAAGGATGGGAAGGAGACGAAAGCATTTCTACTTGGGTACAGGAACATATATATAGTTGTTGTCAAGGACCGCCAACCAAAGTCTGCAGTCTGGGAGAATGATATGCATTAGCCTCTGATTCTTGCCAAGGAGGAGCGATATAATCCCAGAATGTTTCGAGATGCCATTGGGACTGAAAAACATCTAAACTTTAACAGGGACGACAGCTTTTCTCTACCACCAGCTTAGGTTCCAGATAGTCCGTGTGATAAGGAAACAAGCAAGACATAGAACTGTGAGATCATAGTGTTAAATGGTTTGGTCATTTTAGTATAGCAATGTTACTTAAAATAATTGTAATGTGTAACTAGCTTTATGAGCCTATTTTGCATGTATAAGTAGCCTTGAAATTTATAGTTTTGGTTTAATATTTCGGTATGTGGGTCATTCTATACATATTAACACTGGAAGTAAATATAGTATTATTATGTTTCACATAAGTTTTTTCTATTTGATATTGTAATTAAACGTTTTTTCAAAACATTTACTAGTGTGTTATTTAAAGAATTTACAATTTTCTTGCCCTGTAATACTTTATTCATTTTAATTTTTTGAAACTGTATGACAGCATTGTCCGTTTTTTAGGACACCCTTGTGAGCAATCAATTTATAAGGTTCATGGCAATGTCCGTTTTAACGGACATCCTAAAAACCCTACTTTCAGAATTTTTTAATTTTTTTTTCGCAAATTATAGTACTTTTTAACTCATTACTATCCCTAAAAACATTCCATGAGATAGGTGGATACATTATTTCATGTCTTGCCGTGTTAAGGGTTAATTGAAAGAGGTGTTTTCATTTACTTTTTTTTTGTTTTTTTTTTTTTTTGGCTCTATGTTTTGCTGTGTGCATAATAATTCATACAAAGTAACCCATTTTCTTAGTCTCAACTGTTTTGTGTCGGGTGCAGCTGTCATAGAAAAAGTAATGTATGCAACAGCTCATAATTGGCTCTTAAAATTCTCTCTTTTTTTACAAAACTCGACTACGTCTTCGACCCTTGAATTTTAAGAACCCTTATTATATCACTGTTGCATAAACTATTATTAATTATTTGCTCGTGTTACAGGTAACCCCCTGTATAACCGTAGCCTTGAGGCGGATTCCCTGCATGGTTATTGTTGTTGTCGCGTTGTTTTGATATGCTTGATTCATGTGTGAAAATGCCATTATGAATAATAAAGTTATATGTGATGTGATGTTTATAGAGGCACTGCTACACTCTATCACTTCAAAATCGGTGCATAGCTAGCTCCGCACGGACTCTAACGTAAAAACATGTAAATTAAGACGAAAGGGGACGAGGAACGACCGCCTCGAAACCGGATTTCCATACAAACGTATTCCCCATTTTCCTCTCTGGATATTAAAATATTGAAAACATTTTTACACAATTTGATGTAATTTAATCGTAGCTATGCCCGACCCTTTGTTTTTTTCACGATTTCTTAGTTATTATAAGAGTTGGGAGCGAAAAACAGGTTTCCTAAAAATGTTTAAAAGCTCCTAATTCTTATAAAAAGGAAAAATCAAAGAAAAAATATTATTAATCAAAGAAATTAGCTATGATTGAAATTATCCAGGGAGAAAAATGAGGACTACGTTTGTATGGAAAATCGATTGTCCCCTATCCTCTTAATGGAAGAAAAGGCATAAGTCGATTATAGAAATGGCTAAGATATGTTGAACGACTTAATTATACTGTACTACTTACAGTACGAGTCTCGGTCGAATCCATAGAATTAGAATAGACAAGAACAACTGTCAATCTTCAAAAGTGCGACCAAAAATGAAATGCAAGTGTGTGCGTAAATTGTCTATGTGAGATCAAAAATAGTGATGTCATGTTACAACATATTAATAATCTGTCGGTGTTTGATTGCTTTATCGACTACTTTTTCAAATGTGTTATTTTAAACGTTAAAATTCTACGACATTATGATGTATAAAATAACACGCACTGCGTGTGCTATCAAAATCGTTACAGCCTTATCTTAGTCTAACTCAGCGGTTCTCAATCTTTTTTTTTACGGAACCCTTTTGGAAAGCGAAATACTTGATGGAACCCTACAATAAAACAATAGTTTTTAAAAGTGTATTTTTTTTATTAATAAGCATAATAATTATGCTTATTTTATTATTCTAAATTATTCTAAATTCTTGCGGAACCCCTGCAGGGGTGTCGCGGAACCCTAGGGTTCCGCGGAACACACTTTGAGAATGGCTGGTCTAACTCTTACTGTGTTGGAAAGTGAAGTTTAAATTGACTGCTAAACATCTGCACCTTCAAAAAGGTATAACAATCGTTATTATTTGAAGTCGGTTATAAAGGTTAATATCTTAATTATGTCTTGTGAAGAAATGATTACATAGCTATATTAATATACCGACAAGTTATCGATACTGTCATCTGAACATTTTGTCAAGCCCTAGCGTAAAGTAACAGTTTATGTTTTTACACAAAATATTTTAAATTATTGAGTAATATGATAAAATATTAGCACACAAAGGAAGAAAAACTTATAATCAATTGTATAAACCGGCTTCTTACACTTTTTATGCTGTTAATTTGACAAAATATCATTAAGAAAATTTCGCTCGGAATATCATTATTCCTCTGAAATAAGTATTTGCTAGGTTTATTTGGCCCCGTGACACTGAAATCCGGTACACTACAAGACACTATCTTCATAGTATTACTTTATCAAATAGTTTTCTTCCGAATTTGTGTATATTTTTCAAATTGAAAATTACGGTGATACGCTCTTGGCCGTCCGCGGCCGTCGTCAAACTCAAAAATGGTCACGTTTTCTCATTTGTAGTCTGACTCTTTCGCACTCATGCGATGTTCATATACGTGATGGCTTCCCTTTCGCACACTTCAGCTGTCTGTCAAGCGCGAGCGCGAAAATGACAAGTCTGTGGTCGAATCAAACCTTCTGCAAAGATTGCAAATTACTAAAATATATCTCGTACTGAGTCGAAAATCTACTAAAAAACTTGTTCCACAGATAAATCAAACCCGTTTCCTATACAATAAAGCACTTGTGGTATGGCAACATTATCACAGAGAATAGAATAAAATATTTGGCCAACCGCAGCGCTGGCAACCCTTCCGGAAGCGGATGTAACCCTTGCTTTTTGCAAATTTATTGTTGAATTTTTACATTTGCTAAAAGGACGGAAGTTGCTCTTTGCAAATTGTGTTTTGGAAAATTATGCTAATACATACTTACGATTACAGGAGTTAGTTATATTTGTAAGGATAAGGGAGTACTATACTCTTAGTTTCATGCTTAACTCTGAAATAAGTATGGTCATGATACATGACATGGAAAAAAAAAGATAAAAAAAAGATTAATGATAGTATTTTCTGACATCTATCAGTTTTTTGTCTTAGCCCGTTAGAGTGTCCCACTGCTTTTTTTTCATATTTTAGTCAGTTTTTTTACATTGTATCTTTAAAGTTGATTGCGACCATGACTTTTGCTTTATTAGTCATATAATATCTGGGAGACCGAGCTTTGCTTTTTATC
The DNA here is from genome assembly GCF_948474715.1 of Cydia amplana. Taxonomy (NCBI): domain Eukaryota; kingdom Metazoa; phylum Arthropoda; class Insecta; order Lepidoptera; family Tortricidae; genus Cydia; species Cydia amplana. The sequence continues at coordinate 1,545,667 of NC_086090.1, forward strand.
ACCCCCGAAAACCCCCATATAGCAAATTTCATCGATATCGTTGGAGCCGTTACCGAGATCCCCGAAATATATACATAAATAAATAAATATACTTATACAAGAATTGCTGGTTTAAAGGTATACGTATTAGTCAATTATACCTACATTTTATGACAATAATGCATTACATACTTGAAATTAAAAACAAAATTGCGAAATTATTCTTCAAAAGCAACATCACCAATTTATTTCCTAACCTATTTGACATTGTCATCAAAAAACGCCCCACAAAATCATAAGCATAACCATAAAATATAAAAAAAAACATTAAAAAAACTGCCACCCGGCGCTACGTCAAGACATTTTTTAATCGAGCCCACCCGTCTGGTAATTGAGCCATAATTCCTGGCAACCCCGGTTTGACATTTGAATTTTTGGCGCGCGAATGGAATAATTTGTCGTGCTTGCTGGATGGAGGGTGTGAATACATTATTGAGCTCGTTGGATTATTGTAATTTGACCTTATATGCAGTTTTATCAGAAGATCCTGTTAAATGACTTTGAAATTTGGTCGTACTTATGTTATGCGGGGTTCTAAGTTTATTTTACGTTAATTTTATAATTAAACTACATTTGTAAATATGTTTAGAAAATCTTGTAGTATTGGCAATATTATGACTTTTTGAACATAAGTCATTGATCTATGTAGTACAGATTATCTAAATAAGCAAAAATGTACAAACACGGTATGAAATATCGTAGTATGCTATAATTTTATTTTAAGAAATTTTTATTTAGTGCCAAAAAAACCTACCTACAAGTGTTATGGCGTAAGCTGTTAAAGTAACTTTCTCTGTTATAATTATGTACTAACAAAGATAAAAGTTGCTTGAATATTATTTTGACAGTATTTCTATTCCGTATTCTCCCATCAGCAGCTATTTCGTCCTGTCAGTATTACTGACACTACTGACATTCTTCCAGACTATCCTTCACATACAATAACAATAGACAACCCAACTCTAAAAGCATTTCCAACTTCTCACTTCATGACGACCACGAGCATTACCGGCGCGGACACGTGGCGACCACGTGGCGGGCACGCGGCGGGCACGCGGCGGACACGTGCATCGCCGTCGTATTGGGCAAGCGATGGGCTTCGAATTGACTCTTGACTTTTGGAATTTTGAGTTTTAATTTGATTTTGAGTGTTTGGGTTGATGAGATTAGATCAGTGAGTGAGATAACATTCCCTATATAATTAGTAGCAATGTGGCAAAAGGTTTCAAATATGAGATTTTAGTTTGCTGGATGGAATTTTCATGGTTGATATTTATTATTTATTTTAATAATAGGTGGGTAAAAGGTTTATTTAATTTTAGTTGTTTTAATTTATTTAGGTTCTAGTTAAAACTAGATAGGTACTGTATTTCGTATAATTTTTAGATACCTATATTTATTGAATCTCTTTATATGTACCTATATATCTGCTGCCACCTTATTTATCAATTACTTATCTTTTCATGTATGGATCTTCTTGTTTGTACTTCATATACCTAAGATGGACTAATTACCTACCTAACCCTTATATTATACCTAAGAACTGATGCAAAAAGTAATGAAATAAATGCATTTGTATTTGTATTTTGGATATGGAATAAGATATTATACATTAATAAAACATTAAAATAAACATAGGAAATGTTTTTTCTCATATTTGTATCCTTAATTCAATAAAAAAATGTGAGATCTATATTAAATTACCAATAATATCCCACAATAAACCCAATAAGTGCTAATGCAAAACTACTTAAAAACAATATCCATTACTAGCAGAATAAATTTAAAATAACTAGATTTGTACCCCTGTTTACTGATACCGGTAATCCTGCGTTATTGTTCGGTAATGGACTCGAAGCACCCCTGGCGAATAACTCGAGAGTGCCGACCCTAGGGGTGCGCTTGATTTGAGACAATTGTAATGACAGAATGATAGTGTAGGGGGTCTTTAAATGTTAGTGTTGAAAGTGGGTAAATCAACATGTTTGTCGAGATAGCAAAACTTTGATAGGAATTTTTTTAGGGTTCCGTACCTCAAAAGGAAAAAACGGAACCCTTATAAGATTACTCGTGCGTCTGTCTGTCCGACCATCCCCCTCCCCTTTATCTCCAAAACTACTGGGTCTAAAATTTTGAAAAAATAACAAAAATAGTGCTTAACCTACAGATAGGGAAAACCTATTAGAAATGTGCGGTCCGACTCGCACTTGGTCGGTTTTTATGATATAGGAGACAAAGCAGATGAATCGCCTGAAGGTAAGCAATAACTGTCGCCCATGGATCCTGCAACAACAGTGAGTTGCCGACCTTTAAAATGGAAGTACGCTATTTGCTTCTTCTTTCTTATCTTTTCTTCTTTGTCTTTTTGTGTTTTATGTGTGTTGTCGTTTTTACCCAATTCACCGCTTTGGTCAAGACTCGAACTTGCGACCTTTTGGAATACCGGTCTTAAAGGTCTCCCAGACTAAGGCGGTACAAAAGAAAGGAAATGAAATTCGCGAGCTTTTGGTAAGCTTTGATAGCTCAGTAGGTTAAAGCGATTGGCGAATTTTTCCATCGTACCTTTTATCTTTTTAGCGTATGTATTTAATTAAACAGAAAGTTTACTACACAATCGCCTTGATTTCCGCACCTGTCAAGTACTGGTCCAATCTAATCCCACTCGAAACTGTCAGATACCGCGATTAATAAACGGTAGCATGTAATCCGGTAAACTAATAACGCTACCTATCTTATTACCGGTTTATCTTATCTTATCTTCGTTGCATGTAATTAGAGATTTGATTTGACTACACCAGTTTATGGCAGGATAATGTGATAAAGCTAATAAACTATCGCAAATGTAATTTTCCATCGTTTCGTAAAGCTGTAACAGAAAACGTATCGACGGTTAAAATATTCATAGACTTTCGAGTTTCGAGCTTGGAAGTAGCCTCTTAGTTTCCTTTTTAGGGTTCCGTATCCACAGGGTAAAAACTCTATTACTAAGACTCTGCTGTCCATCTGTCTGTCCGTCTGTCTCTCACGAACCGTGATAGGTAGATGTGAGCGCTATAAGAAGAAGCTGTAACTGCGTCGAAATACTGGGAGCTCGAAATCAATATAAAAGGTACTTATGTACTTAAATCACGGTTCATATCCCGGGCGATATAAGTCAAGAGAATTAGGCAAGCCGGTATGAATGAAGGTCCTATGGACACCCGGCCCACGAGACTATTTTTGCTGCTACAAATCAAGCGAGATAATATTATTACTATGTCATCTCTCTCTAGTATCAAATTATAATATCTGGGAGACCGAGCTTAGCTCGGAAAATATATAAAAACCCAATAATGCGCGTTTTACCCGAGATAAGACCTAGCTAGATCGCTTCTTCGCCCCCGAAAACCCCTATATAGCAGATTTCATCGAAATCCTTAGAGCCGTTTCCGAGATCCCCGAAACATAATAAATAAATTATATATACATATTATACAAGAATTGCTCGTATAAAGGTATGGTATGGGATTGCTTCTACACTGGACCTATTTAGGTCCTTCTATCTGGGGACACGGTAGTGCCCCCGCCAAGTCGTTCTCTATTCCGCCATCAATGCCTGATGAGCAATGATCGGAATAGGTAGTGCCATTTGGGGTCAATGGCCTCAAACATTGTACTGAACATGGATAAGACTCGGGATTCCAAGACTCTTATTTTTTCACGAAAATATTTCTTGGTATGTCTTTAATAGGCTACAGGACTAATGTTCATTTATGGTATCAATCGATCGGCTTTGTTTTTAGGATCATTTGTCTATATGGGAACCATTGCATTAAAGCAACACAAAAGTCAGAAATTATAGTCAAAGTCCGACAGTCGCACTTCACTCGCGAAACGCCCCTCACAAAAGGATAAGTGAACGTGACGTCAAGGTCATTGAGATCCCATCTTGAAGTATGGACAAAACAAGAAAATTGCGTTTTTGTCCGTGAAATATTGCGTTTATGTAAGTAGTTGCTGTACAATATTTTTTGGATAAAATGTAAGGAATCGAATGGTACCCTTACTTTTATCGTTTTTGGAAGTTAAAAAAAACTTAAATTTTGAAAATTTCTGGTCCTGTATTTTTGTAACATTTCCGTATTTTATTTTAATATCCACATTATAATGATAAACTGCTCATTTGCTATAAGATTTTGTTATAAAATTCAACATCCCTATTGAAGTAGGTAATATGAAAACTCGGGGTGAAAAGGTATATCCATACTAAGCTTACGCACCGAAGTCCCGTGAAATGGCACTAACAATTCCGATCACTGCTTTTTACTCTCACCATTCGATATCCAAAATTAATATGAAATATCGCTAATCCTAAATAAGAATTACTTACTAGTAATATTAGTCAATATCTTGATTGATATACTAATCGAAAAACCCTGTACTTTACCCTACGTAAAGTTACAGGCAAAAACTTTATATGATTATTATGGGTATTCGCAATAATTCAATGGTACGGGGGATGTCCGGTGCGCGCGGAGCACGTGTCCCTGCTTCCGGTGACGCCATCTTTGTTCCCCCACCCATTTCCGGTACGCACTTCGCGTCACGCAACCCCTTGTGTGGGGCCAGGAAACCGACGGATGGCGCAGCATCCGAGGAATACTTTTGTTTTATAATGACATAGACAAAAGTATAGTTGCCTACTTAAATCAGAGCTATTTTTAAATCGTACTATGATTTATACTGGTTAGACAACGGTTTCCCTCACTTGAATTTTTAGTCGCTATTGACGACATGTTGAGGCCCTTCGGGGGTCCTTCCTCAGGCTCGAGTGCTCGCGGTGGCTGCAATTCAAGTGGAAACCGTTGTCGTCTAAACAGTTTAAAATATGTCTCACGAAATTTTAATATCAATTATTATTTATAAGTCATAATTTCATAGAAGTTTGACGTTTAAAATAACACCTGCACTGCGTGTGCTGTCAATATCCCTGCAGACTTTTCTTGGTCTAACTCAATCAGCATTATCAAAAGCATTGTTTAAAAACCTGCGAGCTATCTATGCCCTACTTTGGTGGAATGCTTCAGAGGCAAAAATATGATGGGAATGTTTCCTTGGCCATTGTTATGTTCAAATTATAGAAATAAGCATTTTTTTTAGCTTTTAGCAAACGTCTCACAGTAACATAATATCTACTTAAAAATTCTATTTATATTTTAAATAACAACAATGAATTGATGTTTAAATCACCATAAAACGTAGTTACAGATAAGTCTCATCAAATTCTGCTGATTCATCCAAGTATCCAAACTATTAATGTCATTTCATGGCCACACTCAATAACTCTTCCAAGCTCTATTCAATCGTGCAAAACTACACCTTATTCCACCGCAAAAGAGTTGAAATTACAATAAGTATCACCGGAAAAGTTTCTGAAAGGGAGTGGCCCGAATGTTTTCCTTTATCTATTCCGTAGGTATTTTGCTTAAGATGTCTGTTTTGTCTTTACGGTGGAAGAGTGTTTTGTGTAAGAAAATAGTAAAAGTTTAGTTTGGAAACGCTTTTGTGCTTTCAATCAATGTTGAATACGTAGGTAAAGGGGAATATTAGAAACTCTTTGTAAGGAAATTGTTGTTAAAAGTTATATCAGCATATGAGATAAGGTTTTAGGTAAAGCTTATTTCTGGGATAACATGTGTATTCGATAATTTAATTAGAAACATGATCAAGACCACCTTTTCTTTGATAATTAGTCCGAAGAATCATGTCGACCAACTAAAACAGAAATCGAAAATGAAAATCTGTGTAAGAGACAGTTCACCCAAAATAACAGTTACACGACAATATGACGGAATATTGTCTCGGCTACAAATCCCTTCATTCAGCTGCCAGTATCGGATCTCGGATCAAGTTAGTATCCCAATTTCAGCTTTCACTAATAGTTGCCTAAGCATACCTAACAGTATTTACGTATACCTAAATATAACATTTTTTCACAAAAAGTTGAAATGATGACCAGCAATGACGATCATGGAATAAAACAGTCTAAAAAGAGATTTAGGCTTACCTATTGATACTAGAAACAGACGGCACATTGTCCTGACTGCAGATGCCTTCACTCAGCAGCCGATCTCTTATCTCCCACGCAAACATGGTCGGGTTTTCTCTCTTGTACGCCGCGATGGCGTCGACCACTGGTGGCGTGGCCACTTTGGGCTTCGAGCCGCCGATCACGCCGGCTTTGAAGCTCCCGGTTTCGTAGTACCTGGGGATGAAAAAGGAGTTTTAGAGTATTCTGAAAGCAAGTTATTTTAAGGTTAGGCTGAAAGTTAGGTACCTAATTTAAATGTATCCAGGCAAGTAAATATTATTATATTTTAAAATTGAAAGGGTTTAAAAAAATACTGAATAAACCATTGAAGTGTCGCTTGAAGGCTCAAGCGACACTTCAATGGTTTATTCAGTATGCAATGCTTTTCTATTTTTTGACAATTTGAAGCATGGATTATTATTTGAACAAAAAAGACATTCTTAGCATTTTTATAATATTAAAATACCATCCACCATCTTTTGCAAATCATTAAAGACATTTTCAACACATTATTTATTTGACAGCATTAGCTTTTTGTAAGTCGTAATTTAAAAACTTTTTATAACGCCATGTAAAATATTGTCTAACTGCATCTAATCTTTATTTCATAATAAATCCAATAATATATTTTTTTTTAGATACCTTAAAAACCTCCACTTCTTAAACTTTCAAAACACTGTCCTTACAAGTCCAAACTAACTATAAACAAAACATTTGGAATGCACAATGGTACCATTGATACATAAAAGTATGATTATAATATTGAGTTCAACTTCATCTTGCACTTGACATCTAAATTCTTCCTTCGGGACGTCAACAAACAATCACCAAACACGCGTAACCTTCCAAAAATCAAACAAAAATCACTCGCACACAAAATCACACCATATTGCACACCCCAGTCCCAAATCAACCATAAAGTGACCCCCCTCACTCAGGACTAGTCAGGACATTCCCGATACAATGTCACTCCCCTCCCGAGAGACGTGGCATTACGACTGACGAAAATTAAATTCTGTGCTCAATAAAATAATGGGACTGTATTATGACAATTTAATTAGTTGGACACCCTACCCTTTTGGTTCGATGATTTATTTGAAGCGTTGTTTTGTGATTTATTGTTAATTTGAATTTTGCGAGCTGTTTGTTTCGTGAATTGGTTTATTTTGTATTTTTACAATACAAGTAGGTATTCTACTGAAAGATTTCTGTCGTCGGAATTAAATTTAATAATAATATAACTACTTAACCAAGACAAAGTCTAAATAAACCGTAATAACTAATAACGTGTTGAAAAAAAAGTGAGACCACAGGTAGACTTATCTATCTGTAATGTACGAGTACCTAAGTAGTTGACGTAATAGCTGGCATGAGATTTACTAATCTGCCAATATTTTCATTAATAGGGCGGATTCCTGACGTACCTACACACAAATATATCTTTCTGGAACTTCTTAGTTTTGCATAGCATTTTACTAAAACTAAAACTAAAAGACCAAAAAGTATTTAGGTACTCTAATCAGACAAAAAATTCCTACCACAGAAAAATAAAGTAAAAGATAAGCTATAGATAAAATATATTTCTAGATGTGTATATAAAAATACTCGTAGATCTTTAGCTACATATCTGGCTGACTGTACTATACCAATACTCTCAATAGTTTTTCGATTACATTAACCAGATACTCCAACTGAAGCCATTTTAAAGTGCATTCAATTTGACAACATTAGATCTACTTGAGCACATTATTTCAAGCCCCATTCACACACGAAACACACCTTTATCCTAATAGCTTTAAGGTGTATATTGCTAGTTGTTGGTAGAGGATATTGTCCCCTAGTCCTATGGGAATAAGATCGATCTATACTTGTTTGTTTCACACATAAGTGATGATCAGGGGTGTGATGTTGGAACTACTTTTTTCGACGTAGCTCACATCTGACACATCATCATCGTCTTGCTCGCGTTGTCTCGGCATTTTGCCACGGCTCATGGGAGCCTGGGGTCCGCTTGGCAACTAATCCTAAGAATTGGCGTAAGCACTAGTTTTTACGAAAGTGACTGCCATCTGACCTTCCAACCCAGAGGGTATACTAGGTAGTGGGATTAGTCCGGTTTCCTCACGATGTTTTCCTTCACCGAAAAGCGACTGGTAAATATCAAATGATATTTCGTACATAAGTTCCGAAAAACTCATTGGTACGAGCCGGGCAAAGAGAATAGATTTTAAAATCTATTATATATGGAGCCAGGGGTTGAACACTTTGAACCCGCGACCTCCGGATTGAAAGTCACACGCTCTTACCGCTAGGCCACCAGCGCCCCTGTTAACAACTTGATGTACCTAGTTGTATATGGTCAGTTATGTTATGTATCGGACAGAAAAATACGTTACAAAAAATTAAGACCACACATTCAAATATAAGTACAAATTCAGAGTACTTAGTGATAAAAACCACAAATCAAATTACTCCATCAAAAACCAGCCTTAATAAGATTAAAAATACGCACTTAACCAATTTATTGTACAGGCGTGTGCACAAGTGTTTAGTGGACAGAAGCCGAGATAAGCCCATTACAAGTGTGATGGCACCCTAAGTACAGGGGCGCACGAGAGTTGATTAGTGGGGCCGATTCCGTTTTCACGATTTGGCTTGGTTTTCATTTCATTACATAGTGGCCTAACAACACGTTGACAAATTATAAGAAACTTTGCATTTGGGTATCAAGGTTAAGGAAAAATATTTAATATGTTACGATTTAGTTATATGTTCGTAGTTTTAATTTTTAACGACATTTTGCAAAAGACAGTAAGAAAAAAATATTTTAACGAATTTGTCTACATATTTTAGCTAGTGTCATCCTGTATGATACGACCTTGACCGTCAGCATCAATCAGGAGTCATCTCACAAGGCTTTTCACTCGGTCTCATTGGCGCGCATGGGATGACTCAAGGTTGAATAATTTTACGGTTTAGACTCACTTGTTTTAAGTCACTCACGCGACATGTTTCGGAGAGCCTAGGTCTCCTTTCTCAAGCACTAACAGTAAAACAAGTGAGTCTAAACCGTAAAATTATTCAATGTTAGTATGTCTCACAACAGTTTAAATTCGATGACTCAAGGTTGTATCAAAACAATATTAAAACCATATCACATTGTTAAATCAGAATCGGCGCCGGTGTCATTTTAGTGACTATGAGTTGTACTAACCACAACGTTGTTCAGGTTTTGGTAGTGGTGTATATGAATAATTTATTTGTATGTTTTAATAAACCGGGGTTGTAGTATTTACGAATAAAATTAATATTTATATGGCTTACTTAGTTACATGAGTCAATTGTTTTCATAATACAGTTTAGTATACCTACAGCAAAGAAGTATTATTATTTTAGGACTTAACAAGGAATTTCGTAAAATAACGCGTTTTATTTATTTAACCTTCATTGCACAATAATTTTTTTTGTTTCACAAACAAATAAACGTTGTATCTATCAAATAACAAACATATATATGACACCGTAAAATTGTAAACACTCGTCATATTATAATCTCGCTAGTTACATTATAAACTGACGGTAGGGAGATTATAATCTAATCTAACCTACGTTAGATTATAAACTAACGGGTTCACAATCTTACGGTGTCATATAGATATAAAAGGTGAACTTAATGCCATGAGGCATTCTCTGTTTCTACTATTATTATATTTTTTTTTATTTCAAATTAATAACAATTATATATAATATTTTAGAAATAAGTTTATTGATTGTTTTGTATCAAAATTGACTAAACACTTGTAGGGACACCCAGGGTTCGATAGTATGCGGCCCCCAGGGACCTTAATGTGGAGGGTCCCGCAGTGATCCCTGTTTTAAAGTTCTAAAGGGACGCCGCTCTACGAGCGTGCACTGTATCAAACTGAAAGAGCATTGGTAAATTGGTTTCTTGTCCAATTTTGATGATAGTCCCTACTAATATTATAGGCTGGTTTTAGTGTCACGCGGACCGTCCGTGCGGATCGCTCCGCACCGTCAAATTGTTTGAGAAAGCTGTCCACGCGGACGCTCGTCCGCGCGGACCCGTCAGCTATAGGCTGGTTTTAGTGTCATGCGGACCGTCCGTACGGATCGCTCCGCACCGCCAAATTGTATGAGAAAGCTGTGACGACCGTCCGCGCGGACCACTCTAAAACGCTCCCTGAACTTAATACATATTGGTCCGGTGCGGAGCGATCCGTACGGACCGTCCGCGTGACACTAAAACCAGCCTTACTCTAAAACGCTCCCTGAACTTAATACATATTGGTCCGGTGCGGAGCGATCCGCACGGACGGTTCGCGTGACACTAAAACCAGCCATACATGCGAAAATAATCATTCATCGTATCAGCCTCTTATCGCCCACTGCTGAGCATAGGCCTCTTTTCGAGTACCTACCTACGCCATTTATCCCGGTCCGGTCGGTCAGTTGTTCGGAACTGTCAGAATTTTGTTCTAACTGACAGGCCGATACCGTCCGGCGGACTGTTAATCAGTGGGCCCCTTTAAACCTCTTCACGCTTAAACCGCTGAACCGATTTAAGTGAAATTTGGTATGTAGATAGTTTGAGGCTTAACCCTTAAATGCATAGTGATGCATTTATACACACAACATAAACATCAAATGTTATGCATTATTAAACAAATTCTATTTGTTTTTGTATATTATTTCAATAGTAAAACTAATAAATTTTCCGAATTATTACATAAATTTACGCAGTATTTTAATTTATAAAAGTTACATTTGTTTATAGACGAAATGTCGGAAAACTTGGAAAAACCTGGAAGTTGATGATTTTTAGTATGTGATTTTGGGCAGATTTTTCGGGGTTTGTAATCTATATATATAAATGCAAGTGTCCTGACTGACTGACTGACTGATTCATCAACGCAGAGCCGAAACTACAAAAGCTAGAAAGTTGAAATTTGCACACTAGGTTGCATTTGTAAAGTGTACAAGAGATAAGAAGCGATTTTGAAAAATTCAACCCCTAAGGGGGTTAAAAAGGGGATGAAAAGTTGTATGGGGTTCAAGTTTTAGTTTAAGCTAGGAATTTGAAACTTTGTGAAAATGTATTATATTAAAAAACAAGAAAACTAATTTCAGCGTTTTCGAAAATTCATCCCTCAAGGTGGTGAAAAAGGGGTTGAAAGTTTGTATAGAGATCAAATATTTTTGTGAGTGTGTGACTTTAAACTTTGTATATGGGTATATTATTATAAGACAGGAAAAGTAATTTCAGCGTTTTTGAAAATTCATCCCCTAACAGGGTTAAAAAGGGGTTGAAAGTTTGAATCCATTACAAATGCTTTGAAACTTCTTAGAAAGGCATAATAGCCGATTACAAAAAAAAGTAATTGCGATGTTTTAGGAAATTCAACCCCTAAGGGGGTAAAAAAGGGGATAAAACTTTGTCTTGGGGTGCAAATTTTATTTTAAGCTAGGACCTTGAAACTTTGCAAAAAGGTATTAAATTAAAAAACAAGAAAACTAATTTCAGCGTTTTTAAAAATTCATCCCCCGAGGTGGTGAAAAAGGGGTTGAAAGTTTGTACGGAGATCAAATATTATTGAGAGTGCGGGACTTGAGTCTTTGTATAAAGCCATATTATTAAAACTCAAGAAAAGTAATTTCAGCGTTTTTAAAAATTCATCCCTTAAAAGGGTTAAAAAGGGGATGAAAGGTTGTATGGGGTTCAAGATTTATTTTAAGCTAGGAATTTGAAACTTTGTAAAAATGTATTATATTAAAAAATAAGAAAACTAATTTCAGCGTTTTCGAAATTTCATCCCCCAAGGTGGTGAAAAAGGGGTTGAAAGTTTGTATGGAGATCAAATATTTTTGTGAGTGTGTGACTTTAAACTTTGTATATGGGTATATTATTATAAGCCAGGAAAAGTAATTTCAGCGTTTTTGAAAATTCATCCCCTAACAGGGTTAAAAAGGGGTTGAAAGTTTGAATCCACTACAAATGCTTTGAAACTTCTTAGAAAGGCATAATAGCCGATTGCAAAAAAAGGAATTGCGACGTTTTAGGAAATTCAACCCCTGAGGGGGTAAAAAGGGGATGAAACTTTGTCTTGGGGTGTAAATTTTATTTTAAGATAGGACCTTGAAACTTCGCAAAAAGGTATTAAATTAAAAAACAACAAAACAAATTTCAGTGTTTTTAAAAATTCATCCCCCGAGGAGGTGAAAAAGGGGTTGAAAGTTTGTATGGAGATCAAATATTTTTGAGAGTGCGAGACTTAAAACTTTGTACAACGCCATAGTATTAGAACACAAAAAAACTTATTTCAGCGTTTTTAAAAATTCATCCGATAACAGGGTTAAAAAGGGGTTGAAAGATTGTATAGGTTATAATTTTATTTAAAGCTAGGAACTTGAAGCTTCGTAAAAAGGTATTTTATTAAGAGGAAAGAAAACTAATTTCAGAGTCTTTGATAATTCATCCCCCAAGGTGGTGGAAGGGGGTCGAAAATTTGTATGGAACCCAAATATTTATTGGAGTGCGGGACTTCAATCGTTGTATAAAGGCATATTATTACAATACAAGAAAAGTAATTTCAGCGTTTTTAAAAATTAATCCCCTAAAAGTTTAAACAGGGGTTGAGAGTTGGTAGAGGGTTCAAATTTTATTTAAAGCTATTAGGAACTTCAAACTTCGTAAATAGGTAGTTAGGTAGTAGGTTTTATTAAATAGTGGACTTGAAAATCTTCTGGGGGTTGAGAGAGATTATATCGAGATTATCGAGAACAATTTTATTCAGTTAGGGGCTCGAAACTTTGTAGCCAGGTTGTGAAAGACAAATCTCAAGCGTTGTATAATAATTAACAAATGATTAACAGTCCCTACTGCTATCTTTTGCTGCATAATGTTCTAAGCTAATGTAAAATTTATAACCACCAATATACAAATCCACGCGTACGAAGTCGCGGGCAACAGCTAGTTATTTTATATTTACAAATTTTATCATAGGAACATCACAAATAGTGTACCTTTCTGTTGGCAGTTAAGATTTTTCCTATACCCCTTACTAATAGCTATATATTTCCAAAAATATGATTTAGACTATGCAACTTTTAACACTGATTTCCCAGTGAAAATCGATGATATATTTTTTTTTACTATTTTTCCTAGAAACGGCAAACAATTATGTGATATATATATTAATTTCGGGCAAAACGAAAAAATCATGTATTTAAGGGTTAAGGAACAGCTAACAGTTGTCATCTCTATACAATTAATAACCTTAAAACGAAACTTAAGGTTCCATTATGTTATTATGAAGTTTTGTTTTTTGTATACAATGTAATAGGCAATATAGTTTTAATTTAGTTGCACGCCTTACATAGTTATCTACAACAAAAGATCTTAAATCATTTTAAGCACATACGTTTTGATTACATAGTCTAATAATCTATTGCAATGCATCTAAGTTTCTACACTAGAATATTTAGCATTCAAGACATAACATAATCTATCTAGAATCTTTATTCTAATAAGGTTTACCTTGGTTAATTTTATTCGTCTGCTATTTCTAGTGTAACACTTTGAAAAATAGTGTTAGATTAGAATACCATCAACCACGGTGAATAAGGATAACTGGGGTGAGTAGCAACAAAATTAAAATGTGAATTAAGAACCTAAAAATTTCTTAAAAAATATTTACATAAATCGCATCATACAAAATCGATTAATATTTTCAATCGAATGATACGATTTGCATGGGTATTTTTTTAAGAAATGGTGAGGTAAATCACATTTCAAGTTTTGTCCCTATTCACCCCAGCCATCCCTATTCACCTCGGTTGACGTTATACATAGTTAGAGGACGCATAAGGTATACATAATTAAACGCTTGAACCTCAATTATTATAGGTGTTAAATATACTCTTATTGCCAAATTCGAGGTGCTATAAATATTCACAAAAGCGTAGTAATCAATCATTTATGCAATTTATGTATTTTCTACTTTAGGTCATTCATTGTCCGTAATACGGGTAAAAAAATCTATGAAAGACTGACGCTCCCGTACCCATTTCAGTGTCAAACTATCAAAGTTTATCCAAACCCAAACTAAACTTAACTTTTTTTATCAAACATCTAAATTGTATGCCTGTCTTGGTTAATCGGAAAATCTGCATATTTTAAACCCCAGTTTCACAAATCCAGTGCAATTCCTATCTAGACCTAGGTTAGGTGATATAAAATGGAACGTACCTAGCTACGCCCGGCTGCGCGCAGGCGCGCCCGCCCATCGGAGCACTACCGACAAATAGAAACTTGTGAGATCTTTTTAAATATAGTCATCTCTGATCGCTATTTATATTCAATGATTGATAGTTTCAAAAAAGGATTCTTACAGAGTGCTATTAAGAGTTAATATAGTCTTCGGTTACCGCGATAGTTACTCATGAAATAACACTACAAACGCTGTAAAGGGTTCGACTCGTCGGGATGTAGTATAAATTCAATATACGGGATAAAATCCGTTTTAATAGTTTTATTTCACTATTAAGAGTTGTATTGTATAGTTAGGTAGTAGGTACAACGTCTCTCATTTTGGATTATTGAGTAGGTATTGATGAAAATTATAGGTAACGTTACAAGTTCTTACTTATTGTTTAGAGCAAAAGAGGTTTAATAATTCTTATAGGTAAGACTAAGTATGTGCATTTCTTCGCAGACATTTAATGCGAAAAATTGTCTCATTGAAAAAACTAGTGCTAAATATCAGTCTTACACTACGAAAAACACATCAATGCAGTTGTTTCTGCTCTTGCTGCTTTTAATACCTACCTTTACTGTTTTTCTTTTATTTAGGAATACAATGTATTCGTTTTAAGTTTCTTTCTTTTTGTCTGTTACCTTCCGTGATTATATCTCATCGGAAGATCAGCGCTGGAAGTCGCCAGCAACATGCTGAGATGGGGCCATTTCGTGACACTTTATTTTCACTATGTTCCTTAATCTTTTTATGTATGTCTATTGTCTGTGTGTTTACGAATAAAAACTATTCTATTCAATCAAGAGTAGGTACTTGCATGTTGTGTAGATATTTCTAACTCGTACTTTACATGGTATAATTTGAAAAAAAAAATATTGTATAAATTTAAACATACAGTAAATCACGACCCTGTGTCCTGAGCTAGGAAACCCTGTGTTACAGGACCCAGTTTCACACATACAACAGCATACAGCATAGTCTCAAAATTAACCTTAACATTGAACTGATATCGATAACCGATCAACGGAACCCGCCATCAATTTGTCGGCCATGCTCGACATATTGTCGATCAGATAACGGGCTTGGTCGGAGCTTACACAGCTTTGGGGATTATTGGCTTACGTCGGTTGTCGGCGATGCTTTGCAACCTTGAATATTATTGAATTATAATATGAGTACCTATCGGCTAAATGATAGACCGTAATATATTTTCAGCAAGAAAACTCGTACACACGTTTAGAAATATGTAATTATTTTGGACAACCTTAGATTATATTTTATGTATATCGACGTAGCCCTAAATAGATTTAGCCCTAAAAGCTGATCGCCACATAGGATAGCACATCGTCGCTTAACTAACATAACATTACAATTCCGCGCAAAAGTCAGAGTTGCTTACTTTTCAGGAGAGACAAGAAACTGCATTACTTACATTGTATATACAATTGGCGACCAATTGTCATGGCCAATTTTGACTTAGGGGTCATCCATTAATTACATCACACGAATTTCTACGTGTTTTGACCCCCCCCCCCCCTCATTGTCACACTTGGTCACATTTGGCAAACCCCTCCCCCCTGGTGTGACGTCACTTTTTTTCAACGAAACCGGCAAATCGAATTAAGAAGGTTGTATTTATTATTAATATTCTATCAAAAAAAAAATAGTAATTTTATAACCCAAAACTGATTACTTACCTACGAAAGAAAATTAAACGAATAAAAATTATTATTGTTCCAAAAACTTGTTATTTAACTGTACAGCGAATTAAATAAGTTAAACTGATGTCACAAAGTTTGTGACCTCCCCTCCCCCCCTGTCACAACATGTCACATTTTCTTGACCCCCTCCCCCCCTAAACGTGTGATGTAATTAATGGACGACCCCTTACGCGATATTGTTGCTAAAGTGTCATTCTATGGAACTTGCTATCTATGTAAACAAACCGCCATATTGAAATCATCATTCAGAGACAAATTCATACATAGTTAACAAGTTCCATAGAATGACACTTTAAGCGACGATATGATATGAAAACTTAGTGTAGTCCGACTCAATCTATGATTCATATATGTATAACAAATCCTGCAACAAACTTAAAGGGCAGTCACAATTATGATACGTAATAATAATGAAACAATCGTAGTTCATACGGACGTACAATACACTCTACATGAGCGGAAGTGTATAATGGACACGCTTTCTGCGCCCGCGTCGCTTTTTACCCCAATCGAAAACAAGCCTTATTACTTAAGTGTTAAAAACCATTATTCTATGCTCAATGTGGTAGTGTATGACCAGAAAAACAGGCAATTATACAGACAGGAGGTGAACTACTTTCATTTATGTGTTAGTTTGGATTTGATTTCGTTTTATGTGATCTAGAAATGATTTTCTTGTTGCTTAGTGCAGGAACATTACATCAGAAGAAGAAGAAGAAGAAGAAATACATTTATTTTAACGCCACAACATGAATACAAAGAAAAAAAAATAAAGCATGCAGACATAAAGGACATTTGGACGCTAAAATAGGATCCCCACTCAGCATAATGCCGCGGCAAACCGTGGCGCTGGTTTTCTGTGGGGACCTGACTTAATCTAAAAAAGTAGACGGCGACACGTACGCCAACGACACACAAATAAATTTACATTGATATTAAAAACACAAACATTATTATTTATATAACAAGGAAAACAGAAAATTAATATACAAGTAAAAACCAGAATAAAAATAAAAAATAGAACAATCACATGACATAGACTACCGTCTTTTATAAAATTAATATAAAAACAAAAAAAATAAAAAAAATGAGAGAGTAACAGTTGCACAAAGTCACAGAAAGCCAAAACTAAAACTAAAGCAACCTAAACTACAACAAATCATAGTTTTGCTACAAACAAAAATGTGTGTGAGTGAATAAAAGCGTGTGAGTGATTGATATGTTACTGGGATGTTTGTAGTTGAGTTTGTAACAAGTGTGCACGAATTTTTGTTTTGAAGCCACTTATCGACTTCAGCGAACGGATTGGTGGAGGCAGGTCATTCCAAATCTTCATAGCGGCGTACCGGAAACAACATCAGTATTGCATCAAAATAAATCATTTTAAACAAGTAGGTTGTACAGTCAGCCTCATAAGTAGTGTGACTATCCGTCAAAATTATCTACCATTCTCTGATAGCTTAACAAAAGAGATATCACTACACCTTATAAAACAAAGTCCCCCGCCGCGTCTGTCTGTTTGTGTGCATGTTTGTTCGCGATAAACTCAAAAACTACTGATCGGATTTTCATGCGGTTTTCACCTATCAATAGAGTGATTCTTGAGGAAGATTTAGGTGTATAATTTGTTAAGGTGTTGTGTAACTCGTGCGAAGCCGGGGCGGGTCGCTAGTCTCTATATAAAAAACAATTATACTTCCTATCCAAATCCAAGACAACAATATAATTTACTGAGCAGCAGTACATGGAATCATGCCGTCCTTGTCACACATTTTAGAGATATAATATTTAAAAAACAAGTTCGCACTGTCCCTCTCACTCGCTACGCTATCATCCCCCGCCATCTCACTCCGACGTCGCTCCTCAGATACCCGTCATTACATGTTTTTGTGTTAGTCCGAGTCACACGTATTTTCGCCAAAATAGTGTTCCTCTAAATATCTGTGTGTGTTTCGATTGATGAAGTAGGGTATGAGTAATTTTAATATGTCTATTGTGCGCTGAATGATATAACGTTTGTACTACCGAGTAACCCCGAGTGAAAAATAAATGTTTTTTCGGCACGGCTAGTCCCGTTTACATTACTTATAGATGGCTGGTAAACTTTCATTTGAAATTGTATCTTCATTTAGCGTAATAAACTCATTACCTAAGAAACCAACTAAGTAATCTTTGCTTTCGTACGAAATCAATCACTTATTACAACTACCTTCATTTTAGAAGGGTACGGAAATAATAACTACGGGGCTATAAATAGATCTCAGAATGAAATTTAATGCAGTTAAATATATGTATGACTAGTTAAAACTCCAAATATTATAGTAATACCTACTTGGAAATATGTATGATACACATACTCATTACTTACATTTCATGTTTCGAATTAAACACGGTACATTCTATGATGCGTACAATGCAATGTTTTCCCACTAAATTGTTAAAGAATGCAAACACTATATTATATTGACATGCGAAAGCCTACAGATTTTATATATTGTATACTAGTATACAAACCATATCTGAATTGAATAAGGTTTAGAAATACGTACCTACTAGGTAATCATTTCACGAAAACGGCTCTTGCCATATCCGATCTACCCTACCTAAAATAGATACTCGTAGGTAACAAGTATAATGAGCATCTTATGAGGATACCTACAGGTATAAATGTACATGAAAATTTAATTCAATTTCATTACACAATCTAAAAGCTATTTGAAGAATAGTTTGACCGACTGTTTTAAGTATTTAATGCAAGTAACCGATGATTTAAGTGTACAACAGGACGCGCTATGCGTGCTCCGATATCGAGCGCCCCAGGTGCCCTCATATTGAATGTATCGTACGGATTATAACGGATTATAGGTAGGTACTCGCTTTAATTGGAGATCGCGGTATCGTCAGGGCTTGGATCCAGTCGGTGTGGTCGCCTGCTTTTACTCATCAGTTAGTCACCTGCCTTGTGATAACTACCTAGAAATTATCGACTGACACTATTAAGTATACTATATGTTATACATCACATAGCCAGATAGTACTCATAATGGAGGGGTATCAAATGTGAAAAAGTTTATCTTTGTACGTGTACTTAAACTCATGAATGTGCTTCGATCTAATTTTTACCTCATATAATAGTAATAATAATGCTCCGCTAGTACAATAGCGTCGAGAATCATTCACCCATACGTAAACCGTATCGGGAATATAAGTAAAACCTCCTAATGACAACTGGGATTCAAAATTTGGTAGTTAAAATTTAAATTCAGATCAAATATATATATTTTTTTAAACGAGACGTCGAGGATATATGTAGGTGCCTCACTTTAACAGTGTCAAGGCTATCATTACTCCACAATGCTTGTGTCGAGTGCTCCGCTTTAATAGCGTCGAAGCTGCCCCACTTTAATAGTGAAGAGGCTATCATTACTCCACAATGCTTGTGTCGAGTGCTCCGCTTTAATAGCGTCGAAGCTGCCCCACTTTAATAGTGAAGAGGCTATCATTACTCCACAATGCTTGTGTCGAGTGCTCCGCTTTAATAGCGTCGAAGCTGCCCCACTTTAATAGTGACGAGGCTATCATTACTCCACAATGCTTGTGTCGAGTGCTCCGCTTTAATAGCGTCGAAGCTGCCCCACTTTAATAGTGACGAGGCTATCATTACTCCACAATGCTTGTGCTGAGTGCTCCGCTTTAATAGCGTCGAAGCTGCCCCACTTTAATAGTGACGAGGCTATCATTACTCCACAATGCTTGTGTCGAGTGCTCCGCTTTAATAGCGTCGAAGCTGCCCCACTTTAATAGTGACGAGGCTATCATTACTCCACAATGCTTGTGTCGAGTGCTCCGCTTTAATAGCGTCGAAGCTGCCCCACTTTAATAGTGACGAGGCTATCATTACTCCACAATGCTTGTGTTGAGTGCTCCGCTTTAATAGCGTCGTAGCTGTCCCACTTTAATAGTGAAGAGGCTATCATTACTCCACAATGCTTGTGTCGAGTGCTCCGCTTTAATAGCGTCGAAGCTGCCCCACTTTAATAGTGATGAGGCTATCATTACTCCACAATGCTTGTGTTGAGTGCTCCGCTTTAATAGCGTCGTAGCTGCCCCACGTTAATAGTTAATAGGCTATCATTACTCCACAATTATTGTGTCGAAGACTTATGATGATTATTGTGTGATATTGAAAACTACATAATAATGGTTGACTCGCTCTTCGATTGTTTCGGTCATTTGGTCCTTCTGTCGCTTCGCTCTTCGGTCACTTCGCTCTTCGGTCACTTCGCTCTTCGTATGCTACGCTCTTCGGTCGCTTCGCTCTTCAATCACTTCGTTCTTCGGCCTTTTCGCTCTTCGGTACTATATTTGGTCTACAGTCGCTTTGCTCATTACAAACTGAGTCCAATATATATAACGTTGCTCCACTGTAACAGTGTTGATGCTAATGTAATGTACTTGTCATAGTCTGTGTCCAGACTTAAGTTGATTCCACTTTAATAGTGATGAAGTTGTTTTATTTTACGTATGTAAATACGAGGTTTATATAAGCATTGAGCTAAGTTTAATGAAATACAAAGGAGATTTTTGTTACGTTGATGCAATCTAAATGGTGTTCATTCAACCTAAATCCTGTTAACAAGATGTACGCCCATTTGCCCCGACAGACCAAACAGTGTTGTATGATGAGTGAACAATATATGGGAAGAGATATATTTAAACATTAACCGATCTTCATTCGTATTTTTATACATATCACGACATTATGTGTTTCTAATAGCTTCAAACAGCATTTTTGACCTGCAGTCAAATATATACCATCTCAACAAGCCCGATTTACCTAGTTGTATCAAATTCAGTACGATTTGCTTACTGATGGTTATATTAGTTCAGCTCTAAACTTCAGGGGACCGTCGCCGTAACTAACAAGGGCTGCGCCGTGGTTGATGCACATATCCCACGACAACGCCTGGCAACCAATATGCACAATTGCAACCAGACTTATGCTGTAACCTGTTACACGAGTTTACGAGTCGCCTTCGCTGAATACCTAGATTTACAATCGCAATAAAGGATTGGTATCCTTAAACAATAATAAATATTATCATTTATTTCAATGCACTAGTTGTAATATTGTCTTGCTGTACAGTTATAATTGGAAGCTACATACGTAACACAAGAAAGCTAAAATTATTGTTGTTAGTGTATCGCAAGAATACTGTGCACACTGCACAGCCTTATTGTAACGTTTTTTTTTTTTCTTCTGTATTTTAACATGACATGTCAGGACATAATGACAAATTTCAAGTAATTGTCTTATATTTCATCCACAACATAACATAATCCAACAGCTGCCTACTTTACAATTTACCAAAGTTTACTTGTCACTTATGTCACGTGTAGTAGTCATCGGCCGGATACGTAAAGAAAGAAGAGTTCTTTATTAATAAAGTAGTTCATCTATAATCTTAAGTTCAATGCAAAATGATAAGATTCAAACAACACAGGATTTTCTACTAGGGAATTTTCAACTTTCTACAGGACTTAGTCTAAAAGTATAGAAACTTGATTTCTATGACAATCTCGCAATGAAGAAAATCCTTTACCTACATCCAAAGGCTGTGTATAGTAGAGGGTGTTTATTGCTAGTATTGGATATTCACTTCAAAGTATCATAAAGTTATATTTTATTCAATATGTTAATGACTTAAAAACAACATGCATTCATAGTTAAATCAAAACGCAGAAAATAATTACATCTAGTGTGAGTGGTTGGTAAAATCTAAATTGCTTAGGTATTTATATGGTGTCTGACAGAAAACGCACATCTTAAACCGTTGAAGTCTTAAAAATTAAAACATTGTATACTCGTTTTTTAGTGAAATTGAAATGAGTAACAATATTATTGAGTAGTAAATTGAAATACCAATACCAAATGGGTGCAATATTGATTCAGAGCTAACTAAAAATTGAACACACCTTTCAATGACGTCATGGTTAAGTACATAAACAATGACAAATTTACATAATCAACTTAAATGAAACCAAAGAAAGTTTTATACTTTTTTGTTTTTTATTTTCACCACAAAGAAATATTGATTCAAGTAATTTAAGAATAATAATTTTAGTTATATATACATACATAAAATTACATTTCTAGGTAGATACATAATTACAAATTTATGATATAAATTAATAGGTACCTCCTATGAGGCACCATTGTTCTCTTCAGCTGAAATCAGTAATATCATTAACGTTATACGTAACTTACTGATTTGATATCGATATTTCATTTTATTTTCGCATCTGTATTTAGATAGGTACAAGGCTCTGAACATCTGCTCAGTAAATTATATTGTTGTCTTGGATTTGGATAGGAAGTATAATTAATAATCAAACGAACTTACCTGTGAAGTTTGATTACAATTATACGAGTATCCAAATCCAAGACAACAAAGTCCCACCCCCCATCCCCGAAAATTAAAATAAAATAGTCTCCGTTCATAACACAAAAAGATCCACTCTGAAATAATGACGGGTATCTGAGGAGCGACGTCGGAGTGAGATGGCGGGGGATGATAGCGTAGCGAGTGAGAGGGACAGTGCGAACTTGTTTTTTAAATATTATATCTCTAAAATGTGTGACAAGGACGGCATGATTCCATGTACTGCTGCTCAGTAAATTATATTGTTGTCTTGGATTTGGATACTCGTATAATTGTAATCAAACTTCACAGGTAAGTTCGTTTGATTATTAATTAAACTGTTGAAGATACTTATTGAACGTGAAGTGCCGAGATATATACCTGTATTTGGAAAAGTAATCGAGTATAGTATTGGAAAAATATAATTAAATAAATATGTGTATTAAAAAGCGGCCAAGTGCGAGTCGGACTCGCCCATGAAGGGTTCCGTATTTAGGCGATTTATGACGTATTAAAAAAAAACTACTTACTAGATCTCGTTCAAACCAATTTTCGGTGGAAGTTTACATGGTAATGTACATCATATATTTTTTTTAGTTTTATCATTCTGTTATTTTAGAAGTTACAGGGGGGGGGGACACACATTTTACCACTTTGGAAGTGTCCCTCGCGCAAACTATTCAGTTTAGAAAAAAATGATATTAGAAACCTCAATATCATTTTTGAAGACCTATCCATAGATACCCCACACGTATGGCTTTGATAAAAAAAAATTTTGAGTTTCAGTTCTAAGTATGGGGAACCCCAAAAATTTATTGTTTTTTTTCTATTTTTGTGTGAAAATCTTAATGCGGTTCACAGAATACATCTACTTACCAAGTTTCAACAGTATAGTTCTTATAGTTTCGGAGAAAAGTGACTGTGACATACGGACGGACAGACGGACAGACAGACAGACAGACAGACAGACAGACAGACAGACAGACAGACAGACATGACGAATCTATAAGGGTTCCGTTTTTTGCCATTTGTCTACGGAACCCTAAAAAATGTATACCAAATAAGGTAAACGTACTATTGCTCGACATGCTAATGCCCAATAGATGGCACCCTGCTGTCACCTCTATTGGCAATGACTGAAGTTTAAAGATGACAAGTACTGAGACCGCGTCGAGCACCAGTACGTTTACCTTATATGCTTTGAATAGGTAGTCTAAAAATATCCGTTTTGAGGTAAGGATGCCAACCATTTATTGAATCCATTCAAAATAAAATACTTTTAATAGCTAGAAAAATAATGTTTGTATGTAGCAATATTATTTTGCTTCTGTCTGCAGTACATCCGGTCTGATACTATCCATTGTATCCACTAGAGTGACGTTTTTACGAAAGCGACTGCCATCTGACCTTCCAACCCAGAGGGTAAACTAGGCCCGTATTGGGATTATTCCGGTTTCCTCACGATGTTTTCCTTCACCGAAAAGCGACTGGTAAATATCAAATGATATTTCGTACATAAGTTCCGAAAAACTCATTGGTACGAGCCGGGGTTCGAACCCGCGACCTCCGGATTGCAAGTCGCACGCTCTTACCGCTAGACCACCAGCGCTTCATTAAATCTACCATTCATACAATTATATATCGTGCAATAAAGTTTAGATAAATACATACTTACTTACATCTAACTTCCTGCTAGAGTTTGTGTGGAAAGAAAAGAGTCGTAGAATCTATTGGGCCCCATACATATCATAACTCTTCTCTTTCCGCACAGACTCTAATTTCGTCTCTAAGCAAAACAAAAGTATTCCAGGATGACTGTTCTATAAATAACGGCATAATGAAAACAGCAACGGGCAACACTCAAACAACGAGCGGGAATAAATTGAATGCCCATTCACTCCCAGCGGGGTAGGGATGGGCATTGACTTGGATGTATTTTCAATTTATCTACCTTTTCAACGATACTGAATAAATACTTAAACGCCTTGGATTTCTTTAATTGTTTTTGGACTTTTGAAATATATTTAAAAGTGGGATCGGTTAGGTTAAGGTTTTTTGGAGATAAGACGAAATTGTATTAATTTTAAACACAAAATATATTGTTCCACGACTCTTCTCTGTCCAAACAGACTCTAGCAGACTCTAGACAAGAGTCGTGGAATGTGTTAGGCCCCATACATTCCACGACTCATCTCTTTCCGCACAGACTCTAGCTGCTTCATAGCAACTTCTTTTTATTTTCTGAACTAAACATTTGTTTTTGTAATAAAGAAATCCCAATAAGGGCTAGTTTACCGTCTGGGTTGGAAGGCCAATTCTCGGGATTAGTTGCCAAGTACACTTCATCTATTGTAACAATTAAAATATTGTATAGTTTGTCAAAGAACTGTCTCATTTCAAACATCGACAGAGAGAATCATACTATCTGTGTCTTACACTAGTACCCAGCACCAGAAAGAAAAGGATGAGTATGATTTTCCTGGTTCTTACTGACTGACAAATTGGTTTGACTAACTATAATCTTGCTTTCTGTTGCTACACTAGAAAGTGTTTCTAGTTTAGTAAATATTTGCCATTAAAAGTAACCCGATTTCGAAGTTACCCCAATACACCTTATATCTAATGAAGTTCTTGTATTAAACTGTAAAACTTATATAATAACTTCCCATCGACAGCACACCCCTACCGGTCAGTTTTCAATTTAAATCAAACAATAGCCAGTTCTACTGACCCTCGCTTCCATTCCTTTAATATCATTCGGTCAGTTATATTCAAATTATCATTCGATCTGTTCAGAGCGATTATGCTTCATTTGTGGGGTATTTTGAATGTGTTGACATGTGGGTTTGATATAATATTGAAGATATATTATAATAGCGCAAAACTAAAGCTAAAAATATCAAAGATACATTTACAATCAATTCTCTTTGGCCGTAGCCAAGATGACAAACGTATGTCGACAAAAGATATTGAAAAGTAAAAAAAAACTGGCCAAGGGCGAGTCGGACTCGCGTTCCAAGGGTTCCGTACATTAAGTCCGCCTCACGTATGACTGCACATTTCTAATAGGTTTCCTGTCATCTATAGGTAAATAACTATGTTGTGTACCTACAATACATTTTTGAAGTGTTTTGAAGAGTTTGAAGGTAAGTAATATATAGTCGTTTTAATTGTTTAATCAATGTTCCATAATTGTTTCATGTTTTGCGAGTTTATATAATTGAAAAAGCTGAGCGAATATATATTACACTGTTTTATCAATTTTACTATACCTACTAAGCAACAAAAGTGATGCCTTTAATAGAAATTAACACCGGATGCAACAGTGTTTCGTAACTATAATTTTTCTTTAATATCTACAAAGTAACAATAAAAAAGTTTTCTGTTAAAACACGAGCAGTTAGTGGAAAGGCTTTTCCGGTGCCGCAACTTCCTTTCATAATCATTTGTACGTACCTATATATTTTGTATTTTTGTTCTTATATTTTATTGAAACACTGATGAGATGAAAGTACGATGCTTTTGATGATCACAAAACATGTACGGACATGTACCTACAGACAACTTACAGCAAGAAAATAAGAAATCAATAAGTGTGCATCACGAAATGGACCCAACTGGGGGCCCGATTCGGATTTTGAACTAGACATCTATTAGACATCACCAAGATACGACAACGATATTTTTAAGATCTAGCCTGTCAAATTTGACATTTACGCGATTTCGGAGATACTCATCCAAGTAACATCTAATAGATATCTAATAGAAATCGTTCGTTCATACGATATTTTAACGTAAAAGTGACATTCGTTGCCCGAATTGAGTTGCAAAAGAGAACTAGTTGAAATCTGAACTATAACGTATCTAGAATAGATCTATAGTACGCGTCTTTTGTGAATATCTTGAAGTTCGAATACGGCAGTGGACTGATATTTCTTGTTAAATTCATACTGGCGAATACAAAAATATGTCTTCCATTCATTTTTACCACTTTTGAACGCCTTTTTAACCCACAACCTAATTTCTCCTTCATTTACTACTGTTTAAAGCAGCCTACAAATCTCCTCACTTTAAAAAACCAAAACACCATAACTGCCTCTAAAAGGTCGTTCAACTATACACCTTAAGTTCATACAATAAGGTACATAATTGATCGTGTTTCACGTGTAGCTACGTTTACTGGTGGAGTTAAGGCTGCGGTCAGACAGCACTTAGCTCGCGGTTTAACCGACCGCAGGAGCTCAAGCCTTAATGAGAAGAAATTTATCGAGTAATGAGCATTGTTGGACTATTATATTACTGTAGTTATTTTAGTATAGGTAATACCTACAAGAACTCTTTGTATTCGATAAACTATCGTGAGACATACTAACATTCAGCTAGTCACTAAATAGTATAAAACGAAGTCGCTTCCCGCTGCCTGTCTGTCCCTATGTATGCTTAGATCTTTAAAACTACGCAACGGATTTTTGTGTTTTTTTTTAATAGATAGAGTGATTCAAGAGAAAGGTTCATGTATAATTTGTTAACCCGTGCGAAGCGTAGTTTATAAATATGTCGCGCGAGTGACTAAAAATACGTGACTCGTGAGTGAAACCATAAAATTAGCTTAACACTCTTTGTATTTACCCAAACCCCAAAGGTTGTCTGGAAGAGATCGCTCTTTAGCGATAAGACCGCCGGTTGTTTACCTCTGTTGAGTTTCTGTTTTCTTATGTATTGTTTTCTTTTATTGAGGTGTGCAATAAAGAGTAGTTGTATTGTAATCGTAAACTCTCGACCCCTAACTCATGTCCCTGTTGGCCCTGAAGACCAGGAAACCCTGACGCCCTTCCATTTTCTGATTGGCTCATCCTCGAACCAGGTTCTTCCCGCAACCCTTGACGACCGAGACCTCCTAAGACGCGCTGACTGGAGAAAGGCGTTAAGATTGGCCGACCATTTATGGAACCGATGGGTAAAAGAAATTCTGCCAACCATGCAACCTCGCCAGATAGCAGAGAACAGAGAGCACGACTTGACAGGCAGAGACGGAGTGGTCAGGGTGGTGGACGTAGCCACATCAGGTGGAATTCTTCGTCGACCTTCTAAAAAATTGGTCAGATTAGAGACATAAAGTCCCAGTTTATTCCTAGTCTGGCTAGTTTTTTGTGCTTTCGCACACAAGGGGGTGGGATGTTAAGGGTGTATTTGTATATAGTTTTGATACTCTTTACATTATTTATTTATTTAAACTTTATTGCACAAAATATATACAACAATGTACAAATGGCGGACTTAATGCCAAATGGCATTCTCTACCAGTCAACCATAGGGCCAAACAGAGATACCTATTATTGTCTATGCCTAGTTTTAAGTTCTTTTTCTACGATTTCATGTTTAAATTCTGAAGTACATTTGACTATTTTATGTTTTTATACGTCAGTGCGCATTAAAATCCCATACCAACAAGTCAACTGCTTGAGTTTTCTATTAATTTTCCACTTTTCCTAAAAGCTAACGAATCCCCTCCTCTTCATTATATTATGTATTTATATTTTTTGATATTTTCTTTCTACTTTAAAAACTCGTCTGCAAAAGCCAGTACAGCACCAATTGTTCTATACACAATAGAGCCCCGGTAAGCACAGTTTTTCTCAATTCTCTCTCATCCTAGCCTACTTCCAACCAGCTCAACATAAAAGATCATAAAACGTATGCAATTTATATGTACTTATTACCTTTTTCTTCTGAGCAGTTCACGCATGCGCGCAGACCGAGACGGCGCGTGCGCACTTATGTCATTTACTTTATACCATACGAGCCTCACTTTATATATGACCCATTTTACGATTGCTTTAAAATCAAGCCAAAACCAATTCTATCTCAACGTAGGAAAGACGATTAAAAATGCATTATTCTATTTTGGTTTTTAAAATAGATAAACTAAAAAGCTCATTGCCTCCATGTCATATTGAACTCTTAACCAATGCCATAAGATTTTATTTTGGTTGTTGCAGCTTAGCAATTGCGATGACTATCTGCAGTGATTATAATAATTTCTTTGAATTACGCTTCTCTTTTGTTTTGGCGATGCTACAGATTTGCGTAATGTTTGGACCTACTGTCAGCATTTTAATTGCGTTAGGGCCACTTGCACCAATTCACTAACCCGGGGTTAACCGGTTAAACCTGGAGTTACCATGGTAACCAGTACAAATTGCTCAACCCCGGGTAAGTGGGATGGTGCAAGTGGCCGTTGCCCCTTAGGATGGATACAGTACAGAAGGGCACTATTTCTATGTACCTACTATTTAAAATTGCTGACAAACTGAAAAACTCAAATTCAGATGTTACAGAGTCATAAACCCCTGTAGGCCAGATCAACTATACGACTACAAAGAGACCTAAATACCTAGACAATAAAGATAACTCACCTAGTATACTATCAGACTGACACGCACACCCATGCGACGCCCTCAGTTGCCTAATACTGATGCCGCAGTGTCGTATGCTGCCGTGGGGTGTGGGCCCTAAGCTAAATGTCTCATCCATAACACATCTGACTTACTATGCGACACCCTCAGTGACCTACTGATGTCGCAGGGCCGTACGCCGCTGTGGGCTAGCTCGACTATCCTTTGTCGGACGACGCCGGGTATATAGGTAGTGATCGACAAGGACTTTTAAGAGACTCTCTTAGATAGTATCTTCGACACACAGCCATGCGACACCCTCAGTTGCCTAATACTGATGTCGCAGCGCCGTATGCCGTCGTGGGCCCTAAACTAAATCTCTCATCCATAACATAACATCTGACTCACCTAGATAGTATCTTCGACACGCAGCCATGCGACACCCTCAATGGTCTACTGATGTCGCAGGGCCGTACGCCGCTGTAGGCTAGGTCTATTATCTTTGGTCGGACGACGTAAGGGCATGTAGTGATCGACAATTATTTTAAGAGACTCACCCAGATAGTACATTCGACACACAGCTATGCGACACCCTAAGTTGTCTACTGACGTCTCAGGGCCATACGCCGCTGTGGGCTATCTCTTAATATGCTACGTCGTATAAAGATAACTCACCTAGATAGTATCTTCGACACGCAGCCATGCGACACCCTCAGTTGTCTACTGATGTCGCAGGGCCGTACGCCGCTGTGGGCTAGCTCGACTATCCTTTGTCGGACGACGTCGGGTAGTGGTCGGCCGTTGACGAATACGCCGCCTAGTTGATTTACTCCGCCGTGACCTGTGAATGAAAAGATACATAAAAAAAAACTCAATTAAATTTAAGGTCAGCCTAATTTTTTCATAACTTAGCAATTTATGCCAGAACATTATGGAAAAACGACGTTGAATTTAGTAAAATAAATTTCA
The DNA here is from genome assembly GCF_948474715.1 of Cydia amplana. Lineage (NCBI taxonomy): Eukaryota > Metazoa > Arthropoda > Insecta > Lepidoptera > Tortricidae > Cydia > Cydia amplana. Next base: position 1,575,556 of record NC_086090.1, read on the forward strand.
CATTAAGTAGTTTTAATTGTTGAATTATTATTTGGCGTAAGTTTTATTATGTAAAGAATGCCAATTAATCATTTGGGAAGGGTACATACTTATGCAACAAGATACGTCATTTGATGATTCGCAAAAATGGAAAGTATTGAAAAAAATTCTAGGAATTATTAATGTGCGATAAAACTTTGATTCTTTTGAACTATCAGTTCTGATATATTTTCTAATAGGTACATAGAATTACGATAGATATATTTATCATTAGACAAAAATGTATCTTCAATATTTGCTTATTGATGATATTTAATTCGAAAACTGTTACCTACTCTAAATAATCAATGTCTATCAATGATGCAACCCTGTATGCAAAATATTGTAACTATATTCAATTATTATACTTTTTTTATACATATGTACAGTGGATGGTATTACTATATTAATTTAAAAACTAGCTTAAGCCTAAAATAGGCACTTTATTATACTTATTTTAACTTTTAGACAGAAGGCATTAAAGTCAAAAATTTAAAAATAGCATCTAGAAATCTGAATAATTATTTCTGGTACCACCAAAACCCGGAACTAAAGACGATTGCTCATTGTAATGTCACACGTTTCATCTTTCTTCATCAATATTATCATCAATATCATCATTGCCATCTAAAAATGAAAACAGTGGCATCGATTGGCGGGCGGGGCCGGATCGATGCCGTCACGCCCTGCGCGCGGCGTGTCTTGGAACGCTGCCGGATTTGAGGGTATCGTGCTAGGGTGAATATAGCCTTCGTAGTGGATTTTATATTATAATTATTTTACAGATTGCAGTATGCAGTTGTCTGTTATGCGTACCTAGGCGCATTGGGGAAACTTCGAAAGCGGGACTTTGAAACGGGAAACTTTGAAAATGGCAAGTATGTATAAGTACGAGTATAAAACCAAAAGCATTTCATACTTTAGCAACACTTACGCTACCATAACGCTTACCAAGGCATCTTGCTATGTTGCTACAGTAGAAAGTTTCTAGTTTAGTAGCTAGTTGCCAGTAGTGGCAGTAGTTGCCATTTTTAAAATTATTCCGTTGTCAAAGTTTACAACAAGGATAGGTTAGGTACAAAGGATGACTCATGCTAGACCGAGCTGTCCCCTGGCCGGGGCGTCCAACATGTCATTTTCTATGATCACGTGATGTTTCCATAGATAACGAAGCGCTGGAAGCTCCGGCCCGGACCCGGCCCGGTTTAGCGTGAGTCAGCCTTGAACCTATTTTGTAGACATTTGAATCCTTGATGATCCTATCTAATTTTATAAAAAATAAACAAGAAACTAGACGCCCTGTAAACCCGTTAACCGTCTGTCACAACCGCACTTTATCCGGATTCAGGATAATTACCCGGTTAAAGTAGCGGCCGTGAACCGTGCGCAGCAGACCGCGGCGTGACCGATCGATAGGATGACCGATAGCAAGCGGGGTGAGATGAACCACATAATGGGGCATTCCACAAAACGTCTACTATATCGGGGACGTGACATTGTTGTTATAGCGGCAACAGAAATACATCATGTGTGAAAATTTCAACTGTCGCTAGCACGGTTCATGAGTTACAGCCTGTTGACAGACAGACGGTCAGACAGACGGACAGACAAACGGGATAGCGGAGTCTTAGTAATAAGCGTTTTTACCCTTTGGATATGAAACCCTAAAAATGAGCAGATTATGGGCCAGTTCCACCAAAAATACTTGACGGAGCGATCAACGTCACTCAGCAGTGAACTACGAATCTCTCCATGCCGATCTTTAGTCTCAGAACTACGCTACATCTTCTCTAATTTATTGTTAGTAGGTACATCTACTTCATCTAATTGGTAGATTTAAAGTATATCTACGGTGACGCTTGTCCGGATATAGTGGCCGTGTAAAGAAGACCTAGGCTTTCCGAAACATGTCGTGCGAGTGACTTAAAACAAGTGAGTCTAAACCGTAAAATCATTAAATGTTAGTTATGTCTCACAACAATTTAAATTCGACTATATGTCAATTTCTAAATTGGCATAATGTATGCTGCCTATACGGCCACGTCAGCAACATCTCAAAATTTATGACTATTGTAAATTAAATGTTAATTTAAGATAATAAAGTTAAGTTTTCTTTAAATAATTTGATGCCCAAGTGGCCGTATTGCAGGCACCATTCGTTGTGACCACTTAAAACAGTAGCGGCCGTGAGCCGGGCGCAGTAGACCACACCACTCCCACACCACCACACCACACCACACCACACCACACCACACCACACCACACCACACCACCACCACACACCACCACACCACAGCGCTCCCCCCTCCCTCCCTCCCCCGATATGGCTCGATATGACCGATAGCTGCGAGATGAAGATAATTTTGAATATTGATGTCTTTAAAGGTAGACTTCCGAGCAAAGCGGCTCTGTCGCGGCGGAAGCCTACCATGGTCTTATTTAATGTTGCTAAGGTAGTACTGGTGCTCGGCGTGGTACCAGTACATGCCATCTTGAAACTTAAGTCTTTGTCAATGGAGGTGTCAGCAGGGTGTCATCTATTGGGTATTAGCATGTCGAGGACTAGTACGTTTACCTTATGTACTCAGGTCTTTTGAGTCTATCTAGACTCGTTTTTATGAGACTCAGCGCTTAAGTCGAGTCCTTTATTTAGTATTTTCAAGCGCAATTAAAATTTGATAAAGACACCGTTATACATTTTAAAGATTTATACAACACATTTGAATTTTACATAAAAACATTGCACTTTCATATATTTTAAACGGACTCGTATTATGCGGGAAATAAGTAAAGAACTAAAACAACATCTTATGATTGCGCTCCCCCAAGCTTTCCTTTATAATTTCACCTGCCTAAAGTACTTCTAAAAATATCCCCCAAAACTAAATCCTCGTCGGGGGTAATTAACAGTAATGGAGAGCAAGATGGCGGACCGGAAGCCTGAAATACGCGGGAAACCCTCTCGACTTCCGGTCTCGGCAGGTGTCCGCTAGTTCCTTTTCCTTGTTTTTTGTAATCTGTTGAGTTATGGCGGTTTTCTGAGGGTTTTGTAAATTTATCGTATCGTAGATATATTTATTTAAGCTTTATTGCACAATACATGAAGATACAAATGGCGGGCTTTGTGCCTTAAGGCATTCTCTATTAGTCAACCAATGGGTTAAACCGGAAAGATATATGTACCACCTTTGATGTGCGAATGACACCGTGGCCATCCCATCGCCATCCCGCCGCGCAATTAGCCATCACCACTACCCTCTCTACACGCTGGCCTGTCTTAGTGGGCCAGCATGATGGCCCACTAAGACAGGATGGATAATAGGAAAGTACCATCTTTGATAAAAGTTTGTATCAATATATTTTTGTTTAAACTGGCCCCTACTCTTAAAATATTCTAGCACTGATAAAATAAACGACAATTTATTCTATGTAATGCACACCCCAGGTTAAAACAGGAAATTACTGGTTAGAGCTGAATAAAGTGATAGCCCCCTCATAGAATACCGACAGTGCTTCGAATATTCAGCCGGGAAGTGTCGGCATGTTGTGTTCATTAATGCTTAAAAAGTGGTAAAGAGTCGAACTAACCAGTATAATGTGCGCCAGGCAGAGTGATGACAGGTGGGCCAAAAGTTAACGGAGTGGTGGCCGCTTACCACAGACACGACATCCTCTAGACTGAGCATAGTAACGCTACCCCCTCTGCCACTCATACGGTAGTTTTACTCCATCTTCTAGTCAATCCCGTGCCGTGATTGGTCCGTGTCTTTGAACGGACCAATCACGGCACGGGATTCGCTCACCTCGTCCCCCCGCACCCCCGTATTTTTGGCAGCATCGGTTTCATGAAATAATTGCTCAAAACTCAGTCTAGAGGATTCCTGGTCTATGCCGCTTACAGACGAAAAGAGTGCCTGGCATCCGTTGGCTCGTTGGGTGGCCGATATTCGGAAGATTGCGGGTCACTTCTGGATGAGATTGGCTCAGGACCGGGATAAGGGGCGTCGAAGAGAGGCCTATGCTCAGCAGTGATAAAAGGCTGGTATGATGATGATGAGATGATGATAATATTGTGTGCTCTGATTGACCGAGCGGGCGCGAAGCGCAAGCGATGTGTCTCCGTTGGACTCAGTTGTGTCAGGAATATACACCGTGCACATACAAATACATCGTGTACAGGTGAAGCTCGTTAATTATTAATGTTAGCGAGGGTGTGCGCCGGCGCATGACAGACCTTGATTTCAGGACTAGTGACCTGGGGTTCGAGTCTCGATTATTGTGAATCTGTAAGAATTCTTATGTAATAATTTGAATATTGATGCAGTCTGAATTTAATCATGGAAAATTCAATATGTACGAGTAAATCACAATTTTAACAAAATTGAGATAAATAAAAATATAGATATTACTTTACCATGAATTCTTTTGATTGTTCAAATTAATATCGATTTTTTAATAGTACATTAAAAAAAACTAAACTTATCAAAATTTAAATTAAAAAGTAAAAACTAATATCTACCAAATAAAATTAAAATACCATTAATATTTAACTATAACATATTATGATTAGGATGTAGATTTTTTGTTTGAATTTAAGAAATAATAAAATGATTTTTGTGTACCTTTTATAGCATAGCAGATGATTAAAAATATATAGATAAATAAATTAAAAAAAATATATATATATAATAGATGATTAATTGTTTGTAACGAAATCATTTATGCAAATACAAAACCACCTATTTATTTCGATACCTACAAGTTTTAAAGAACTTACCTATTTAACTATCATTTAAACATGTTTAAAACTAAGTGTACCTATACTCTGGCAAGCCAGTAAGCTTTGCCAATAGAAAAAAGCGCGAAATTTAAAATGTAACTAAAGTGTCAGAATGTTTTTTTTTTTGCAAATTAACTATGCCGTTTAGTTCTCTTAAACGTACTTAACCATACCCCGAAGTTAACGGAATTCAATAAAAACACGGTGTATAGAACTTGCTAACAATGTAAACAAACCGCCATATCGAAACTGTCAAAAAATATGAATTTACTCGTGACTTTTGTTTACTTAGTTAGCAAGTTCCATAGAATAGCACTTTTATAAGGAATCGATTCTTCGCACGTACATTTTTAAATTTGTCAGCTTTTCCTACTTACAAACCTGCCAGATACAAATATTTCCTAATGAGATATTTCCCCAAATCTGTGACATCCTGTAGCAATCACGTTAACGAGTGGAAATTAAAACTCCCGCCAGGAAACGGGCATTTCCTGCTGCATCGGTATTTATGCGTGTACAACAATTTAACTTTACTGGGGGACATGATATAATGTAAATACTTATATCCCTACCTACAATAATATCTTTGTCAATGATACTTTGAGATACAAGGCCTACTAACCTTTTATGTAAACTGACGACAGTTTTAAATAGACATAATGTGAATCAAGTTTTTTTCACTAAGACTCATTTAAAAATATACCTATACCTAAGTATAAAGATAATAAATGAATCTTAATTATAAAATTTTCGCATAGCATTGATACCTGGTGCTAATTGATGTGAGAAGATTGATCTTAATTCAGTTTATGTATTTATTTGACAATTCAATTGGCCTTTGCATCTATTGCAGATGATTTATGGTGCAAATCGGAGAGACAATGACCTCTCCAGACTTAACACCGCCTGGGACGGAATTAAGGAAACGCAGGGATGCCCAGCACCTGCATTACCCTCTCGGCTTCACTGGCTTGGCTGTCTGTCTGTGGGTTATTTGACAGTAAGTTTGAAAATATGTTATATTACCTACCTGTGATACCTGTTTATAATAATAAGATACATTGATTAGTGGTGATTTTGACGCCTAAATACATCATTTGAGGCCAACAAATTATTCCCAGCAATTACAACATTTATCTTATCTTTCGACAATTCATAAAGCTTAAAGAAATGTGCCTACATTTACCGTAACAAAATCATTAATTTGCCACATAATGAGTATAATGTTTATTGTATTATACAAAAGGTTAATGGTATATAAAAAATCATACAAAAATAACTTAAATATATCTAAATATTAAAATATTTTAATCTAAAAGATCTCCGCGAGTTGTACCGGGTGCAAAGGTGCCCATGACACTTGCCGCGTTGCCAAGCATGAGTATAATTAGTTCATAATAAATAAAACTATATAATTGAATTCCTTCCTAGAATGTCTAAAATTATTTTCTACATCGACATCCCATTGTTCTACATGACTCACACTCCGTATCAATAACACAAATAACACAATTATAAATACAGGGTGCTTCCTGTAACAGGAGCAATAAATTAAACTAAAGGCTTTGTTCAGCAACTTTTAAAAATTATGAATCCTTTAGACTTCCTCTTTTTCATACAAAATAAATATTGCCTTCAATGTACGCTGACATCTGAGGGCCTACCGCGAACCACGTTCGACGTGTTGCCTCCCTGTCACACTTATGTACGAATTTACAAGTGCGACAGAGAGGCAACACGTCGAACGTGGTTCGTGGTAGACGCTCAGTGTGTTTGACGTTGCTTGTCACGCTTTAAGGCCCCAGTACACAATGGGCCATCGCCGGCCACTTCAAGGGACGCATTTATGCGTTAGAGGGAGCAAGTGATATTGCTATCTTATTCTACCGCATGGCTGCGTCCCTTGGAGTGGCCGGCGATGGCCCATTGTGTACTGGGGCCTTTAAACATTTTTTTTCTCTAGTTTTATCTGCAATCAGTCAGACTATAAGCAGATTAGTTGAGTGCTTTTTATATCATGACGAGCGAGTCCTCTAGCGAGGGCTTCTACTCATTTAGTTTTGACAATTTTGGGTTGTCTATGTATGAGGGAAGATGTCTTTTCTTTTTAGTCTTTTTTCATAACCCTTGTCTGTTAGTTTTGGTGCCAGGTCGTTTGGGTGGTGTCTTAATCTATGGTATTGGATTTCTTCCTTCACAGTATTGATCTGCAGGTATTTATGTATTTCTGAGTTGGTTGTGAACCATGGAGCTTTGCTCATGGACCGCAGTATGTTGTTTTGCATTCTTTGTATTATTGAGATGTTGGAGTTGCTGGCACTGCCCCAAAGTTGTATGCCGTACATCCATGCTGGCTTAAGAATAGTAGTGTAGATTAGGAGTTTGTTGTCTATGGAGAGTTTAAACATAACAAAATTTGCAATACTTAGGGCGGTTTCGCACTACATCCGATCCGAATCAGATCCGAACCCGTGAAACTATTTCTATGGTAAGTTACGCACTACATCCGATCTCCGTCGTCCGATTTCTTTCCGTCATTCTAGAATCTCCATTCCGGAGAAGATGTTTGACGGACCGAAGTAGCCTTAGTATTATTTGTATGAACGCTCGCGCACTGTGTCCGAGTTAAAGCCGAGCTGCGTACGAGCAGAGAGGCAGCGGGGCGGGCGGGGTATTCGGATAGGACTAGTGCGTAAGCCAATATACGAATTCGGTCCGAGTTAGACATATTTTCACGGGTTCGGATAGGAATAGTGCGTAAGCGAATATCCGAATTCGGTCCGAGTTAGACCCATATTTTCACGGGTTCGGATAGGACTAGTGCGTAAGCGAATATCCGAATTCGGTCCGAGTTTTCTAGACCCATATTTTCACGGGTTCAGATCGGATTCGGATCGGACGTAGTGCGAAACCGCTCTTACATTTGCGTCTTAGAATACATTTTAAAGTGTAATAAAAATCAAAACATGAGTTATTTTCAAAAGTTGCTGAACAAATATTGGTCAGTTTGAGGAGTACCGCCTACAGTTTAATTTATTGCTCCTGTTACAGGAAAGACCCTGTATATATGCAGACAGGCCATATACCATATCCTGCTAATTAGGGGGTATAAAAACGGTCTCGGTGGCTGCGCGCGCGCGCGTCCTTGGACCCTGGGAAGATCATTGTTTTAAGTTTTTGCTGGTTTTCTGGAGCATCGGTTATATTTATTTGATGTGTGTAAATGATGCGAATACTTGTAGAGGTAATTAATTTTAAGTTGATTTTATGTTAGAGGAAAACAAAAAATAGAAGCATTGGCAGTTTTCATAGGACATACATTTGTGTTGCAGCAAGTTAGAATATAATAATAATAGTTGTTCTATGAGGATTTCCCCCGTGGACGTTCCTTTACAGAAATAAAAACATTCAACAGTAAATTTTAGTTTTTATTTTTACTTTGTAATTTTTATTTTGAGGCTTTTTATTGTTTACTTGTTTCTAGTAACAAATGACGATATTATAGGTATTAAATAATAATAATAATACCTTTAAACGAGCAATTCTTGTTTATTTATTTATTAATTATTTATATAGGTATATATTTCGGGGACCTCGGAAACGGCTCTAACGATTTCGATGAAATTTGCTATACGGGGGTTTTCGGGGGCGAAAAATCGATCTAGCTAGGTCTTATCTCTGGGAAAACGCGCATTTTCGAGTTTTTATATGTTTTCCGAGCGAAGCTCGGTCACCCAGATATTTAAAATAAATAAGGAAATAAAAGCAAAGAATTCTGTCTTTGGCCCTTCAGGCGCCAATACATAAAAAAAAATTCGGCCAAGTGCGAGTCGGACTCGCCCATGAAGGGTTCCGTATTTAGGCGATTTATGACGTATTAAAAAAAACTACTTACTAGATCTCGTTCAAACCAATTTTCGGTGGAAGTTTACATGGTAATGTACATCATATATTTTTTTTAGTTTTATCATTCTGTTATTTTAGAAGTTACAGGGGGGGGGGGGACATACATTTTACCACTTTGGAAGTGCCTCTCGAGCAAACTATTCATTTTAGAAAAAAATGATATTAGAAACCTCAATATCATTTTTGAAGACCTATCCATAGATACCCCACACGTATGGGTTTGATGAAAAAAAAAATTTGAGTTTCAGTTCTAAGTATGGGGAACCCCAAAAATTTATTGTTTTTTTTTTCTATTTTTGTGTGAAAATCTTAATGCGGTTCACAGAATACATCTACTTACCAAGTTTCAACAGTATAGTTCTTATAATTTCGGAGAAAAGTGACTGTGACATACGGACGGACAGACGGACAGACAGACAGACAGACAGACATGACGAATCTATAAGGGTTCCGTTTTTTGCCATTTGGCTACGGAACCCTAAAAACAACGTAAAAAAGTGACCGTAAGGGGCGTAAGGCGATCACGTGACCGTAAGCCCCGTAAGGTGGCCACTCATAATTTAAATGGCATTTAAATCAATAAAGAAAAACTCAATGTTATTTGACATTTATGTTGCGGACTCCTTTTCAAGACTCTTTACCCATGTTCAAATAATTTGATGTTGTCATGGCAGTATATAAATAAACATGTCAATGAAAAAGTGTGATCTTATTTGAGAATGATAATAATGTATAATAAATAAATAGAATACCTCCGCTAAACGTATGTATCGTGTTACCGGGCGTCGGTAACATAGTGAGGTGAGTTTTCACTTCTATCGGCACTCCCGGAGTGCAACCGTTGTTGCTTGTTTCTGCATAAGTATATGATTCAACAAAATCAGGAAAAATCACAAAACTCTCTCATATTGTAGCAACATTAAATAAAGGGTACAAGGAAGCCGGCATTACCATACGCGGCCGGATGTGAGCCCGCCGGCATTGTCCGCCATCTTGGATTCCGAATAAAGCTTTAGAGGTTTTATTGTTTTTTTGCTCTGTTAGTTTGTTTTTATCACATATGTACCTACCATATATGTAGGTATGTGTCTACATATGTAGTCTTTGTTTTATTTGAAAGATATTGGAACCTAAAAGGATGACGCTAGACCGGGCCTGGGCCGAGGCGGAGCTTCCGGCCTAGTTTTTGTTTCTTCAGATAAACGCTTTCGAATCTTTCTTGTTTATTTGTGTTTAGTTAGCTTTGATACTTATGACTAACGTTATAACTAATCAAGCATACATCGTCATATTTATTAATATATAATATAATATAATATATTTATTTATATATGTATTTATGCATGTTTGTATACCTATATGTAATTTTATATTGCTGTTATTGTTATATGTGTAAGTGTATAATTAGAATATTGTTTAGAATACTTAACTTGATTTGTGTTTCATATTTCTTCTCTTTATCTACAATCCTGCACTAAGTATAAGTTTTCTGTTTGACCCATTGGTTGACTGGTAGAGAATGCCTTAAGGCATTAAGTCCGCCATTTGTACAAATTTTATCGTGCAATAAAGTTTAAATAAATAAAATAAATAAATAAATATTTGACATCTGACTGATCATATCCAGAACAGATACAGATTAAAACCAGAACCGGGCTTTAGAACCTACCTACATACTAAATAAAATTACCAATTAGACATACCAACAAAGTAGTTACAAAGAAATTAGGAGCCATTAATTATTTGCAACAAAACCTAATTGCTTATAATTAGCAAACAAAAACTGAAGGATATCATAAAAACTTACCCTGAAAACTTACATAACATGCAAAACAGAATCGAACGCAACCAACTGGTTATATAGTTACAAAACTAAACCGGACCACCTTTCTAAAATCTTACAATTAGCTCCCGAACTCGTTTCAAAACGTAGATCGAGATACTCACGCGCACCCTAACCGACCAATCAGCGACCACCATCATATGTGTGCTTGGAGCGTCCGCGTACACAGCATAATAAACCTCTATGTGTGCGTGGTGATATATGAGACGATTAGCTTACATGTGTGTCGTGTTTCAACCGCGTTCCATTTGCGGTTAAAATTATAAATTTATACGAATCTGTGTTCTGTTCCGTGTTGTTAAGGATGTTTGTGTTTGAATGGATGATTTTTTAAGTTTGTAGTGTTGATGTCATTCACTTCTATAGTAGGCGCGGCGTCTTGTGTCATTACGTATGTATGTGTGTATGTAAGCTTAGGTAAGCCTATTGTTCGCTGTAGGTACAATTTGTGATCTATGGCCGTTGAGTCATTCGCTGCGGCGTAAATTTTGTTGGTTTCCTTAATCAGAATTTAATGATGTTCGTTTTAATGGGACACATAACAAAGTCTGTCACTGTGATTATATAGTAGGAAGCACAAAAAAAGTAATGATTTGTTGGTACAGTCGCCATCAGATATATCGGAGCGGCCAAGGTGTTCACAATGTCTGAACGGATTCTCGCCCTGACAATAGAGGTGAGTTCAGATATTTGTGTTCAGTTGTTCAGATATACCTACCTACTCAAATAGTTCAAGAAAAATCTTAGCAACCTGTTCTATAGTTTCAAATAATTCACAAAAAATATGTAATGCATTAATCGAATTTAAACTGTTGTGAGACATACTAACTCTATATAACTCACTTCACAAGTGAGTCTAAGGGTAACATTCCATTTCTGACCGCAGCTGCACTACTGGTACTGAACGCGTCGCTGTTACTGTCAATTTACATAGTAAAATGAACAGTAGTGCAACTGCGGTTGGAAATGGTCTGTCACCTTTAACCGTAATATTATTCAATGTGATGCATTCTATTTTTAGCTTCCTATTGTCATTTGCTACTCCAGAACTATTTGATCACAGGAAATATTAAAAGGCTGCATGATGTTATCTGATTCTCTGAATCAGTTGATCTCGAAATTCATCTGAGGTAAATATATAGTTTGACAAAGGACTGCCTCATTTCAAACATAGACAGAGAGAATCATACTATCTTTGTTTTAATGATAATCAAATAAATGATTGAGTATTGTTTTACACTAGTACTAGCACCCAAAAGAAAAGGATGAGTATAGTTTTCCTGGTTCTTATTGACTGACAAATTGGTTTGACCAACTATAGGTACCTTACCTATCTTAGTTCACATTTTGTTTGACAAATCTGATAAAAAAATCTATTCATTTTTGTTTGTCAACTAAAATACCTATGTAATTCTAAATAAGTAGGTGGCTAACATTAGTTTGTTTCGAAAATGGCGCTGATCCTACAAATTTTATACAGCCATTACAGCCACGACATGCTTACACAAAGATGACAGGCCCACTTAACATTTAATGACAGTATTCAGTCGTTATTTGTAACCATAAGGCACAACAATAGGACAAAAACTGTAAAACATGACCTCATACTACTACGTAATCGGTGTGTGCATTAAAATATACAATAGGTAGTTGTCGGAATAAATAAAGACAAAAGAGTAGGTACTTAGGGTACCTAGAATCGGACTAAGCTAAATTATTGCAGACTGCTGCTACAGACAGTATGGATTTTGGGGATAGCGTGTATGAAGTCTTATTCTACAATACAATACTAAATACTCTTTATTGCACACTTTGATCTCTTATATTGATGTGCTTCAGGAGAAACCCTTACTATATTAGTGTAGGCAATAAAGGTACTTGACCCCGCTGTAATTCCTCAGCCAGAAAAAACTTTACAGTATGATAAAGTATCAATAAATAAATAAATATCCAAAGAAAAATAATAATAGAATTTAAATAAATACCTAAAGTTTTAAATCGTTAATATCTTTTTACGGAAAAATGCTCAGTTCAAACTTTCTTCACCGGACATATGCATGTAACGTATTGCAACAATATATGAAATATCAAAAAAAATCCCAGCAGAAATACCAATATTAATAAAATATTTTTTTTGGCGTGTCTTGGACCGGACAATTGCTCAGTCTAATTTTTTCACTGAAATACCATTTTATTGCCGTTTTATAACTACAAAATGAATATCTAAAAAAATTTCCATTGAATTATACTATTTTCAGAAATTGCCTTTTTACTCGTAGTGGAAAATTTCTCTATCCATTTTATTTATTTAATTCAGTTCACAGTTTTAAGGAAGACGGTACATTATTGCGTAACCAAGGAATGGATTTATCTTCGCTTACAAAATTTCGGTGTCCTGGATGATATTTCTTTTGGATATTGTAGATTTAAGTGTATACGTGACTACTTAGTATATATTTAAAAAGAAATCTGGCAGAGAAATTTTCCACTCTCAGTTTTTAATAGTTCTAAAATACATAAATTTGGGTAAGTATGCATTTTTTAACCCACTACGCCAAATTATATTCTAAGATCATATAAGAAGAAAAAAATCCCTGAGAAATTTTCCGATGAAAATGAGCGTCAAAAAAGGAATTATCATAAAAAAAATATTGTCATGTTTGACAAAAGTTTTAGATTTTTTTCTAGTATCACATACTGATACAAATAACTTATTTGGTAAAATAATTTTGGACTGAGGAATTACTCGGTTCAGTATATAAACACCAATACAATAACCAAGCCAAACATCGACTGAGGAATTAATGCATGGGTCTCCATACAACAACTTGCTTCATTGCCTACACTAATATTGCCTAACAAAAAAATTGCGCAAAAGTGCGGGGAAAATGTAGATACGGCAATGGAATTGGTGTCGTATACCGTATTTTTGAAGTGAAAACTTCTTTAGCGGCGCTGGGCACTTTTTGAGGTTGGGGAAAAATGTTAAACTAGAGACAGCGTAAGACGATCACGTGACCGTAAGATTTAGATGCCCACTCATTTAGATGGCAATGGCATTTAAATCAATAAAGAAAAACACAATGACGTTACTTACATGAAAAACTGTTACATGTAATGTCATTGAGTTTTTCTTTATTGATTTAAATGCCATCTACGCTCTAACTGGTATTAATATAACTCGAGTACTAACAGTGATGTGCTTAGGGGTTTCAAGTAATTAACGCTAACGCTAGGTGGCGTTAACCTCAATTATACATAGTGCATTTTGCCCCTTCGGCCGTGTACGTAACCGACCTTTCGTAACTGGTAACGAAGGAAGAAAAAATGATCTTTGTACGATACTGGTTTCGAATAAAGATCATTTTTTTCTCGTACGTAATCAGTCACCATCTTTCGAAGGTGGTTCGTAACCAGTTACATAGTAAGAATTAATTTTCTTCATACGATCCTTCGCCTAGACTAAGTAAGGACTAGATTACATAACGAAACTGACTGACTGACTGACATATGAATGCACAGCCCAAACTGCTAGTTCTAGAGATTCCAAATTTGGCACGTAGGTTCCTTATAAGGTCTAGGGGTGCACTAAGAAAGGATGTTTCAAAATTCACCCCCTAAGGGGGTGAAATGGGGGTTCAAAGTTTGTTTGGGGAAAACCTCATTTTTTAGTAGTCTTAGTACGCCGGCGAAGCCGCGGGAAAAAACTAGTTAATTACGAAGGGGTGCAATAGTCATTGAGTTTTCACTTCTGCCGGCACTCCCTGAGTGCAGCCCGTTGATTTTTTTATCAGAATAAACGTGGATTGCTGTATTTTACGGCAATCACCGTGTTAGAAACAACACTGAAACTTTAATATTATTTTAATATTTTACTTTAATATTTTATTTGATATTTAAATTTTATCAGTGTTGATATCAGTAGAAGATATAAGTAATATTTCAGCGAGTTCAAAGTTTATTCGGTTTACTATCAAACATTATTTTCTTAGTATCCATTAAGTTAACTTTCCGTGGCGGCTTTTGTAGGTAGACCTATTATAAAATTCAATATTTAAATAGACAATAGGCTGCTAATAATATGACTAGGTACAGTCGCCATCAAATATATCGGAGCGGCTAAGGCGCGCATAAATCTGTACACGCCTCTATTGTCAGGGCGTTAGAGTGCGGGTTCAGATATTGTGAACACCTTGGCCGCTCCGATATATCTGATGGCGACTGATGTACCTACTATTGAAAAACATGGCCATATTCTTTGTAACAAGCAAAAGCTCGTTTTCATGATTGCTCTCAAACTCAACGCCTCTTATAACTATAAACCTCAACTCCAATATTCCTCAGACTCGCATACGACAAATTCTCCATGCATCGACACATGTCAGACCACGGTCGCGCCCAAACAGCCAGCAGCCTCCCAATTAAAAACGCACCCGCAAATTGGAACGCACCCACTCACACTAACAAACCGTGCCCCGCCCTTTCACCGGCCGGCCAATCGCAGCCCGCCGCTCGCCCTCCCGCGCGATTCAAGCCTCCCCATTGGCTTTGGAATAACGATTTTGAATTTGGAGGGAATTTTTTGGGTGTTTTATACGTACGAAATCTCGGGGTATCGCAGAACGAGGTATTTTATAGAGACATTGTGGTTTTTATGTTTTTGTCGCCCGGTTATGATAATCTTGTTATGGAGAGGTCGTTTGTTTTTGCACAATGATATTTTTGGGATTTATTCGGTTAAATATATGGTTGGTTGGGGAGATGGCTTCCGAGTATGATATGGATTGGTTGGGGGAGAGTTTAAGGGATGAAATAGGTAGAGAATCATAAAATAAAGTATGATAGTTATGTATGAAAGCAGACTATTCCAAAACAGTATGTGTTCCGCAGACACAAAGGTCGTAGGTATCTATCTATACCTAATACTAATACCTATCTACATAACCCTGGAGTTACCGGAATTTTGTCTCCGCATTTTTTATTAGGTACATAAATATTATAATAATTTCCATAAGACACTTCCACACACAGAAAATTCACTAGGTATAGCTACTCTAATTCTCAAATAATTTTTCATTTATGACACGACGGTATTTGGTGCCTACAGAACCTGCTTAATATAAAAGATCTAGTAAAAGTGTAGTAACCAATCCAAAAACGCATCTTGTGCGGCAAAACCGTGAAAAAACGAATGAAAATAAATTCTAGCTCACGTATAAAATTACTGAATGATTAAGGATGACTCACATTAAAACGGGCCGAATCCGGGCCGAAACTTCCGGCGCTTGCTTTTCTATGACAGACAGCTCATCACGTGATGCTTTCCATAGAAAACGAAGCGCCGGAAGCTCCGGCCCGGACACGGCCCGGTCTAACGTGGGTCATCCTTTACGCAAGAGCTCGTTTTAACCGTGACTGTATTAATAAGGTTCTATTTATCAAAGCTTTAAGATAATACTTAGGTCATACTGAACACTCCTGGACTGGCCACTTAGAAAAAATAAGTTTTCTCATATATCAGAATCCAGAAACTTTCAGTATGACCCACGTAGCAACTTACATGTATAATATTCCATCATGTTCTGGTTATATCTGTAGGCCGCGGAGAGGTCTACCCCCCCTCCGGCCCTCAGCCCGAAAAGGGCCGCAAATGTCGCCTTACTCTGCCCCTCCAGCTTGCTTTTTTTATATCACTCAGCGTAAATCCACTCAATAATCTTTTTTACACTCAGTACCTTCCTTATTTCACTCAGACTCAATACCGTTTTTGTCTCGGTTTCACTTTAACTGCACTCAATACCCTGATTTCACTCAATATTGTCTTTAGTAAACTCAATTCTATTCTCATTACCTACGCTGTCCATCTTTGTCCTCTTTGTAACACAATTTTTTATCCCGGTTGCACTCAAACCTTTGAACCGCTACATTTTTTACCGTTTTTCACCATTTTTTTTACACTGCACTGCACTTTAATTTAGTCATTCATAGTGTCTATTTATAAATTTTTTCACTAAAACACATTTTTAGAAAATGGTAGGTTGAAAAAACTCACTGAAATCTACATTATTCAATAATTTTAAAGAAAAGTTGGACTTTGATAATCCTTGGCGTACCTACTTAAATATACACCATTTCGAACAAAAATCGCTTTTAGTGACTGCTGAAATGGTCATTTTAAAAGAGACTAAGATTGAAAAGTTAAATAAAAGCTCTTATAATTTGTGCGGAAACAGAAGAGTCATAGAATGTATTAGTTCTCTTACATTCCACGACTCTTCTCTATCCGCACAGACTCTACACAAATCACAACATCTTTCAAAAAAATTACCTAGACTACTTCAAAAAGTGAATATTTTGCGAATAAAATACTATGTTTTCAAATGAAGTCCGCGATTTTATCACAGCATCACGATCAACGAAAGACTGAATGCCTCCAACTTTCCGCGACTCAAAAAAGTGCGTAAAAAATCAAAACGAGTGTTGACGATTCGATCGGTTAGTTTCAATGCACTAATGACTTCTAAAAACCGACCGTGGTAATCTCGACTCGGATTGGTCACTTACTATACCGATTGGTCGGTAAATTTGCCGGTTTTTGGGCGATTTTCCGCTGTTTGGGCACTTTTCCGGTTGGGTAAAGGCAGGTGGTTCGTTTTCTCATGAGAAGGCACGGTAGGTGCGCCTGATCAGGAAGTTAGGATCATTTTGCTGTATAGATGTTCGATTGGTTAACGGTTTCGGATAAACGTTTTGGTTATTTAGTTAAGCTTTGGTTGATTAATTTAATGATCTTTAGTCATTACACACAGTTCGCTATTAAGGTGGGTTTAATTGTCTATTAAAAGGCACTTTTAGGGTGCTCAGTGAAGTAACTTTTTATTTACATTCGGCGTCTTAATATGTTGGCAAGAAAAGAATTCTTATTATTTTTAAAATAGATACTTTTTCGACACCGAGTTGTTTTAACGATATAAGAGGCAAACGAGCAGACGAATCGCCTGATGGTAAGCAATCACCGTCGCCCATGGACACCTGCAACACCAAAGAGGTGGTAAGATTGCCGGCCTTACGATGAGAGTACGCTGTTCTCTTAAAGATCGTATCGGTCCGAAAATAACAGGCGACAGCTAAATTCACAGAGAAATCAATCAATTCACCACTTTTTTTGCTGAAGATCACTTCACAATCTTTTGATCTATTTTCCGCCGGGTCACTTAACTCACTTTAATAGCCTTTCTCATTAAGAATACGTCTTAATCGAATGCTGGACGTTCGGCTACAGATGGCTTGCTCTGATTTTGAGGTATATTTTACGCTCGGCGCCGGAGTCGATGAATTGTGACAAGGGGATCAGCTTTCAGTCTGTTGGCCGTGGGATTTCATTTGTCTATTTATTATGACATTCTTTAATTATGTAATAATATGGCTGTGAATGGTATCGTAAACAGGAAGACACTTTTGGAAAACTTTTTCATTTGAATTTGATAACAGTTTGATCCTAAAACTTTCGCCAATTTGTCAAGTAACATTTGCTAATAATATTTGAAATATTCACATTTTGGCACTTATATTTAGACTAGTTTTTGCCTGCAACTTGGCAACATTTACGAAGAACGATTATTTCCTTGAAAACTATCCTTTGTCCTTCCCTGGGACTCAAACTATCATCATATTCATCATATCCACTTAAATTAGTTCAACGGTTAAAGCGTGAAGAGTTGACAGATGAACGTTTATTCATTTATTTGATTTAATTTAGATACTATAGGTACTCCATCTTTGCTTTTCACTGGTTGTTTTTGTACAGTATACTTATTTTAGGTATAACAAATCTCTTTCACATAGCAAACACCAATAACATTTAATATTCTAAACTTTATTATTTTGTAATTTTTGATGTTAAAAGACAATCATAATTATTTTTTTCAATGTTGTCAGTATTAAGTATTTTCATTTTTGTTTTAAGACAATGTAGCACAACAACAAAATATATTTTTCCTTTTGAGGGAACCTAATCTTTTTTCATGTATATTTTTAAGACAAGGTATACGTAGGTATCTGTAATGAATTGATATATTTATTAGATAGGTTCACACAGCAAGTTTCTCGCGGTCACTCGATACCGGGGTTTTGATTTAGACGTGGGTATTAGAATTACATGCCGGATTGTTTTACAAGACCGACACAGGTACATGCTTTGTATTTATTACAAGTAGGTACTGGACTATCGAGAGTAAAACTACTTATAGCTGCCCAGATGGCTATAAAAAAATCACCTATTAAATTCTATTTTGAATCCGTTTTTTGCAAACATGCATTTGTGTTTCTAATAATACGAAGTCGTAACCTAAAAACACAACTGAGTCCTACATTTCGACTATAAAATAATTCGAAAAATATGGTTATTTCTAAGTTTTTGCAAAAAACCGGTTCCGATCCCAGTTTTTGAGTTGTGCTTTTTGTCAGTAAGGACATAATATTAGCTCATATGCAATTACAGTGTTATTAACGTATTTTGTTAAATTATTTGATTACATTTGTTTTACAAAGCATATTGCATTGTCTCTTTACTACTAAATAATTGCACTCGGTTTAAAATATTTGACGAACGACAATTTGAAAAATAGGTACAATTTTTGCACGTCATAGGGCGTTGCCGTTGCGTTAAATAAATAAATAATCAGCAAAATGATTGTAAATTATACTGGTTCCCTTTTTAACAAGCTTTTATTAGGTCGACCTGTATGTAACTAACTATGTAATGGAATCTAAGGTAACTAATTTAACCATCTTCCAAGGATGGTAGCGTCATTAAAATTGGCAGCTGTACGTAGTTCTGATGACAATACAATAATATGGTACTGTCGAACTGCTCTGATGATGAAGACAGGAGGTGGCCATAGGAACTCTGTGATGAAACAACGCAACCTAATTGTGTTAGGGGTTTTTAGAATTATCTCGATGAGTATTAGTTGTCTGTCGTAAGAAAAGTACAGTCAGCGATAAAAACTTGTACCAAAAATTAACTTTTTGCCAAAAACTTATTTCGTTTATTTGAAATGGATAATACCATCTGCGACATTGTTAATTTCTAAAATACTGTGTTTGATCGAAAAATAAGTCGCGAAATAAGTACCTACCTAATAGAGGATTATTAAATTGTCTCGGAGACCACACGGACAACGCCGTCATCGAAACGTCGGAGGTAAATCTTAAAACTTAGATATGTATGCGATTAAGTCCCGGTGTACAATTTAATAATGTGTAAAAATCATGAAAGTTTAAATCAGCGTAATCGAGGATTTGTTACAAAATTTTCACTTTTTCATTGCAAATTTATTTTTCTTCCAAGACATTAAAAATACGGAACCCTAAATATGCTAAATATTTTTTCCACTTCAACATTTAACCTGATCACACTACGTCTCTGCGAAATACCTATCGACATACTATGTAAATTTCCATAGTTTTTTTTGGCAATATTTTTTCTCACATTTTTGATACAAAAATTCCAAAAAAAATTCACAATAACCACTTCAACGTTTAAATCTTTTTACCATAATATGTCACACTACATGTCTGACAGATTGGCACATTTGCCAAGATTGGCACTTGGCGCGTCACTGGCGATTCGGTCGACCGCGCGCGGGGGCGCCAAAACACTCTCTAGCTGCACGTGAACGAAGGGTGCGTTCGGATACTGAGGGAGAGGGTGGAATTTTTTTAAGATGAATTTTCTGAGCTAGCAAATCATAATCATTTATTTGATGCATAATAATAATAATAGTATCTTGGACACGACGCGGATAGTCTGCCGGTTCCTCTCTCTGCAGCCCTGACCACCGGCAGCTTGGGCCTTGCCCCGCTGCTGGCGGCACCCTAGGTTAGGTTTTTTATAATATGTTTATACGTATTTTGTATTGTTTTTGTAAGTGTTTTTGTATTTTATTTTTATATCCATATTATAAAATAACCTAGCCTAAGAGTTCAAATAAATAAAGAGAACTATAATAGTATAAATAATAATAATAATAATTTAATAGTAATTTTGGATACGGCGCGTACAGTACCTACCTCAGTCTGCGGCCTTGACCACCGGCAGCTCCCTGCCCCGCTGCCGGCGGCACTCTAGGTTAGGTTTTTTATAATGTGTGTATTTTTATAAGTTTTTATATATTATTGTAATGTTTTGTAAGTGTTTTAAAATTGTACTGTTATACTCACAATGTATAATCCTAACCTAAGACCCCAATGAAATAAAGAGATTAATAATTAATTAGATATGAAATATGAATGCAAGAAATTATGTAGATACAATATGATTAACTGTGTGTAGTATATATTTGATTATGAACCAATCCAACTAGGAACAACAAACTTTTTTATTATTTGTAATTTTAAGTTAGTCAAAGGTGCCTAGACTTTCAAAGTCTGAAAATTTGGGACGGGAGCCGTGGCCGGGTGGTCTAGTGGTCAAAACATTAGCCGCATAAGCTGAAAACACCGGTTAGATCCCGGCCACCAGAGGGCTAAGTTATACCTATTTTTTTCTTTCAGTTTATGGACCAATTTTTAAACAGTACTTACGTATATACCTACTAGCCTCATTTTATCTTCGCATCTGGGGGCACGGCCGTGCCCCCGCCAAGACAAAAGGCAGGGCAAAAGGCAGTGCATATCTTTTCTCGGCACGTTTCGTCGTATTTTCGAACCCCCGTAGTTTCGGCTTGGTTAGTTTTACTATCCCCATCATAATCATCCCATGTCCATTAAAAAAATATAATATAAACAATCTGTATGCCAATATTTATCGAAATCCTTTCAGTCGTTATTGTACAATGAAAGAATAACATCCTTAGGAGCACATGATTGATTGTTATTGTTTTAATTACGCTTTGCAATTAAGTTAAGGACGGCAAATATTAAAAAATGTAGACGCCAAGTATCCAATTCCCATACAAAATATTTTCGTGGCTTTTTCTACTTATAAAAGGAATACTAAACCTGACTTTTATTACCTTATTCTTCAAGAAACAGTTCTGAATTTAGTTTACTAATGGCTAATGGCGTTCAATTCACATTTTTTTAAATAATCCTATCTCAACAAAAAAAAAAACAAATCGGTGCAAGCTATTAGACGTAAGCTTCTGTACCTGCATGTTCTACTCTTGTCAGCTTTTTGTCCTACTAATATTATAAAATAAATGTGGAAGTTTGTGTACTTGAATATTTGTATCTTTGGGTTGTGCTTTCCTTCAAAAATGGCTGAACCGATTTCCAGTAAGCACACAGATAGTTTATATTATGCAGTTAAAGCAAATCGTGAATAGTTGCGCAACATGGGGCGTAAGTTAAATATTGCAAACGAGAGTAAGTTAAATCGCGACGGCTTGCCGGAGCGATTTATAGACTCGAGTTTGCAATATTATTACGCCCCGAGTTACACACAATGTTTTTCATCACACTTGCGATACAAAAATGAAGTATAAAGACAAAAAACTGTTAATTGTGGTACTAGAAACTTCATTACTCCCTAGGGAAAATGCTTTTTCTATTACTCCCGCTAAGCCTGCGTGCAATACCACATTTACTGAGAGAGTGTGTTGAAAAGATTATTTATCTCATAAGCTTGACAGCACAGAGGTAAGTAAAGGTCATTTTCAGCTCTATGGCATCACAGATTGGATCAAATTTAATTTGGAATAAATTAACAAAAAATATATAGGTATAACAAAACCATCAATTTCTGAAATCGGTTAAAAAAGCCCAAATTTTCTAAACCATCAATTTCTGAAATCGGTTAAAAAAGCCCAAATTTTCTGTAGAGAGATTATCCGAACGCGTGACGTCACGCTCCGCCCGCCCTAGCTTCTATCTCTCTCGCACGATCTGACAACCCTTGCTATGATCATTGCGTTATCTGCGTGATAATATTATAGATAAGTGTTAGATAAGTATAGTTAAGTATTATATGTATAGTAATTTTACTATAATTGAAATGAAATTTTGATTTGTCAAAATAAAGATTCAAAATAGAATGGAATGGGAGACCTTTTTATAGGTCCCTGGGCGGGTAGAGGCTACACAAACAAAATATAATAATAATATTACGTACAAACCATGGAGCGATAACTAGTACAATGTATATGAGAAAATCATCGATAATAAATTTTTACACTAATGGTGCTACTTTACCGCCCTAGTGCAGTAACTAGGACAATACGTGCCTATGACGAAAATTGAAAGAGCCATAACGTACTGTAAAACATTTTACAATACACGTGCGAAAAGGTAATTTTCTACTTACCGCACTAATTTACTATATCGATATTATAGGAACTCCTTATCTGTCATTAAATTTTGCCCCCAAAATTCCAACATCTGGATCTAAGAGATGCTTTTCTTAAGTATTCTACCTATCTCAATCGTGTCATCTAATATATCATCAAATATGTACCTAAATACCTATTATCAAGACCATACCATTAGCGTATGTGTAGGGTATATACATGAAAGCCACAATAGCTCTCTGGTTGGCACAAAGACATCGCTAATGCGCGGTAAGTGCTCTGTTTGACAAATTGGCGGCTGTGTACAGATTGGAGATAATGGACCACTGGGAGTGGGGACTTGGGATAAATATATAAAATAAATAAATATTATAGGACATTCTCACACAGATTGACTAAGTCCCACAGTAAGCTTAAGAAGGTTTGTGTTGTGGGTACTCAGACAACGATATATGTATAAATAATATACAAATACATAAATACATAGAAAACACCAAAGACTCAGGAACGAATATCTGTGCTCATCACACAAATAAATGTCCTTACCGGGATTCGAACCCAGGTTCGCGGCTTCACAGGCAGGGTCACTACCCACTAGGCCAGACCAGTCGTCAAACTAAGATGATTTGATTATTTTATTATACTAGTTAAAAATCATTCAAGGCATCGTCAAAACTGTACTTAAATGACAATAGGGACTGTGCTCGTTTGGAATGATATTACCGCTTCTTTAATACCGTCCGTACTGCCTATATTTGAAATACGCTCCATATTCTGTCAAACGAATCACCAAACAATTGCATAAGAACTAGGGATGTAGTACAGGGATGTACCGACTAGTCGTTTTTGTAGTCGGCGATTAATCGGCGACTAGTCGGCAAAAAATATTAATTACAAATACAAATACAAATACAAATGCATTTATTTCATTACTTTTTACATCAGTTCTTAGGTATAATATAAGGGTTAGGTAGGTAATTAGTCCATCTTAGGTACATGAAGTAAGTACAGTATTTATCTAAACATTGTGCAACAAATTGTGTAAGTAATGAAAAAGGTGCGGGTACAGCTTGCTGAATTTAAACCCGCCCTTGGTCAGGTAATTGGAATGGTATTAAGATTAAATATTTTTTAAATTATGAAATTCACAATAAAAACCAAAACTTTAGTATGTAATTACAGAAAGCAGGACATAAATAAAATAAAATGCCCATATTAGTCCAATGTTACATGTCCATTTTACTTATTTCTCATTTTACTTACTTTTTTTATTTAGGGTACAAAATATGCTTGTATTCATATTAAATTCATGTACTTATTGGTAATTATGTAGGTGTATCGTCGCAGTAGCACGGAACATATTTCAGTTGATATTGAAAGCGCGACGACGCAAGGAGAAATACAATTGTTTTTCTAACGCATCCGAACTTGAATAAAGCTACTACAGTTGCCATACGAATGTAATCTTTATCGGGAAGTACTTATCGATTATGAACTTGGGCGACTAGCCGACTAGTCGGCCGACTAATCGGCCATCTGAGCGCCGATTAGTCGGCTAGTCGGCCAAAACCATAGTCGGTACATCACTAATAAGAACCTATTTATGTATGTAACGTAAATAAATTATTTTTAAACATGGGGGGGCCCTGGCTTTGGGGGGGGGGGGTAAACATCATATGAAAGAGCTCATTTTGAGAATTTCAAATATATTTTTTTTATAATTTTTAATTAAATAGGTTAGAAGTTATTTAAGAAAATATCCAAAAAATGAATAGCCGAAATTCACTATTCCCCCCTTTATCTCCGAAAATTTTGAAAAAAAAAAGATAGATATAATAGTTCTTTACCTATACTGATGATGATTACCTAGATGACAGGAAAGCCTATTAGAAATGTGCAGTCAAAAGTGAGCCGGACTTAATGTACGGAAACCTTGGAACGCAAGTCCGACTCGCACTTGGCCGGTTTTTTATTGATAGCCTTCCTGTCTTAATAAAGCCTAAAAATGACTAAGACGAGTTTTATTATTTTTATTTTTCTACTCGTCGACTGCAATGGTTGAATTAAGACTTCGTATACCAAAGTGAAAACGCATACTTTTTTCACTATGGGACCCCAACTCAACTATAATATTCATTTCAATACAGTTTAGTCAACTATAATGAAACTGACCAATCGAAAGCGCGGAGCAAGTACCAGGGCCTCATGAGTTACGAGAAGGTGTCGTTGACCAACCGGCCGGGGGCGCGGGGCGCGGGGGCCGGGTCGCGTACGAGTATGAAGGTATCGCGGCTGCTCGCGGATCTTAGCTGTATACTTTTGGTTTTTTTACCTACATATGTGATTCTTCTATTAGTTTTAAGTATTTTTTTTTGACTCGTAGAAAAAGTATTGTATACAATAGTGATATAATCAAGCTTTTCAATCTCGTACCTTACTTAGGCAACTCAGCAAGCTTCATTGCCTAAACACGGCACTGGACTGAAAAGCTCTCCATTATATCACGATTGTATAAAATACTATTTATTGATCCCATTTAAATAGATTGTACCATTTAGGTAAAAAGCATATTTTTATTAATATAAAACCGAGATCATAAGATTTTTGTTGCTGCAAAACATGTAGATAGACAGACCATGATGACTGAAAACTTCCCAAGTTCTCACACACAGTAGTCGGCCCACCACTGCGGCAAGGTTTGACTATTCGATTATGGATTTTGATGTACTACAACACAACCCCATACCAAATTGAACTTTAATACAAACGTATTACGGTACACATTAGCTTGGATATGTATAATTGTATATATTATTGTATAATGTTTTGCTTCATTAGACTAAATGCTTGAAATTAATTATCTTATATAATATATTGGGGTAATGGATGATATATTGTTATATTATATCTTTTGTTAATATATCTACTAGGTACACTTCATTAGGTTTTAATGGAAGCTTTGATATATACGTATATTTGTCATATATTATGTGATTTTGGTAAAAACTACAAAAATAATTTTGAATTACTTAGAATTTTGGTTTATCTCAACTATGACTGTAATATCTATGCGCTATGTCAATTGTCATTACTTCAAAAATATCAAACTTTTTTAATAACTTCATTATCTTCCGTCATTCTTTCTGTCATTTCTGATTCCGTAATTTTAATCAATTCACTGTCAATAGTAATGTCATTTCGAGTATCATTACTTTGACATAACTCCAATACTGAAGCAAGATATTTATATAACTTCATTACTTACCGTCATTCCTTCATGCCAATCCCTACACTATTACTAAAAATGTCATTTCTTCAAAGTAATGTCATTATTCATGATACCCATACTACAATTATTCAAAAATATCAAAAAGCGATAAAACCAATAAACATGACCACGCTAAAGTAAAAGTTCCCATGCGCCGGCGCAATTAGTCACGCTCCGGGAACGAACCTGCGACCTTCGGGAGCTAAGTTTAGGGGATCTTTAATGTACTTATTGTAATTTGTATTATTTTAATACCTAGAATAAATAACACAATTTCCGTGAGACACACACATAACACACACAGACAGAGCGTTTTCGACTTAAAATACGTGACCCGTTTTTAATATAAGTAATTATTTAATTAATATTTTAATATGCCTAGAATAAATAGATTAAGAGTTATAAGTCACTCACAACAGCAATACAACGTAAAATGTCTTGCACGTCGAAATCACAAAGGAAGACAATTGCACTGCGAACGTTTACGTTCTACGTCTTTTATTTTTAATTTAAGGTTGGCCGAACACAACCGTTATGAATCGGTAGTCGTCTAAGTAAATCGAAATAAATTTTTCATTTTAGGTCGCAACAAAGCATTATTAAATTTATTATATTTTCTTATTATTATTTTTTAACCATATAATTCTAGCTTTATTTAAATCTCAAATAAAAATTCATTAAACGTCACAATTCGATACCTCAGTCTAGGTGCCATCCAATCGTAATCGCTTGCTGTGACAATCGATTTGGGTTAGTTACATCTCTATAAACGTCAGTCATAATGTGTCAAATAATGCAAATAGGAATAATCCGACTTTAGTAAGTTTTATTTCAAGCGGATGTTACGTAAGCATTTGCTAAAACAAGAATTCGAAGAATATCCATCATTATTATATTTATAGTACGCATTTTATAAATATGTGGTAGTTTATTTATTTATTTATGTAGTTTATAAGTATAGTTTGCTTTTTTTTTAATTCAGTAAATATATTTCTCTCTCTGCACCAGTTGTAGGTATCTCTGTTTGGTCCTATGGTTGACTGGTAGAGAGCTAGAGAGTGCCATTTGGCAATAAGTCCGCCATTTGTACATTGTTGTATAAATTGTGTACAATAAAGTTTAAATAAATAAAGGTGTCTGTTACATTACTCGTAAACATATTAAGTTGCCAGCTGATACACTTGATACTGATACTGCGACCGCAACTTCCTTGGGAACCTGACTTTTAACCGAACTTATTGTTTCTTATTCTACACTTGAGGTTAAGGATACACAATTGGGTACTTTCTAATTAAAATAAATTATTTCACACCGTGCACGAAAATCACCAGATAATTCTTAGAAAAACATAGAAAGTAGTTATTTTTAAACACAATTTACATTTAATAAATCAGATAGAAATATAAAAAGTAGGCGAGTTGACCGTGACGTCACACACAGGTTTTCATATAAATTCCATATTGGCAAATCGTTTTGACAGTTCTAAAAATGAAGCTGATTTGACTAGTAGGAAAGTACCCAATTGTAGGTGAATCTGTGCGGAAAGAAAAGAGTCGTGGAATGTATGGGGCCTACAGACAATCCAACCTCTAGACATAGCATAGTCGCGCTACCCCCTCTGCCACACATACGGTAGCGTTACTCCATCTTCGAGTCAATTCCGTGCCGTGATTGGTCCGTGTCTTTGAACGGACCAATCACGGCACGGGATTCGCTCACCTCGTCCCCCCGCACCCCCGTATTTTTGGCAGCATCGGTTTCATGAAAGAATTGGCCTAAGCTCAGTCTAGAGGTTGGATTGTCAGTGATGGGGCCCTATACATTTCACGACTCTTCTCTTTCCACACAGATTCTTCTAAGTAAAACCTCTAGAAAACTTCTAGTCTGAGGGGCTACCGCGAAAACCGAATTTCGCAAATTGCGGGCATTTTTTTCTGTCACTCTAATTACGCCTTCTTTGGAGTAAATATATTCTTAATTCCGCTCCAGCCTCGTAGAGGGCACATCTCGCTCAATCAATATTAAACCCTAAACCATTGCAATAAAGTACATTTTAGCAATATTCTCGGTTTAAACCCCAGCCTCGTTCGGGGCACGTCTCGTTTTTTCCGAACTGCCGGTTTCCCTTTCGATGCGCGTGACCATCGCGACTTCATTGACGCAACTTTTGTACTAACTTAAATGGCTGATCACAGGTGGATCTTATGTCTTTGCAATAAGGATTACGAATTGACAGTTAACAGCGGTAACGGTGGTATAGTCACCTGCAATAATATGTTACTCTTTGAAGGCCGCAAAAATATGTGACACGCTCTTATGGCTCTACAAATAAGATCGTGTCAGATATTTTTGCGGCCTTCGTTGTGTAACAAATTATTGCAGGTGACTCGTAATCATGTAAAGTCGTCTAGTGTATATTGATCCTACTTACTATTTCATATTTTTGGTGATTTTACTGAGATTTTTTGTTATTTAGGAGATATTATAATTCTACCAGAGAACACTGATTTAATTCACGATTTTTACACATTATTAAATTGTACAACGGGACTGAATCGCGTATCTCCGAGACCACGGGGACAACGCCGTCCTCGAAACGTCGGGGGTAAATCTTAAAACTTAGATACGCGATTATGTCCCGTTGTACAATTTAATAATCTACTAGAGAACTTTTAAGTACAAAATAAGAATAAGAGAGGTATGTGGCACAGCAAATGTTATCTCGCTTTGTGTGGTAGGGCACAGCACGTAGGGCAGTAGGGCAAACGGATATAATTTTGCTCATATTTAGAGCAGAGCCCAACTGGGGAAGTACCTCCACCTCACAGAAAACCACAGCCAAATAACCATATACCTACATTCTACTCATAGTAAAGCGCTCATCGGAAAATCAGCGCTAGAAGTCACCAACAACATGCTGAGATGAGGCCATATCGTGGTACTTTTCTTTATGTGATAGTCAGCAAACGAGCAGACGAGCCGCCTGATAGGAAGCGGTCATCGTAGCCCATGGACATAAGCAACATCACAGGAGCCACTTAAGCGTTGCCGACCCTTGAGAACCCTAAATACCCGCTTCTTGAAGAATCCCATGTCGTAGCGCAAAGGAAATACCTCAGGAGGCAACTCATTCCACATTCTGCACGTTCTGGTTATTCATTCTACGCTTTTGTTAAAATGTGTTAATTGTCTCGTGTGTGTTTACGTATACAAATATTTCTATTTTATTCTAGTGCGTGAAGTGCGTCTAGAGTCAGACCAAGAAAAGTCTGCAGCGATTTTGATAGCCCACGCAGTCAAGTGTTATTTATACGTCATAATTTCATAGACGTTTGACGTTTAATAATAACACTTGCACTACGTGGGTCTCAAAATCGCTGCAGACTTTTCTTGGTCTAACTCTAAACCATTACCTAAGTAATAAGGATTTGCATTTTTTGCCTTTGCCTGCCACTTTCGCAGATTTTGAAGGACTTTTGTTTAAACCCTCCTATAGGCTATATTGAATGCGATTGATTAGCATAAAATAAAGTATATTTATACTATTATACAGTAAACTCAAAGACTAAACTCTCTCTCGCACGTCTCAGCCACTGTCAAACCAAAACCGGTAGCCGCCTTGTAATATCGAACATTGTTGTCAGCGCGTTATTTTGTTATACAACTTTTTATTATTGAATGTAAATGTCAGTAAAGTTGGAGCGTCAGTGACAGCGGAAACCGTTTAGGGTTATGGCGGACAGATGGCAGCACTAATATTTGATAGCCTTGAAACTTGATAGTCAAAATCAATTTTTGGAGTGAAAACTTCTTTAGCGGCGCTGTGCACTTTTTGAGGTGGGGAAAAAATGTTAAACTCGCGACAGATCACGTGAGCGTAAGACGGACACGTGGCCTGATCGAAAGTTACAATGTCATTGAGTTTTTCTTAATTGATTTAAATGCCATCTAGTGAGTTTCCCTCTAACTGGTATTAATATAACTCGAGTACTAACAGTGATGTGCTTAGGGTTTCAAGTAATGCGACGAAATAACGCTAGATGGCGTTAACCTCGATTATACAGACATTTTGCACTAGTCATTGAGTTTTCACTTCTGCCGGCACTCCCGGAGTGCAACCCGTTGTTTTTTAACAAGAAGATACGTCTGCGAGAGATATTCCCGGAAGCCGAAAAAAGAAGCCGGAAGCGTAACTTTTTCCATTTTTTCCTTTAATATAAAATTTTGACTTGATGGTAATTTTGTAGTTGGTACCTAAATTATGTAATGGCTCCTCTACACGATAGCCCATCATACTGGTCTAGCGTGTGGAGAGCGCAGTGGTGTCGGATGGCTTGCGGCGCGGCAGGATGGCGATGGGATCCCAGTAAGGGCATTTTATTCGTGTGATGAGCACAAATATTTGTTCCTGAGACTTGGGTGCTTTCTAAGTATGTGTATATTATATATATCGTTATCGAGTACCCACAACACAAGCCTTCTTGAGCTTACTGTGGGACTTAGTCAATCTGTGTAAGAATGTCCTATAATATTTATTTATGCTACCTTAAGTTTTCCAAATTAATCTCAAATCCTTTGTGAGAGATCAACTAGTCTCTGAGAATCAAAACTAAAGCAACTTACACACCACGCACGCACCAAAATACATAGGTAATTAAAGACGGGACGGCCACGAAAACCAGGGAATGTGTCAGTTCAGTATTAATCAGTCATGATGTTATTAGGTACCTCCTAATTTGATCGGTAACGTCACAATCTTACAATCGAATCAACCACTTTTCTCGTCACATTCATATACATCGAAATCGTTTGTGACCACTTTAATGGCTCCTCTACACGATGGGCCAACGCCGGCCACTCCAAGGGACGTATTTATGTGTTAGAGGGAGCAAGTGATATTGCTATCTCATTCCTGCGTCCCTTGGAGTGGCCGGCGTTGGCCCATCGTGTAGAGGAGCCATAAAATTATCACATGAGTAGTAAGTGCAATTTCTTACGTATCGATATCGTTTTATCGACATAGGTAACGTATACTCGTGTCTATTTTTTCTTTGCTATTCCTGGTACCATTCCTGTCAATCTCATGTCAATTTAGTTCGCGAGATTTTGGAGACGACAAATTAAATACATCCTTAGCATGATAAAGATGCATTTAATATACCCGCTGGCACTAGCACCTGACTCGCCCGCCGAACTAATTTCACAGCGATTAGAGCAAGTGTACTCGCACAAAAACTGTCCATTCACCGACGCTGGAAAGTGAATGAATCTCGACATTCGTGGACCGGTTCTATCCCTTACGGCGTGTCGGTTAATGTGCGGCGTTTTGGTGATTATAGTGAGAAAAAGGGTAATGTGATGCTGGTAGCTGAGAGGTAAAGCTTAAGGATGATCGTGGATTCAAACCACCGCTTTTAATGTCGCCTGTGTCTCTTTATTTTGGTTTAAAGCTTAAGTTGCATACATTCCTTATACATCTCTGCTCCCATACTACCTGTTTTTGAAATAATTCTAATTCTGTTTTTATGCCGGCCATTAGCTTCTTAAACTTCCTGCTACGCTGCTGCTACGTCGATTGCATGTCGATTGATTTGTATTTTTGACATAAATTTCCGCGAGAGAGATACAAAGTGAGACAGTATCATTAAAAACGTTATATTTTCATAGAAATTTGACATTAATTTATGACATTTTTGTCATTGCAAATGCCATGCAGAGTAATCTTGGTACGACTCTAGATTGGTGCAACTATTTTTTTTTATCCGTAAAAAATGATTTAAAAAAATCTAATTAATCCATCGTACCTTTACGTTAGGTACTTCAAACCTATAAAAAAATCAGCTGTATTCGAGTTATTCCATTGAAAAAAGGCGGATAATTCCGAAAAGCGATTATTATTACAAGGGAATATGAGTAATTAGATAATTATTTTCAGGGATACCCAATTTCTCGAATACACGTTAATCGGAATATTACCAGTATTCAATGAAACAATAGCGAACTATCCATAGTGAACGGAAGTTAAAAAAACTTGGAAACTGAAGTAATTACGAGCAAATCACAATTGTTACGTAATTACAACTCTCCATTGTATCGATCTAATTACTGCAGAGCTATGAATGGACAGACATGACCAGTTTCATTATAAATGAATATTTGAAACGCTCTTAATTCATCGTGTTTTGTTTATAAACGAATATTTGAGGTTTACTACAATGACCTTAAGATGACCTTAAGTTCGCACGCGTTATTAACACAACTGAGGATATCACCTTACTTCAGAGCGATATTATAAGACTGAGTAGCTGGTGTAAGCATAACCGTATGCACATTAATATAAAAAAATGCATCCATATGAAATTCACCCGAAAACAAAATGTAACACAGTCAGACTACCATATAGACGGATGGAAACTGAACGAAGTTGAGAACACTCGCGATCTTGGAGTTATTTTCGACAACAAGTTAACGTTTATCCCCCACATAGAAAATATTCAAGAGGGCATTTAAGACTTTGGGCTTTGTCATAAGAAACACTAGATCATTTAGGCGCAGCGCAACCAAAATATTACTATAATATAATAGTCTGGTGAGGAGTATTATGGAATATTGCATTATGCTACTCACTCACTACGGTTAGAGCGTATTCAAAAAAGGTTCACTCGTCACTTAGCTTTTCAGGCACGTGTTATGGCTAAAACATCAATATCCTATCAACGGAAACTGCAATATTTCAAGATGGATTCCCTAGAAGACCGACGGACGCTCTTAGATGCAACTTTTTTGTACAAGTTAGTGAACCACAAAATAGATTGTCCACAACTACTGACACTGTTGAACTTTAGTGCTACATCTCATTTCCCCCGTAATGCTATCACCCCTCTTTACGCCCCTCTTAGAAGATCAGTTTCAGGCACTAACTCTCCAATATGCAGGTTATGTAAAATTGCTAATGGTTGCTGTGACAAGGCAGATATGCACTTTGACCCACTAAATAGATTTATAACATTTGTCCGAAAATATTTGTTAAAATATAAATAATTAGATAATAAGTTTAAAAGTATTATTATAGCTGTTTACTTATATATGTTTTGCATGCGGTGTTTACCTGTAACTGATTGTGACACCACTCCTTATATGCATTAGCTAGTACTTTTTTAATGTATCGATGTCAACAATTGTTGGTGAACCTTAAATAAATAAAATAAAATAAAATAAAAATGATTACGACGATAGCATAGGACTGGGTTTTAACTTATAACATACAAAATAGGCTAAATGTGTGTCAAAATGTGTTTTTATTTGATTTATCGCCTCGGTTTTGTCACTATAATTAGGTAGTTACTAACTACTACAAAAATAACTGAAAATAAATGAAAATTGGACATGTATTTTGGTTATTTTTTTCGTCCAGGAATAGATAGTTAAATTCCTAAAATGTTGAAATCCTGAAATGTTGACTTTGATTTGACTTGAACTTAACTAGACGGAGCCCCGCTTCGCGGGGCTCCTATTTCTAGGCGGTTTGCCCTTCGGGCATCTGAAGCTACCTAACGAACCTAACCTACCTACCTATTGATTTAGTCTGATATCAGTGATATCCGTGAAAACATTATTCAACATTTTGAGAATCCAACATTTCGATAATTCAACATTATGAGAATTCAACTTTCTGTTACTGGAGGACTTTTTCTATTGAGCCAACTTTGGCCTTTTAAAGTTTTATTTATGATCCAGTTCCCGTGTTCCCCAATTTTTTCATGACATTAAAACGAAAAAAAAAAACAATCCTTCTGCGTTAGCCCCATCGGAACTGACCATGATTAGAACTTATATCTTGGCAATAAGGTATACAACTTGTCAGTTAACGAAATGAATGAATGAATGAATGAATGTTTATAAATATAAGAGTACTCACCGTCTCCGCTCTGGTTGCTGCTGTGGGCGTGGTACTGCTCATCTGAAAAGTCGTACTCTACGTCAGGTCAGACCATCTGCTCTCTTCTCATACAAATTAATAGTTGATGGTACAGGTGATACAACAAACAAAGGTTGCTAGCAAGTCTTGCGAAAAAACAAAGATGTATTTGATAAAAAATTGATTATAAAAAGATTAATGTCATTAACGTGTCTAACGCGATTAAATTCATTATTTTACATGTGCATTTCTTGATTGAGAAATTCCATACTAAAGGGAAGGTATTATTTCCGTACACGGCGGGTAGAAGTTGATAACTCGCGGGAAAAAATGAAAGAAATTTGAACCTTATGCGATTTAATTTTAAGTTCAAATTTCTTCAATAAAATATCTCGAGTTATCAACTTCTTCCCGCCGTGTACCGATTTAGTCAAAATGATGACTAAATACCCTCAACATTATGTATGACTTTTATAAACATTGAGATTTTTAAAGAGTTTACTTCAAATTTGTTTCCAAAAAATTTACATACATATACCTATTGAAGTTTACAAATTCTACACAAATTATTATTTATTTAAATTACGTACCTCCATTCCTATGGTCACCCATCAACTCCTGACTCTGCAGCGTCGGTGCATGGATCAGCACCTTCTGCTGAGGACTGTGAGGGTCCAGACCCTCAACCTCCAAAAGCGGAGCATGGGGCTCATATCCATGAACAATCAGGGGAGGCGGGTGAAGATCCATGGCTTACACTCTCAAATCCACAGACACTTAACACATAGTTGGTGACACAACACAATGTTTCTTTTTTTCTTTTTTTTAGGCACTGTTGTCAGCACTATTTGATACAAATTTTTCTGTCTGTCACTTATAAACACTGTTTTTTATTGTTTTCAATAACACTTCGTTGTCCAAAAAGTTCGTTGGCCACTTCTACACGTTTGCAACTCACTTTAAACTAACGAGTACTTTTGCGGATTTTATTTTGCACATGGCAACATTCGTCACCGTTTCTTGCGGATCTTCTGTTTCAGCATTTTGCGTTTCTGTAACAAAAAAAAAGGAATTAGTCGGTGAAATTTAACTTTCTTTGAGCGCTCGCTTTTTTGAGCTATTTTTGTGAATTAATTTAGCCAAAATGCAAGAACTTATAAATAAGAAAATAGATTAGCTTTAGATTCTCGGAAGTTCGATAAAAATGAGGTATCAGTTTAAATTTTTTACTTTAATTTTTTTTCGTTTGTAGGTATAAAATTCGGGCGCTGTGTTAGGCCACTGCAACTCTACCACTGGTTGTAATAAGCCTAAATAAAAAAATACTTTCAGAATTATTTAAAATATATTGGCTTTTCTTACAAATAACTACAATACTGTTTGCTTGCTGATATTATAAAATATGCTCCACATATAATTTTAACCGTATATGGTCATATCTGTAGTAGTGTA
Source organism: Cydia amplana (assembly GCF_948474715.1). Classification (NCBI taxonomy): domain Eukaryota; kingdom Metazoa; phylum Arthropoda; class Insecta; order Lepidoptera; family Tortricidae; genus Cydia; species Cydia amplana. The sequence continues at coordinate 1,611,031 of NC_086090.1, forward strand.
GTGTGTCGGACAGCGGGTTTGAATATGCAAACAAACGCTCAAGGAAGCTTGGGATAGGTCAGGTCGGAGCTAGGAAAGTTTGGAGTGGGCTTCTTGGTTTTACAATGCTTTCGTTGTGAGAAAAGTGGTCACATGCTCACATGTGACGTCCGCCTTCTAACTTCTCCAACGTTCGAATTTTTTTTGCCTCCCCCTTCCCCCAATTAACTCGAAATTTTTTTTAAGCCGGTTGAAGTTATAACCTGCCAATGCTGCTTGCATAAACGCATGCCATAAAAAAAATTGCTATGAATTGTACCTACTGATTATTAACATTATTATTTCCGTTGATAAACGATAATTATTTATTGGTATTACTCAAGAGGATTTAATATATTAATAAGATTAATGGTGAATGAACACTAGAGTTAAACCAAGAAAAGTCTGCAGCGATTTTGATAGCCCACGCAGTGCAAATGTTATTTTAAACGTCAAACTTCTATGAAATTATGACTATAAATAACACTTGCACTACTTGGGCTATCAAAATCGCTGCAGACTGTTATAGGTCTGACTCTATTTAGTTTCATGTATGCCTTTGACAGAACAAGATACGAGTTTTTTTCAAAGTAGTGACGTTATACAGTAGTACAGTCAAGGGTAAAAATATGGGTGCACAAATCATACTCAAAAATATGTCCCATGTCAGCGAATTAAGAACTATCTATGGGACATATTTTTACCTACCTATATAACCTAATATAAGTTGTCTACCTCTATCTACACCCATATTTTTATAGTTGATTGTACTATATAAAGATATGTATAAATACTTATAATTATTACATAGGAAGCATCCAAAACTCAGCAAATAAAATTATAAGTAGTGTTAGAATATCATAAGGCAAATGCCTCATCCTATCGCAGCTAACTTCACGTGGACCAAACAATGGGCAGCTCAGGGCACGAACCTCGGACCGAGTTTAAATAATACATACATTTCCGCAGAAGCCTTGATTTAGTGCGCAAGCGCTTTGTGCACAATGCTACGATTTTTACTGTCAACGCTACTGTGGGTTTAGCGAAATAATGATCTGTATTTTAGTAACAGGTACAGTCTGCATGTCTTATTAGGGTTCCGTAGCCAAATGGCAAAAAACGGAACCCTTATGGATTCGTCATGTCTGTCTGTCCGTCTGTCCGTCTGTCTGTCGGTCCGTACGTCACAGTCACTTTTTTCCGAAACTATAAGAACTATACTGTTGAGACTTGGTAAGTAGATGTATTCTGTGAACCGCAATAAGATTTTCACACAAAAATAGAAAAAAAAAGCGGCCAAGTGCGAGTCGGACTCGCCCTTGAAGGGTTCCGTATTTAGGGGATTTATATATGACGTGTTAAAAAAAAACTACCTACTAGATCTCGTTCAAACCAATTTTCGGTGGAAGTTTGCATGGTAATGTACATCATATATTTTCCATTCTCCATGATTATTTAGTATGTTATTGACACAATGAAAAACTAGGTTTATAGGTTATCCTTTTTTCAAAATTTGCAATACAAAAAAAAATCTTTTGTCAGTAGCTATACTTCCCTCTATCAGTGCTTGGTAAATAATTTTCACGCGTAGTCTGATCTACTACTTTTGATGCTGACTGTACATTCTGCAGATTTAGCTAAGCGGGCGAGGTGTTTAAAATTATCTACACACGGTCATATTTAACAATACAGTTGTGCTCATATCATTTTTAGTATCTAAAATACTATATAGTTATAAAAATAATATGGACGGAAAAGATATTGAGTACGAGTATAATTACTGACATAATTTTTTAAGTCATACATACACACATTATTTTTATACGAGATAAATTGAAGGTTTCGCTGTAAAACACAATATATTAAAACAACTAGTTAGTAGTTAATTCATGACTAATGTCACCTTGTCCGCTCAGATAAACTTAACAATACTTATACATAATTCTAATCCTTGAAAAACATAATCTAACACATAAACATATACATAAACATAATACGTAAGCAATGATTACATAGAATTTTCTTTTTACGACTATATCAAGCAAGATTGGACTTTAATTTCATAGACGTAGGATTCAGAGCGAATACATTTAATAAACCGGGGTATACAAGAGATAGACATCGGCGGATACGTGTGAAAACTGTGTGGGAAACCGACACACATGAGCGCGGTGGCGGATCGTAAATGCGGAGATATGGTCAAATGGCGTTTGTTAATGAGATTAATATTGTTCTTGTGTTTTTTTAGTGTCTTTGTTATTTTTAGAATGTTAGTTAAAGTGTTTTATTTAAATAAATTTCTAGAATTTTACAAATTACAAAATTTTGAAGTTTTGGGTTGGATAGGTATATAAAAAATAGAGTAGCTAACAATATGGATTTTCCTATAAATATATTTTCACATATTGACAAGATAAAACACCTGAAAATGGCATTTTTATTCATTTATTTCAAATGTTTAATTCGCGCTAAAAATAAATGCTTTGAAAGAAGTTTTTAACAACTAATTTAAAACGGCATAATACATGGGAAATCGCATTAAATAATATTAAGCGGCTTATATTGTATTTTCTAAAATTTAAAAACACTACTACACATAACAAATTTTTTTTTGTGCGTTCGGCAGGGGCAGCGGCTGAGTTAGCGGCGGCTCGGAAGCGGGAAAAATATGCAGTATTGGGGAACTACTTGTTTGTCCCTCTTGCTGTGGAAACCACTGGCTGTTGGTGCGCTGAGGCAAGGACTTTTATTGGGGAAGTGGGCAGGCGTTTGAGACAGAGTGGTCATGATCCTCGTTCCGGGTCGTTCCTCATGCAAAGGTTGTCCATCGCGGTTCAACGTGGCAACGCGGCGAGCGTGATGGGCTCCTTTGCGTCTGGAGGGGCGCGGGGCGAGTTTGGTGTATAGGTTTAGTACTTGTTAGTTGTTAGTTTAGATTAATATTTAGTAGTAGTGTTTAGTTTTAAGAGTAGGTACCTATAGTTGATTTTAATGTATTTTTTTTATATAATGAATGAATAATAAATCTTTATTTTACAAATAATGCATTTATATTTAGGAAATACAGAAGTCAAATATCCACAACGCAGGCTTCGTCAGGTGGCCAAAAATGGAAATCAGCAACATCCTTCGTCCAAAACAAACCAATGATGATATCCGCAACAGGATTCGTCATTAAAAAAAAATTAACAACATTTTTTATCAATTTAAAAAGCATCGATATCTCCAGATCGGCATCGCTGTGATCTCATCTGTACCCCCATTGTTTCCAATTCCCATGGCCTTGGGCCTTTTTGTATGGTTTTGTGGTACGAATGCTCGCTGGTCACTGCCCGGGGATTACAGGGTTTATATCACTGTTCCTACTTATATATTATGAATTTATAAATTGTATTAAAACCGGGTATAATTATTACACCGCAGTTTGACTTTGTATACCCCCTATACGGCTACCATCAGTTTGGCACTGACATAAAGACTGACATCAGTAGGCTCGATAGTAGCTATTATGCAGTATGGTCGAACCTGCACCGTTCCTTAGCTCCCTATGAAATGTAGTAGGTAGATAAGTAGGATAATAAGTTAATTTTAAGTACTAACATAGTCTAATTTACAAGTTCCTGCATGCACATGTTCGACTAACATATTATGGTTTTTTTGTGGTCCGAAATAAATGATTTTTTTTTTATAAACGCCGTCGAGAACGTAAATGTCAGTTTTGACACTGTCAGTGACCCATGGTAAACGCTCGATGTAAATTTCATACGATAGCGTGACCGCGCCACGCGCGTGACGTGACGTACACGGTGCGTAGAGTCTGTGCGGAAAGAGAAGAGTCGTAAAATGTATTGGACCCCATACATTTCACGACTCTTCTCTTTCCCCACAGACTCTACACATCTGCGTTAAGTGTCAATTTTGTATCGGATTTTGAGTTTCTAAAAAGTCCCGCTTGGCGCGCTGTTTAAAATCAAATCAGAAACTATTACTTGTGAAAGCAAAATGATGTAAATAATCGTATATGATTCATAATTGTTACGTATTTGCCGTGACTTATTTTTCAAAAGTGTTTTTCAATAAAAAGACACGTCAAGATTGTTTACCTTTTTTCTAATGCTAAAAAACGACATATAGTTGTAGTTTAACTTATGTTCCTAGGCTTTAAGAACCATGATGTTGCCAGACTGAAAAGTGGTGAAGTTACCCACAACAGTCCCTACAATTTCCGCCTTTTACAGAACAGTTCTCATTCATTTGCCATTCTAAAATAATTTGGTTGTTTATATTATTAATAAACTTTATTATTTAATAGGGTTACAATAATTTTCTTAAATTTGTCGGGTCGATTTAAGCATTTTAAGCCTTAGTCGCCAATCGGTCGGTCGGAATTAGTCCTTTTCTCTTTAGTTATAATATTATTATGTATGATATTATTTGTATAGTCTCCTTTTTTGGAATTCACGGGCCTATAAATCCCGGTTTTTTGATAGTCTTGCGTAGGGATATAGATCCAACACGTAGAGGCCCTTTGGAGAGCTGTAATGTCATGTAGAACGATAGTAATGATATTATTATTAGTGTGCAAAAAACAAAAAAAGTAAAAACAGAAAAATTAAAACATTTTGTTCTCATCCGTCTATCGCTCGTATTATTTTATTATATTTAATACAAAACAACCATATAACGAGCCATTAAACGTGTGAACGACGGACGGACATGACACCCACACTAACTATACTTTGATTATATATATCTGCGGTCAAATAGGTTGGGAGTTGGGAAGATGAGCTACTGCAGGATTTGGAAAAAAATGTGTTACAGCCATAACTACATACGATATAAAAACATACGATCAAGCACTTTAACAGAAGCGTGTTCAGATATTTGTGAGGTCGTAAAAAAGAACTAAAAATTATGTTAAATAAATAAACAGCCATATTCGAACTTTAAGATACGTCAAATATAAGATATTTAAACGATATGGATCAGATATGTCAGTGTCAAATAAGTGTCAAAAGTGACGTTTCTTCAAAGAAATCCGTAATCGGAATCGGAATTTGACGTATCTTAAAGTTCGAATATGGCTGTTTATTTATTTAACATAATTTTTAGTTCTTTTTTACGACCTCACAAATATCTGAACACGCTTCTGTTAAAGTGCTTGATCGTATGTTTTGGAGTACTATACCTACTTAATCTATCGGTGTATGACTTTGAGTAGTTTATATGACTGCTACATAATGAAAGGCATTAAGATACGAGTGTGGGTTTATGAAACGAGCTAGAAGCGAGTTGCATAAAACATTACAAGAGTGTATTCATGTCTAATTATGTATAGTTACATACACTGTCATAAAAGTCATTACAAGTACGTTTCACGGAAAAAAAAATGTAGTGTTATAAAATTATAATTTTGTTGTCGAGTCTTGTTATTTTACCATGTAATAAGATTAAAATAGTACATTAATAACATTTAATACAATTAGTATAAAGGATACGAATCTATATTTGGTCAAACCAATTTGTCAGTCAGTAAGAACCAGAAAAACTATACTCATCCTTTTCTTTTGGGTACTAGTACTAGTGTAAGACAAATATAGTATGATTCTCTCTGTCTATATTTGAAATGAGACAGTCCTTTGATAAAACTACATAAATTGTAATCATCGTTCTGACCTTGACAGTATTCACCTAAAATCGGCTTAAATTAAAATCCAAAATGGACGTGACGGAATATTTCGCCTAAAAAACGTCAGACAAGTTAAAACAATCGTTCTGGTACCAGACAAAATGATTCACAAAGGAATTGTTAATTAGGGTTAGGGTGGCCATATTGCTGTAGAAAAATATAGGACAGTACTGTAAAAGAACTCAACTATATAGTCCAGTACGACAACTATCGTCCACAAGTTCAATCCGTACTCCCTAATAATATTATAAACGTGAAAGTATCTTTGTCTGTATGTCTGTCTGTTACCTCTTCACACTTAATCCGCTGAACAGATTTCGATGAAGCAGATTTGTTTGAGGCGCGAGACAGAACATAGGATAGTTTTATCATAAACTAGCGACCCGCCCCGGCTTCGCACGGGTTAACAAATTATACATAAACCTTCCTCTTGGATTACTCTATTAAAACAACCGCATCAAAATCCGTTGCGTAGTTTTAAAGATCTAAGCATACAGACAGACAGACAGCGGGAAGCGACTTTGTTTTATACTATGTAGTGATATAATAATAGGAATAATTATTTGCAATTGAAGTTTATTTATTTCTATCGATAAAAATCTCAAGTAAAATCTCTCAGTTCGTCGTAAATATACAGGCCAATTCTAACGTAGAATGACACCTAACTGATGTCATTCAGCGCATTTCGCTCGTACTTGTCCGGCTTCTGATGTCAGTTTACGTCCGATTAAGTAAGTATATTATAGTAGATACAAGTGTTTTGAATACAGGTTAAAAATTATTGAGGACAGTCTTTTTATCCTCGATAAAGTGGTCACCCTACACCGTTAGGTAGAGCCGATAACACGTCGCTACAAGCATGGATGCCGGTTAGGTATTCAAGAGTACTAGTAGACTACTTCTTTTCCAAGGACTCTAAATTTTTTTAATTTTTAATCAGTCTCTCATTCCACGCTAAAGTGGTCACCCTACACAGTTAGGTAGAGCCGATAACACGTCGCTACAAGCACGGATACCGGTCTGGTTTTCCAAGGACTACATTTTTTTAATTTTTAAAACAGTCTCTCGTTTCACGTTAAATTGGTCATCCTACACAGTTAGGTAGAGCCGATAACACGTCGCTACAAGCACGGACGGCGTTAGGTACGAGTATATTAGACACAACTGCTTTTTCAAGGACTCTACATTTTTTAACAGCCATTGTGAGTGTTGTATCAAGTTACGTACAGAAGGCGTATTCAACAGTCGCCATCAGATATATCGGAGCGGCTAAGGTGCTCACAAATATCTGAACACGCCTCTATTGTCAAGGCGTGTTCAGATATTTTTTAGCACCTCGGCAGCTCCGATATATCTGATGGTGACTATACAAGTATGTACTTATAACTTTGACGTTAACTCGAAGCGTATTCCGATTGTAATTACAGGTTATAAATTGACCAGGAGGTTATTATGGGTCTGTCAGTGTCAAAAGTACCTACCTAATGTATGAAACCTTATAATTAATTGAGTATTCAGATATACAAAGAGCTCTGTACCTACGTGAGTACATTTTGGATAGCTGATGTTGATATTTTGTACGGGAGAGTCAATTTTCGTGATTTCTGCTTTGGTCGCATAGTAAAAGTTGCTCAGTATGACCTGTATATTCACCCCGCAAACCCGCAGGTGACTAAATTTACACCCTGTATAATTAAATTACTTTACTTGTATCAGTTGTGTCCATGTTTGACATCCATAATAAATTTCACAAAGCCAAAGACAGAAGCAAGTGGCATACCTTGGAGGAGGCTTTTACCCAAAGTCCATTCAAAAATTAATCTAGATTTAAATTTTAATCAATTATAACTATTTTGTTAAATTAATTAATCTAATTATGTTAAATTAACTACCTACTTATTGAATGTTACGTAATTATTATATTTATCTATGTCATATTGCAATGTATTTATTTTTCGCATGGACAAATAAAAAAAGCTTTATTATTATTATTATCAGTTGTGTCTGTTTTAGTCTTTAAGGAATATGTACCTCAAAAAATACCAACATTGGAAAAAATAAAAGTTCCAATTGAAAAACCATTAGCACTCCAGATTGGCAATAACAGTCAAATAGTCATAGTCGGTGGTCAGCCAACCGTGACGGTGGAAATGACTTATTTTGTAAACAATACCAATTTTCCGGTACATTTGCGCCCTGCGCGGACGCAGGGTTAATTGGGGTTGCCCTTTTGTTTTAACCCCTGTAACGCTACTAACGATTCTCGAAAAAAAAGTGATAACAGTTGTGTGAGTTTAGTTTAAAGTTTTTCCTTTATTACCAAATATTTTTGGTGTGATAGAGGTGTTATGATATTATATTTACTTATTATATTATATATGTTATCTATATTTACTTACCTAAGTTTAAACTTGAAATAATATGAGCATATCACTTTCGTTTATCACATAGAAATTAAAAAAGAAAAGTTTACCTATTACCTAGCGATCTTGCACTTAAAGGTCATTTCAGAAATTGGGTAATCCCGATAATCATTTAAAAATTACTCATATACGTCATATAGGTACGTTACGTTGTAACAATGTCCCTTTTCTGAATTATCCGAAACTTTTTTGTGTTTTTTTCCTTTTGAGAATTACATCCACCACTTAAAACTCATCTCGCACTCACCTACTACGTAAGGTGAACAAACACTCAACCCTTAACAACAATAGTAACCCTAAAAAATTACCCTAAAAAGCGGTAATTGGTAATTCCACCCCCACATTCCAACAGTGATCGCGTGACTACGTCAGTTAGTAATTGTTTGAATTAATCGTGTTAATGATCATTTCGCAGGTTTGTTGGTTATGTAGTGTTAATAAGGAAGGAAGACCGTTGGTGGACATGAACAGCGCGATGTACCTGTTGTGGGTCAGATATGCCTGTATTTCTATCTATCATGATTATAATCGCTGATCTATTATTAATCAGGTAATAAAAGGAGTGTAATTAGTTACTACTTGTGCAATACTCCGCCATTTTGAAAAACATTGCCGGACTTCGTTCGACATGCGTGGGCTATAACCGCGAAAATCGAAGTTCGCAAATCGCGAGCATCTTTCTCCGTCACTCTTATTACGTCTTCATAGGAGTAAAAGAGAAAAATCTCCGCAATTTGCGAATTTCGTTTTTTGCAGTAGGCCCCTGGCAACAGCGCGCGACACGTATCGCGACAGCGACGTCGGGTGAACTGCGCAACGTTGCTTAACTTTGCTAGAGTCTGTAACTCTTAAATGATTATCTTAAACTCTTCTCTATCCGCACAGACTCGATACATGTCTGGCAAGTGTGTGTCATAACTGTCATAAGTATTGTGATGTCGCCAACTCTAATATGTCAGGCGAAGTTTCGCGAAGTCGCACGACTTCGCTTCACGTCGCTACCTACCTACTTAAGTCGTGCGATGTTGAGATATATACCTATGTCAGGCGAAATCGCTAGTCTTCGTTTGACTTGTAGCCGACAAAATTTGCAGAACATTTGTCTTCTAGAGCAGCGGTTGGCGACCTTTTAGCAGCCAAGGGCCACATAGTAGTTAACTAAGTTGACGCAGGCCGTATTTTTAAAATAGCCAGGGAGGCTCGCGGGCCGCAAGTGACAGGTCCACGGGCCGCGGGTTGCCAACCGTTGTTCTAGAGTATCATTCAGTTCAGCAAGATGTTATATCAGTGGTCTTCTTATTTATCGTATGGCTTGGTTACATGTCACTGGATACAGAACTTAACTAACTTAAAATTCAAATTTCGTCCTACTCAGGTAAGCAGCCGCTTCTTCAGCCAGGGTATTGAAGTCATTCACATGGCCCGTGTATCTTGTGAGGGGACATTCCAGTACTATGTGTTCAATGGTCTGGTCTGGGTGTCCACACTCGCATGCAGGAGAGGCACTCCAACCCCATTTGTGCCAGTGGTGTGCACAGTTACCAATTCCGGTTCTAAAGCGGTTAAGGGCGGACCATACGCGCTTTGAAGCCGGTTCAACACCCCCCGTTCGAGGTGTGAGATGGATGAGGGGGTTTATTTGGTCCACTTGGTCCATTCTGCTTGCCACGCCTCCACCAGACTCCAAGTGGTTTGTTGATTGGGCGTCTGTAGAGCAGGGGGGTTTCTGGACTTTAACCTTTTATTAAGCTGGAAACAAATTATCGGACGCGGCTGACGGACGCGGCTCACAGCCGCGACTTATAGGTATCTAGATAATGAATATACACTGAACTGTGCAAACTATCGGAGGTAAGCCTTGGACGTAACCTTGAGCCTTCGGACATCCGACGGAAATCTGGCGCGCTGGATGTTCCTGACTGTGCACACTTTTATGTCGCGCGCGTCAGCCGCGTCTGTCAGCCGCGTCCGATAATTTGTTTCCAGCTTTAGTCATCTCGTTGAGGTCTCGGTTGATGGGAAGGTTAGAGCACCTGTGCGTTTTTGTGGCTTCTCGGTGAAGGCTTTTTGTTCCTAGGAAGGAAGTGGTCTTCTATTACCCATCTATCCCTGTGCACAATTACCCGATTACCTCCACGGATCACTTATGTAACAAGTAAAAGCATTTTCCTTTCGACCTGACATAACCGCCATTGTTTTTGTAAGCTCTTTCGCACGCCCGTGCGAACGCTTTGGCTGTACTAGTTTCATTGTCAAGTCTTACGTGTAAACTAGTGCAAGAGTAGTGCACATGACTTTGATCTTGACATTTGACCTCTAAATTTGGGTTGGTGCAGCAAATAGCAAAAACGGTCAAGTGCGAGTCGGACTTGCGTTCCTAGGGTTCCATACATGAAATCTGACTCACGCTTGACTGCACATTTCTAATAGGTTTTCCTGTCATCTATAGGTAAAGAAATATTTTGTGTATTATTTTCAGAATTTTAGACCTAGTAGTTTCGAAGATAAAGGGGGGGTCGGACAGGCAGACGCACGAGCGGCACGAGTAATCCTATAATAAGGGTTCCGTTTTTTCCTTTTGAGGTATGGAAATGGAACCCTAAAAATAACAAAAATGTAGTACCTACCTACGATCGTCTGTTGATAGGTAAGTGTGCACTTACAAGTAGGTAAGTGTCACTTTATCGAAACCTAAGTAGATGAAGGTATTACCTATCTTATTGTGTTAAAATCTAAGGGGTGAATTCATGCGCACATCCGTCACACGACCGTATTCGAATAATGCTCACAAGATGTCACTGCGATACGACACGGATCTGTCTGTGTCAAAAGTGACATTACTTCAACCAACAACGTCACTTTTGACACTGACTGATCGAAATCCTATCGCTGGGACTTCTTTTAAGAATACAGCCGACAGTATACAGTGTGTGGCCTATAACGCGGGAGAATAATTAAAACGTAGATTCTACTCCTCAAACTAGACAATGTTTGTTCAGCAACTTTTAAAAATAACTTGTGGTTTGTATTTTAAAACACTTTAAAATTTAATCGAACACGCAATGTATCACGAAATTGATTATGCCTGTACGGTGACAAGACTGACGGGCGATGTCAATTAGACGGAATTTAAAGTACATTGAAAATATTATTTAGTTTGTTTGAAAAAGGGACAATTTTAAGACTACATAATTTCAAAAAGTTGTCGAACAAAAGTTTTATTGTTTGAGTAGTAGAATCTACGTTTTAATTATTCTCCCGCGTTATAGGCCACACACTGTATTTCAAAGTGAAAGTGGTTAAGACCAGTTTCAAAATGATCCCAATATTAACAAATCGCTCCGAAATCTATTCTTTCTCACCCCCACCAGGGTTGTTGCATTTGACTTTTAAATTCGAATTAAAACATAACAGGTGGCGTTGTGTGGGAACGTTGGTATTTGCATATCGGCCATCTTTGGTAATTTAAATATGGTGCAATTGTTTAGAACTTCCGAGTAATGTCACGTAGTAATGTAAAGTTCGTTGTTTTTAAATTTTAATTTTGTTCGCGGGGCACTTTTGGATGAGACTAGCACAGGACCGGGACAAGTGGCGTACAAGAAGAGAGACCTGTGCTCAGCAGTGGGCGACCGAAGGCTAAATGATGATGATGATGAAATTTTGTTGAGGTTATGACATTTCATTCAGGATACATGTTTATATTATAGCTTATAAAAATGTACCTATATGATTGAAATTAAAACTATTTTATGAAATAGGTACGATAAAAAAAATCTTGAACTTTATTTTGCTCCTTTGACATCATTTCATAGGTGTGAATCATAGTTTATCATTATCAAACGGCGAAAATAATTAACTGTCAACAAAACTGTTTAAACCAATAATGTAAATATGTATTATAAATATTATAATACAGTTTAATTGGTAAACTATCTACCTCGAATCCTCGAAGTTTCTATTGATTGTTTTTTTTTTCACCGAGTACGAAATTACGAACTGATTTTTATGAAAATTAACACACCTACAGAATGTTCAATTTTTCATTAAAAATATTAAAGAATTTTGCCTAGTACACAAAATTTTAATAAGCACTAAATATTTTTTTTTTATATTAAAAAGATTTTTTTCTTTTAATATAAAAATTGTGGTATTGCTGCCAGACGTATCTCCTTGATAAAAATTAATTAAGCACTAAGTCATCATCATCATCATCATTTTAGCCTTCGGTCGCCCACTGCTGAGCATAGGCCTCTCTTCTTGTACGCCACTTGTCCCGGTCCTGTGCTAGTTTCATCCAAAAGTGCCCCGCGATACTTCGAATCGAACGTCATCCACCCAACGAGCCAAAGCACTAAGTACGAAATAGGTATTAATTATAAAGTAGGTATTGCAAAATAGATCCTAGCGCCAACCCTATATATTTTCCCGCGCAGCGCGTGCGCCGTTGCGTCAGGTGCACCCCCGCACCCCTCAGCAGGTGGGTATAATGACCTTAGGGTAGTCACCCTAGCAGGTTGGATTTGGAACGTTACGTTTTTTTTAAACGGCTGTCTTGGATTAGGATAATGAATGAATGGATTGTTCTCTTTTAATGGGCCAACGGTTTTGTTCTAAGGAGTTTGGCGTGTGTCAAGGGGTGTGGTTGAGAGGATTTAAAGAATCCCGTTTTCTCTTTTAAGAGGGAAGGGGACGCCCTTTTCTCCATATGAACGTAGTCCCCATTTTCCTCTCGGGATATTGACAGTAACGTACCGTATGTAAAGTCAGCTTCAGAGAAGATAAACAAGTTACTCTATTCAATGTTTATCTTTTACTGACAATTTTGTTACTATGACAACCATAGCAACATAAACTATATAATATAACCTTACACAGCAGAAATCTTACCTATTTCCAACACAACCCCCCCCCCCCCCCCCTCCTCAAAAAAATTTCTATGCAGAGGGGTCACCTCTCTCTGCAGCTGACTGTACCTATAGGTAGCAATTAACTTCACAATTTATCAAAATTCACCAAATTCAAAATTCGTCAGACAAGTTATATCACCGTGTTATAATAGGAAGGAAAGAATTATCGCTATCAGTAATGACAAAGGTTCATTAACCCCCCCCCCCCATGTAATTGGCTGATTATAATACAATGGGCAAAAACAACGACAGTACAATTAAAACGTCAATGACAATATAGACAATTCACTTCGTAGAAGATGTGTTTGATAAACGTTTTGACTACGCATTATGCTTGTATAGTTAATAGTTATTTACAGCACGTATGGGTCTACTTTACCGCACTAGTGCGATAATTAGCACATTACGTAACTATGTCGAAAATTTAAGGGGCCATATCACTACATAGTATAAAACGAAAGTCGCTTCCCGCTGTCTGTCTGTCCCTATATGTATGATTTTGATGCGGTTTTTTTTAATAGATAGAGGGATTCAAGAGGAAGGTTTAAGTATTTGTTAACCCGTGCGAAGCCGGGGAGGGTGCTAGTATTTTGAGAGTGATTTACGCGTAGTTTGTACAATTTCTGTATTTTTTTTTGTTTTTTTCTTTTGCTACCTTGATGTTAGTTTTCATAAAAAAGAGATTATAAATAATTAGAATTTAAGCAAAAAATTCAAAATAAAAATGGTATTGATTTTTCTATTTTATTGCATTATTAAATACCAATTAATAGACGGCATAAAATGTGAAAAGAAAATATCAATAATAATCCTTATTAAGACATACCAACTTAAGGGGCAAAAAAGTTCGAGTTCAAACAGACCGACGACGTAGTTGATCACTCAAACCCGTTTATAACAATCATAACTGCAATATCTTACCCTTAATTAATACGTTTAACTTCCACATTACGCCACTTAAGGGCGCTAAACTCTAAAATAAACGCGCGCGCATATTATACACGAAACGCCATATCTATAATAACATATCATTGAAATTTCAACCCAAAATCAACGAACAAAAATTCAAATTAGAATGAAACGTGAAAGCGATGGATCAAAAGCTAACTATCGCGACGACGTATCTAGTTTTCTTATTTTTTTGAAATACCGACCGTAACAACCCTAGCATAGATTCCAATTTTTAATAATGAGAGACGGCAAGCTGTTACAATGTATTGGCACTATAAGGGTGTTTCCACAGCTCAGAAATTCGGAGTCTGCGACCAGTATAAAAGAGCTCCTCGATCGCATTCAGTCTTTACTGATCTTAAGGTCTCGTTATACTGGTTTTGACACATTTGCAAAATTAAGTACAAATAAAATAATTAGCTGATTATTCGTAAACCGTATTGCCTGGACATAAGGATTAACTATGGTCAATGAAGAGTAGACACAGGAACAGGTGTGACAAAGGATTTTTTGCAGTCAGAGGTCGGATGGGTTTGTTAACCTATGTCGTAATAATCGTGATAAGGGCTAAAGACAGTTGTGACATGTGAACTGTTAGGTGGAGATACAAAAAGTACATATATATTTTAATTACTTACACCCTATGCAGGTGTGAAAGTGAAATTGCAATGGGTGTGTAGATCTTGTAAGTATAGGTAAGTAAAACATGTGGTCATTATTAAAAAATTCCTAAATAAACTTTTTTAGAAAACGGTAATTATATGTATATAGTATCAGTGACATCGTCATCGTCGTGCGCGGTCGGCCGAGCGCTAACTACGGTAGCTGCTAAAATTTAATTGACATAATGTCGCCTAGTGACAGTAAACAACTTAAAACCCTCCTCAGTAGTTTATTGCAACCAATCGAACACAAAATTAGTGAAATATTCAAAAAAATTGACGAATTAAATAGTGATTTACGTGAAATATAAAAGATTAATAATAACTGATAATATACTGACTTTTCTCTACCAGGGGCCCGTTTCTCAAAACCTTGTAACTTGTAATACAAGTGGAAGTCCCTTTATAACAAAACATGTCAAAAAGTGACATCCGCTTGTATTACAAGTTACAAGCTTTTGAGAAACGGGCCCCTGTCGGCTTACTTAACTATCGCGGTAACCGAAGACAATATTAAAATAAAATAAAGTTTAAAATACAATATGTAAAACATAATTTACACAGAGCCTTACGAGGATAGTAAGTATGCATAAGCTACCTACGCACTAAGGCCTATTCAGATAGTAATTTCTTGTTTTTAAACTCAACAGTGCGGTGTCAATAGTGACACATCTGATTGAAGAAATGTCACCGTCATCAGATCAATATCCATAGCAATTATGGACTATTACGTGAAACTCTGCGTAGGGGGCACCACTCCCACAATAAGTCACAATCTAAGGGTCTACCGCAAACGAGAAAGTCGAAATTTTGTTATCTAACCTCTCTATCACTCTTGTATATTCGAGCGATAAAGTGGCAGTTAGCCGAGTTTCAAATTTGCGTTTCCCGGTAGGCCCTTTGTAAACAAACCGCCTTGATGTATCATATTGATTGTCTGTGAAAACTTGTCAAAAAACAGTTTAAGGTACAGTAAGTTTAAGTTACTCTGTAGTTTACTAAAGGCGCTAGTGCTGCACTCTGGCGGCAAAACATTACAGTAATACTCCCTATTTGATAACAAGAAATTACATGAATAGACCTCACTATCGCTATCACCTATTGGAGCCAGTGTATCCGCAGCCTTACCGTCGCGTGCGCACAGGTGTGATGCCAAGTGATTTTTTGCACTAGCAACCCGCAGGGGTCGGCAAACTGCCGGTTCATTCATAAAGGGTTAGAGTTGCGTGACCGCAAGTTCCCTTTAGGGCGCGTATTGGAATAATAACCTTATTTTTGTGTTGATAGAGTTGTTATTAGTATTATGGTAAGTGGAGTTATCTGTGTTTGAGGATTGAAGATCTACCTTCTTCTTTATTGTCGTCTTTCCTCGTGAGATCTAGAAGTCGTTGTTTTTTTTTTAATTTGGAATTAAACTTTAGAACGTTATACCACAGTTAAAAAGTAGTGAAATTGTTATTTTTATTTTTCTTTAATTCATAATTCTGGCCCTTATAATCTATTCTATATCACATAAACGACGCAACATTTCCGGGTAGGTCTTTTGTGACGAGCTTCCCTTTATATGTTGTACAAAAAATTGTACTCGGGTTGACTTTGAAATAGATTTTGATCTTTCTAAAGACCTTGTTTTGGTACAATTTATGTCAGTTTATCAAATGTACACTGTATTTTATATAAAATTGAAACTAAACAAACAAAAACTAAATGTTTGTAGACACAAATAGAATTCAACGTCTGTCATCAAAGGAAGTTATCAAACGCCAAATGATGCGAAATTGCAATCAATTATCAATTTCAAGCGCTCACTCACACTAGCAAAACTAATGGTATGCTTATTTAAACCTTATAACAAAAGCATACAGTTCAAATTTGTAAATAATCATAATTTTCATGCAAGCTACTGGAGTAATTTAGTTTTTACATTCAAAATTCAACTCTATTCTCTTAACATTAGAATTAAAAATGCGTCGCTCTTAAAAACTAATGACACGCTTCCAATAAAATACAAATCGTCAATTCGATAGATAACAATGAACGCGAACTATTTTTAAAATTCGAATTTAGAATAAAGCGCCACATGTTGCCAGCTATTAGGTCCTTTTTTATTCAAATTTCTCGGCGCGTGTACTATTAAAATGCTCCATACAAAACGGCGTATAAATGTATGGATCCTTAAAGTACTTAAGGCTTTTTGGTATTGGGTGAGTTTCGTTCGATTATAGAGGGTGAAGTCATTTCCTGCGATGACAAAGATACGGAAAGTGTTTCGGAAAAAATACCTCCTGTCTAATTATGTCGGTTGTAACGGAATTTCGGTTTGGCGGGAAACGCGGCGAATGGATTTGTATGGCTCTGACAGCTCACTTGACTTTTGACATTTTTATTGTCTGCTATCTCCGTGATTTGGCGTAATGAATTAAATTTATGTTAAATTAAAAAACAGCTATTTAACGGACAGGGTTTGTCGGTTGAGTTGACAGTACTCAAATATTAAAACATGAAAAATATACTCTAAGTATAGTTAAATTAATATTTTTATTCTTATTGGTGTCTGAACTAGGTATATCTATAGTCTACGAATCCCTACTTCTACTTCACCTTGCTTACCGCTGAACCAACATTTATTTACTAAATTTTATCTAAATCGGTGCAGTGGTTTAAACGTGAAGAAGTAACAGATAGATAGGCAGACAGACAGAGTTTATTTCGCATTAATAATATTGGTAGGCAATTAAGTTGTTCGGTATGACCTATATCTTTAAACGAGCAATTTTTATCAATTTATTTCGGTGATCTCTGAAACGGCTCTAACGATTTCGATGAAATTTGTTATATAGGGGTTTTCGGGGACGAGAAATCGATCAAGCTAGGTATTATCTCTGGGTTTTATGTTCGGTCGCACAGATATCTTCGTTCTAGGTAGTAGATACCTCTTGACCACATTAAAATTTACCCCCGAACAAATATCAATGCCCTATTATCAGTAATTTCTACAATTTCTAACTCAGGTCGATCAACCCCACTGACCTAAGACAGGTGTAATACGTCCGTTACTCACAACCGTTGCATTTCCTTGAGGTACTACCTATAAAAACACAATTATTTCACCCTCACAAAGGGCCTAAGTAGCCTAAATAATCTATTGACATATCAGCTGTTTGATAGTTCTTATTGAGAGGGGGCAAGGTTGAAGTTTTGCCTTTTGAGTTCTAGAGGAACTTCCGTGAGACAGACTTATTAAATATATTAACGTAGGTCCGCCAACGCGTGCTCCCGATGATGCTACTCAGTACAGGGTGAACCATGTCGAGCAACCTTCAATTTAAAATACGTGAGTGACACGTTTTAATATATTTTATAATTACTAGACTGTATTTAAAAAGGTTTAACTACCCTGAATTAAACATGACGTTTGACAACCAGCTGATATTATTAGGAGGACTTAAAAGGAGAATGCACACAAACGTGGTCCCCATTTTCCTCTCGGGATATTTAATTGACCTACCGAAAATATTTTACATTATTTTTGTTTCGCTCATAACTCTTAAAATAATAAAAAAAAAAAACGAAAAAGTCAGACGAAAGGGCCTAGCTGTTATACTTGCTACTGTTAGGTATTTGATATTCTAAGGCCCACTTGCACTATCATACTAACCCGGGGTTAAACGGTTAAACCGTTAACCCAGTGTCAAATTGTACTGGTAACCATGGTAACTCAAGGTTTAACCGGTTAACCCGCGTTAGTGGAAAGGTGCAAAGTGGGCCTTAATGATTTTTCCAGAGAGTAAAATGGGAACTATATATGTTTATATGAAGAAGTAAACGTCCACTTTCCTCCTATGGTTACAACACTAATGAAAATAGAGTAAGACCAAGATAAGTCTACAACGATTTTGATAGCACACGCAGTTATTATAAACGTCAAACTGCTATGAGATTATGACGTATAAATATATAACAATAACACTTGCACTGCGAATACTATCAAAATCGTTGCAGATTTATCTTGGTCTAATTCTAGGTCATTTATATATTATTTTGATATTATTACAAAGGTTATATCACTGTCAATGATAGAACACCCACCGTCCGTTGTTTAATAGTTAGGTTTAGACTATAGCCCAAGGCTAGACCTAACTAGAGCTTCGGAGAGCTTTGTAGAATTACAGGTTGGGCTTAAATAAATACGGAGCCTGCGGCTGGCTTTCTTTTGTAAGGCAGAGCTTTTGGTTTTACAAGTTTTAAGATAAGTTTAAAGTAAGTTAAAGTTTAAAAATCGCTCTCGAAGGAGTTTCAATTTAACATAATATTTGTACACAATATTAAGAACAAATCAAATTATTTTAATAAATATTTTGATTTGGGTTTTTTAAAGTAGACAATTAAAAATATTCCCAAAAATATTAATTTAATTTTTAATTTTTATTTTGTTCTATACATTGACGAAACGCGGCCAGCCTTCTGGGCACCCTGCCCGTTGACAGCGATTTAGGGTTTTTTTTTCTACCTGTAGCATAAGTTAGGTTTAGTACGTTTTATTAGGTATGTTGTTTTTTTAGTTTTGTAAAAATAATTATACATGATACACATATTTAACCCTTAAATGCATAGTGATGCATTTATACACACAACATAAACATCAAAGGTTATGCATTATTAAACAAATTCTATTTGTTCCTGTATATTATTGTAAAACTAATAAATTTTCCGAATTATTACATAAATTTACGCAGTATTTTAATTTATAAAAATTACATTTTTTTATAGAAAAAATGTCGGAAATCTTGGAAAAACCTGAAAGTTGATGATTTTTAGTATGTGATTTTGGGCAGATTTTTTGGGATTTGTAATTATTTTATATTTACAAAATTTATCATAGGAACATCATAAATAGTGTACCCTTCTGATGGCAGTTAAGATTTTTCCTATAAGTACCCCTTACTAATAGCTATTTCCAAAAATATGATTTAGCCTATGCAACTTTTAACACTGATTTCGCAGTGAAAATCGATGATATCATATTTTTACTATTTTTCCTACAAACGGCAAACAATTATGTGATACATATATTAATTTCGGGCAAAAAGAAAAAATCATGCATTTAAGGGTTAAATGAAATGTGTTGCAATATTTTGAGTCTAATTGAGTAACAGTAGGTACATTGAATTTTGTAAATGTTGTTTTTCATGTTTTTCTACGTTGCTTGCAAACAGGTGCACGGTTTACTTGGTAGGTAGGTAATAACTTGTAGGTAGGCACTTTACTAGTAGTACTAGTAGTTACAGTAAAGGTGTCGCTAGTGCGTTGCTGACTGTAATGAAAAGTAGATTCACTGACGTTTTCTTATAATCATTATATGTACTTACTTATTTTTTTGTTGACTAAGTTAGTAGGGAAACCAAGTTATTTTCTAAACCTATACCTTCTCTTTATAATCATATTAACGTGATGTTATCATCACTACATAGTATAAAACAAAATCCCTTCCCGCTGTCTGTCCCTATGTATGCTTAGACTTTTAAAACTACGCAACGGATTTTGATGCGTTTTTTTTAATAGATATAGTGATTCAAGAGGAAAGTTTATGTATAATTTGTAAACCCGTGCAAAGCTGGGGCTGGTCGCTAGTAGTGATGTGCCGTTACCGTAAATTACGAGAACAGAGAGAATCGTCGGGTAACTTTCGCGGTAACGTTCTCCGTACGGGTAATTATCGAGAAAGTGGTCTAAGTTTAAATTTTTTTTAACTTTTTTTTACAGAATTGGTTCTTATTTAGGTAATACAATCTGTATAGAAATTTTCAAAATAATCTGTCAAGAGGAACCAGTTTATTACCAAAATTATCGTAAATTACCGCCGTAAATTACGGGCAATCTTCCCCGCGAATGTTCTCGGGTAATTTTTCTAAGAGAAATTTTAACTTTTATCAATGAATTCAATGATGTATGTAATTAGATGTTAGAGATGAAATACACAATAATATTACATTATTTTACTAATGTTTAATAAGTTTCGTTTGATGTGCGATTTAAGTGTTTTTAATGAAAGTAGGTTGAATCAAACTTGCCTAACGAAAAATAAAGTGAGTTCTTTATTATTATGACAGTGATTTTAAATACCTAATTCAAAATGTTGTGTAATCTAAAAAAAACATATCTTATACCTTTAAACGAGCAATTCTTATATATTTATTTATATATATTTCGGGGATCTCGGAAACGGTTCTAACGATTTTGATGAAATTTGCTATATGGGGGTTTTCAGGGGCGAAAAATCGATCTAGCTAGGTCTTATTTCTGGGAAAACGCTGATTTTTGAGCGTTTATATGTTTTCCGAGCAAAGCTGCTCGGTCTCCCAGATATTATATTTCAATGTCATATGTAAGCAAGCATTGATGTGTAAGGTAAAGTTTGGTTTGTAATGACTTCCATTACAACAAGTGTGTTTTAAGATACAATTTTATTACATCGCGTGTTTATTTTAAGTTAAGTAGGCTGTTATATTGTAAACAGGTAAACGCTTATCAGCTGGGTTTGCAATTTACCCAGTTACCGCAGTAAAAATAAAACACGTGGAAAGTGCATTTTTGTACTGTGTGTACCCACACAGATTAAAATAGTTCCTGATGGCCCTCAAGATCCTGCATTTATAGCGTTCGACTTTTCTATGTCCTGTTACTTGTCTCGATAGCGCAATGAGCACGTGAGAGGATCTTTCAGAGTGGTCCTTTATTTATGGCAAACTAAAAGAAGGCTTAGGATGGTCCGGTCCGGCCACATGAAACGTTTGATAGTTTGCCAGTTAAATCTCTTAAACATCCCCACAAAACACGAAGTCCACACAGTCTGCAGCCATTCATGCCCTGTAGGGTATGCTAAACCTTCCATCGCTTCACTACACATACAGCAAGAGGCCATCCCCCTCAGCGGACATCCCCAAACAGACAGTGAGTCGGACTCTGGAACCTTCTCAGAAGACCTGAACGTGTCCATTACCACTCCGCTAGGAGCCCATAACTCATATTCCAAGCTGAGTGCATGGGCATCATCAATGCGGCGGCTGCCATCACTGCAAGGAGGGTAATAGGATCCTCCATCCACATGCTATCCGACAGTAGAGCACTCTTAATCGCCCTGAGCCATATAATTACATCAAAACGCATCAGGTGCAGAGGCGATTGGCCCGGAAACAATTCTCCCGATCCACTTTAGCAAGGTACGCTCACTGCTGCTAGAACGTACAAAGAAACAGCACACTGGCTAAACCAGGGTGGAGGCCGAAAGGCCATGCCTGGTATCAATGAAAGACTCACGAAGTCGCTCTTTCAGGATCCAGCAGGAGGAAGGGTGACCCTTCCTTTTGAGGGGTTGGGTTGGGTTGGCTGGACTAGCCCCCACCCCCCGTCATGAAAATAGGCGCCCGTCGTCGAGTTACGGAAATCTGCCCGTGCTACAATACAGTACAATATCCTCACAACATTCCTGGGAAGACGAAGACCTCCCGGCACATGGTAGTTCAATATCAAGAGGGAGATGAAAGCCCAGAACCTAAACCCTATGGTAACATTGGTAACCCAGAATAAACCGGTTTGGCTCCGCCGCCGTACACAGAAGCCCAGATAGAGCTGGGACTAATATAAGGAGAAATAAGACTAGAAATTATTATACCAATCAACCACGTGTCAGATAACATAAAAATAATAATAACACAGAATAATAATAGTGTAAAAAACATTTAAATACTTTAAAACCACAAAACTTGTAAGCAAAATTCAATCCTAATTTAATATACTTCATGGGTAAGTTACCGTAAATTCTCGGTAATTTACGGTAATTTTCACTAATGAGAATTACGGTAAGTGCGTAATTTCTCGGCGGCACATCACTAGTCGCTAGTGAAGTATAAAGTAAAAGACAACACAGGGCAATTTAAGGACTCTTGCGCAGACTTCGGGCTGGTAATAATATTTTAAACAACATTATGCACTCGCCTTTACGCGAACATCCTACTTGTTATAACGGAAGGATGGCTAACCGTATTTGATGTTCATAATGTACCTATAAACAAAATAGATAACCTACTTCGATGACGATAAAAGATTTCTACGGAAACATCTAGGCGATCTCAAGAAATTTTAGAGATTTGAAAGTGTTAATGGGGAATTTACACGAAGGACATGAGTTGTTACTGTTGTTAGTTAGATTTTAGATACTTTGTACTGTTAGTTCAGTATGTTAGGTAGTTAGTTATAGTTAGGTAGTGTTCATCATCATCATCATCATCATCAACTTTATACAACATAATGTTGTTAAAACAAATTACATATATTCATATCTGGGACTTTTATCGTGATTTTTATACTAACATAATTATTGATATGTTTAAACCTAAGTTCTGAACTTTTCTAGAAAAATGAAAAAATGCAGCGTATTTAAGACACTTGTTTTCGCGTAAAATTCATAATAATTGACAAACAAAAAAGGGAAATTAATCCTTTAGGTCAATAAGGGTAAAAGTGGCATTCCTACGGGTAAGTGCCCTTACCAGTGTCAAACTGACATATTCGGTATTCGGCGTAACTTACTTTCTATACATCTCGCTCGCACTAATATATATGCCAGTAGGGGCGAGATGCATAGAAAGTAAGTTACGCAGACGTTAGCGAATACTTCAGTGTCAAACTGGTCACTGGTGATATTAGCCGGACTGGCTCCGTAGACAACATTCCAATCGCTATCGCGAACGAAACGCACCTGTCACTGTCACACTAATGTGGAAGAGCGATAGAGAGACACAAAGTGATTTAAGAGCCAACAGGAGTGGTCATTTCTCCATACAAACGTACTCGACTGTTTCCTCCGTGGGTTTTGAAGCTAGAGCAATTATTTTTTTAACACAGATTAATATTGTCAATATCTGTGTCGGACTGTTTTGCTTTCTCTGATATTTTTGTTTTTTAAGGCGCTAGAGCCCTCCAAAAATGGCCAAAATGGCCTAATTGATTATGCCGCAATGAGAGGCGTGGTATTCAAAACTGATATCAATTGGCCCAAAAAAGCAAAACGGTCCGACACAGATAATTTCATAATCATTTAGATTTCCAAATTTGGTTACGATTGGTTAAGTTTTGGAGGAGGAAACAGTCGAGTACAAAACCTCGATTTTTGTCATTTTTACGCAGGATTTTTCGCCTTGTCCTTATCGCACTAGTTTTAGGAGCCGCTTCCGTTAGCGAGACGGGTATATTTACCTAAAATATTTGAATCTCAGCTCCTGTTTCGTCTTAATGGTGAAACGTAAGCGATTGTCACCTTGGCTAGGCCGTCTGATCTGAATAAATCACAGCTCGAAGAAGCAGGAAGCGTCCGAATGCGGTCTTCGTTGGCCATCATGGCAGCTGAGACCGCGACCACTTCCGCGACCTACAGGCCAATTAGAGATTTACTTATTCGATCTGTTACCGATATGATACTCTGCCAGTGTCGAAAGTGACGTTTTTGGTTGAAGAAATGTTTATTTTGACGCCGACAGACCAGTATCACGTCGGAAACAGATGGTATAAAAGCAAATAATAATTAAATAGTACGTAAATTCTGAAATAGTAATTTTAAATTACAACTATGACCACGTACTCTACACCTTGTCTGTCATTAACTCAAGGATCTATAATAATAACGTTATTTCTATAATATGAACAATGCTCGATAATTTCTTTATTACAATCGGAAGCTATTTTTTCAATTTCGAGGAATCGGATCGAAACTCAATATTGAATCTAGTCGGTAGCCGCCGATTGCTGTTATTTGTTACACGATAGGGATGGGGTTAAATTATCGATTACAAATGCCACTTTAAACTGATTTATGTTGCAGTTGAAAATCATTTTCGATTGGTTTATGAACAAGTATATAAATATTGGTTTTCGATATAAATTGGCACGTGGTAACAAATATATTTCTTTTGTTTTATCTTGTTACAGAAGCAGACTTTGACCTGATTTATATTAAATAGACCACAGGGTGATCAGAGGGCGTTCTACAGTTAGTATATAGTATTCCGCGAACGTTTTACTAGACCCTAACTGTATAATATTATGGATCATATTTAAACGTTATCAAATATTTATCATTCTTAATCATCACTTAAAAGTCAATTCTATCGGCCAACATGAGCAAACATCTAAAATTTTGATCTTACTTTGCCACACATGTGGATAAAACTTTCTCATCAGTTTTTGAAGTACAAACAGAGCCTTTACAAGGTGGTGTGATGAAAATATCTTGTCTGTAAGTATTGAGTCAACCAGAGTGTAAGGCTGCCAGTTTATTAGTCCTCTTACTTAAAAACTGACTTAAGTGTGATAAACTATTTTTTTATCAAGCAGAAGATACAATACTTTTTTTTTCCTTGAAATATGATAATTATCGACAACCCTTTTCCCTCCCTAGCTAACCGCACAATTAGCGGCCCATTACAATCCCGACTGCGGTCATACTTCCAATCGTTCAGTAGCACAATCAACGCTACTGTGGAAGTGGGATATAACTTACAAGTTTGTATAAACAAGTAAGTATAAGTTAAGATAATCTCAGTTTACTTATTGACCCAGAAATCGACTTCTTAGCGCCACTTGCACTAAAATGAAACTTGCACCGTTGAACTAGCTTGTCAAATGTACTGGTAACCATGGTAACTCCAAGTTTAACAGATTAACCCCGGGTTAGTGGGATGGTGCAAGCAGCGCTTTAGAACCAAACAAAATATTTAATTCCAAGAGTGAGAAACCTCGGGATGTAGTATAAATTCAATATACGCGATATAATCCGTTTTAATAGTTTTATTCCAAGAGTGAGATTTTTGTAAGAGAGAGTAACTGGAGTACGCTCGTTTCTTGAAGGTTTGAAGGTCGTCTCGGTCCGGAAAGTCCGCAGGGGACATCACTTTGTCAAAGGACTGTCTCATTTCAAACATACGAGGGGTATTCAAAATATTCTCGGTATGAGAATGAAAACAAACAAGTACGAAAAGTTTGATATTTTTATTTTTCAATATACTCCCCCCCTATGTTCATACACTTAAAAGATCGATCAATTATTTTTTTTAATCCCTCGTAAAAATATTTTTTATCTTTCGTGTAAAAATGCTCCTCCACTGCCGCCTTCAATGCTTCATCGTCAGAAAATTTATTTCCACGCAGATCCTTTTTAAGATTGGGGAGCAAAAAGAAGTCGCTGGGGGCTAAGTCCGGACTATACGGTGGGTGAGTAACAGTTTTAAACCCACGTTCAACAATAGCTGCCTTGGCAATATGAGCAGTATGGACGGGGGCGTTGTCATGCAGAAGCAGAATACCTTTGGTTAACTTTCCTCGCCTCTTTTCTTTAATTACATCCTTTAATTGACGTAGAATGTTAGCGTAGTACTGTCCTGTGATATTTACACCTTTTTCTTTATAATCGATTAGTAATACTCCTTCACAATCCCAAAATATCGTGGCCATGACCTTGCCAGCTGAAGGGATGACCTTCAACTTCTTGGGATGAGCTGAACCCTTAATGTGCTACTGCATGGACTCTTGTTTACTCTCTGGGTCATAATGATGAACCCAGGTTTCATCTCCAGTAACTATTCTTTGCAGCACCTCATCAGGATTTTCACCGCACAGGTCAATAAAATCGGAACAACAAGCTACACGCATGTCTTTTTGAAGCCGAGTCAGCATTCGCGGAACCCATCTTGCACTTACTTTTGACATATTAAGATGGTCATGTATAATATCATGTACGGTACCAATAGAGAGATTGGTTACTTGTGCTATAGATTTTACCTTCACTCGACCATCTTCCAATATAAGTTTTTCCACTTTATCAATATTTTCTTGTGAAGTAGCTACTACAGGCCGGCCAGGTCTAGGGTCATCTTCAATACTCTCCCTTCCGCGTTTAAACTCGCTTGACCACTTTTGAATGGTAGATAAAGAAGGAGCAGACTCACGGTAAACACAATCCATTTCCTCTTTTATGGTTTTTTGATTTTTACCCTGTTTTGTCAAGAATTTTATCACGCATCGATGTTCTAATTTAGTTAACATTGTCAATTCGCACAGGATGTCCATGTTTGTTCAGCAATTGCAGAAAAACAAAAGACTATCTCGGTTCAAATTATACTTTTTTTTAATGTCAATGAATAAACCTTAGCGGCCAGTAACGAAAGAAATTTTAGAAGAGGTCGTAAGATATCAATACCGAGAATATTTTGAACGCCCCTCGTAGTAAAAAGAGAATCATACTATCTAAAGTCCGTCAACCAAATCTTGTCAGTAGTAAAAGGCGGCAAATTTGAAAAATCGCGGGTTAGCAACACTGTGTTCGAATAATTCCAAAATGCGTGTCATCTGTGTTTTATCTGTGGAATGTGGATCGTGAACGACAGCCGTCACCTTATTTGTTTTTATTTGGTTTTCATTCTGAATCGTTTCTGTTTCAAGAGATATTTCTGCTGTCACCATTAAATACCAATACATTAAATAAGAATAAGCAAAGCTAAGGGGCCTACAATGTACAATCATGCTCGTTGATGGTAAACATTACTAAAAATTGAGGTTATGACAAGTACACACTGGAAGAACTCTTTCGAACTTTTAAGATTATGTTCAGTTTTTTTGTTTTAGGGTTAAAAGGCATAAATAAAATTAAAACGTATGCCTAAATCTATCCAACAAGACCATAAATTGTGTCCTGGAAACCGTCCATAGGCCCACATGTCTAATATTTTCAGCAATCAGTTGTGACTATTTACAAAGATGCAATAGAATACTACAGAGTATTATGCTTGGTTGAAGTGACCCGGTAACATTGGTAACTTCATTATATTTTTTCAATTAATGACCTGAATTAAGTGTAAGCTAAAGTGACCCTTATCTTATTTACCTTTAAATTAAATAAACACCCAAATATCAGTTGTTTTACTTTTAATATGTAATCCTATTGTACAATATATACCAATCAAAAAAATTACACAGGTATGTCATATTCATCCAGAAGAGTACACTAATTTACATTAACAAGTGGCATATTATATTGTAAATAACAAATATATGCACTATCTAATTATCTGCATTTTGATATGATTTTATTTTAGTAAACTTAGAAGACATAGATAGGGAACAAAAGGAATATAAGCACTACGTTTTTGATATCTTCAAATTTGTTCATCATTTTGATTAACATTGTTTTAACATCGCTTTTAAATTGTCCGTCCGTTTCAAAATTTTTCAATAAACCGCGAGTGACAATTTGAATTGACGTACGCAGGGCGCGCTCAGTGGAAAAAAAAATCTTTTGGTTCGATGTACATAGCTGCTTTTCTTAGCGCAATACTGCTCTTTGAGTGTTGCCCTACTTTAGTTTGCTTTACATTGCTACTGGCAAGATTTGGTTGACGGACTATATGTCTTACACTAGTACTAGCACCCAAAAGAAAAGGATGAGTATAGGTTTCCTGGTTGTTACTGACTGGTAAATTGGTTTGACCAACTACAGGATCGTCGACGATTCGATATTATCAATGCGCTTCAAAACTACGCGCCCTTTGTACTTTACCGTCTTATTTACTTTTAGAAAGCCTTTCCCTAACTGTAGCATCCGTTTCAAAACAATATCCAATCAATAGTCACCGATCTACGGCGCAGTCATTGTAACGTCTTCACCGGATGTTCCGCCATTGCGCGCTCGACCGTTCCAAATTCAAAACGGAGCCGTTTCCGGCGTGACGTCAGCGCAGCCATTTTGAATCCTGGAGTTCTGAACGCTTACGTTCGGCCATCCAGTATAAGCGGGTCCTGGTGTGTACTACGTTTCATTTTCCTAATAAATTTCAAAATTTTTATCCCATCAGGAAAAACCCATGACATTTTAAGCACCCAAGATAAATAAATTGGAAACAACTTGTCACGTGTATGCCTCTCGCCCTTTCCCGTATTTTGTGTTCCATTTTGCAGTTTTTCATTATTTTTAGAAAAACGGTTGAAGTTATAATATAACTGTCAATGAACAAAATATTTTCCATTAAATTACCTGCAATAATTGTCTTTGAAGTATGTTGCTAGGACTTATATGTAGTTTTAAAATTATATATACTGGTTTGAACGTAAACGCACGTTTGCGATGGTAATAGTATTAAGTCTCATTGTTGTATGGGAAAAAGGGAATCGGTTCCCGTAGGAATTTTAAGTTTATGTGTTGGTTTAGGGTCATTTTACCGAGTATAAAAGCAGGTTTTATGTAATTTCGCTTTGTTCTTTGAGTTATATGTAATAAAGAAAATAACTGCGTTATTAAAAAATATATGTCATAAAAAGATAACTAGTGTGATGGACTTTGCATATAAGATAAGAGAAAACACACAATTTATACAGTCTGCTAAATTGTAATGGATTAATTAAATTTAATTAAAGATTATTAGAGGTAGAGTATTCGTACAAAATATTATCCTTCATATACTAATTTTGCGTTATTAAAAAAAAACGTTTTTATAGTTTTTAGCCTACGATGATCGTTTGATACTTGTAAGAACAAAGGCTTTTTTTAACCGATCTGTCATTATACATAATTAGCTTCTGCATGCGACTTCGTCTGCGTGAAATGATGATAATGGATAAAAACTACCCTATGTCCTTCCCCGATCTTTAAACTATCTCCACACTCCACACCAAATTTCGTCTAAATCGGTTCAGCGCTTTAAGCGTAAAGAGGTGACAGGCTGACAGGTGACAGAGAGGGTTACTTTCGCATTTGTAATATTATGTATGGATTGCTTTATATCTAGATATAATTATTTGGTTACAAAAAACTATGATGGAAACTAGCGCAATCCAATAGCCTCCATGAACTACATAAATTACAGATTTCTGTAAACCTTTGACTGGCCTTGGCTTCGAACTTGGCCTGACTGGCCTGAGATCGATTGGCCAATCGCCAATCGCTAATCGCTGTGGCTAATGATTAAAAAATTGAAACATTCGAGATGAGATGAAGTCATTAACATAGATTTAATTAGGATTTTAGGTAATTTAGTGGAGATTCAGAAGTAATTATAAATGTTTACGGTTTTTCACACTAAATAGTATAATGGCAGCTTCTGATTGAGCTTTTGATTCTTAAACAAATTTAGGGTTATTATTGGTGTCAAAATGTCCAAATTGGAAGGAATACTCCTAGGAATAGGTCTTTCTCTGATCAGGCGGCCTAGCCAAAGTGACGATCGCTTGCGCTTCGGCATCGAATCGCTTTCTGTCTCTCTATCACTCTTCCATATTAGTGCGACAGTGATAGTTGCATTTCGATCGCTACGGAGCGTAAGCGATTGGCACTTTGGCTACGCGGCCTGATCGGGGAAATCCTGAAGAAAGGCCAGGTCAGGAGCACCCTAAACCGGCGAGCGTGTATGAGGAATGTTATGAAAGTAACGGAAGCGAAAGAGGTATGTCAGGATCGTAGCAAGTGGAAATCCGTTGTCTCTGCCTGCCCCTCCAGTAAATAGGCGTGATTATATATATGTATGTATGTAAAATGTCCAAGTATTTATTTTAGAATTAACTTTTCCTCTTACAAATCGAGGAACACGACGGCAAATAATTATCGGTTACCATCACTAAATTTACCGGTTTTTTGATTCGCAGACTAATTTTGTAGTTTTCTATTTATGCTAAAGTATCATTGTACTTCTGAGCTGGACTGCCAATAGGCTGCGGTGTCAACTTAGCGTCAGACGGGTCATACTACCCTTGTACCATGTATGAAAAAAATCTGAGACTAAGGGCTCATTTAGACGCTCGCATGCGATTTTAGTTACATTGAGGACCATTGAGGTGACATCAATTCAGCCGACCGATCAAATAACGCAATGTAATGAAACTCACATGCGAGTTCTCGCAACGTCTAAATGAGCGCTAATACATATCTAATCTCAAAAAAAATTGGCATGAATTTTTTTTTTCGGTTCACCCTACTCGTCTCCCCAAATTTAGGAACACTTGCACAATCCCACTAACAATTTAAAACTAAGTCACGGTCTTGCCCTCCTAATGCTGACCCCAAATGTCCATCGCGGCCATCGCGGAGCATCCCAGAAGTGGGCAAAAAATAAAGGTCGGTTGGCTAAGACGGTTTTTTGCTGGCGCGAGGTCGCGGGTTTTTTGTAAACGCCCTGAATTAATAATTATAGTATAAAGTAGACTAAACCTAGTATTCGTGAACTAGATTTTTTTTTACTTTAATAGTGTCTCTGTTTGGCCCTATGGTTTACTGGTAGAGAATGCCATTTGGCATTAAGTCCGCCATTTGTACATTGTTGTGTATATTTTGTGCAATAAACCACCATAACAGCATAACACATAGTTAAATTTGCAGATTTTGGAACACGTGTGTAAATATAGTAGGTATGTAGGATGTTCTTATGTATTTATGATTAAGATACCTACCGCAAATCCACCCACCTATGGTACAAATTAAATGTCAGTACTAATGGGTTCGGTTTTGTCTCAGATTTATTTTCATTTATGTAAATTATTTACCTTAGAAATGAAGATATTCGGGTTAGTTTTGGAAACCTGAATTTTTGGTGGTTAGTTATTTATTGGGACATAATAATACAAACTAAACAATATTTAAAACTAAACTACATGCAATATAAAACTTAAAATAAACTTATAAATAAAAAATGCTCCCCAGGTCGCTGTCATGTTATGGTGCCCAGAAGACTGGCAGCGTTACCTCGTTGGATGGCCAGACTTAGTCTCTGGCCGAAGTAGCTGCCAGCCCTCTGGTCACCAGACGCATCTATAAGACGCTCAGAAATGTCTTTGTCTTTACTTTTAAATTTTAATATAAAATATAATTCAAAAAGTGTATTTGCAGTCCCCAGTCCGCATTGGGCTAGCGTGGGGACTATAGCCCAAGTCCTCTCGCGCATGAGAGGAGGCCTGTGCCCAGCAGTGGGACATATAGGCTGAATGATTACTTATTATAGGCAATAGAAGATCCCATGTCGTTAATTTAATGTATAATTACAACTCAAATTAGTGTAAACCACCATTTAATTGTTACTTCATCTATCCATCACGATTCGATTACATTGACCGAAATAAAACTTAACAAATGTAGTACAAACCTTCAAAATGCAGTAAACGACAAGTATTTTTATATAAATTAAGTCTTTTTGTGTATAAACAGTTCGTTTCGTAATTTGTTTACTAACCCTGCTGACGATTATCAATGCTTCGGCCTAAGGTTGTTACGGATGAATTTGTCGATATTGTTATCTAATCGTTGTCATTATTTTTATCATTACGATGAAAATTACAGAAATTACGGTTTCATTTGTGATATTTCTTCTTACAGCCCCAAGGGGCCTAGCCAAGTGAGAATCGTTTACGCTCTGTAGCGAACGAAACGCTAATGTTTCTGTCGCAATATGGAAGAGTGATAGATAGAGATTACTGTTTTTTTCACTACGGCGCAAACGATTGGCATCTTGGCTAGGCACTCTGAACAGACCCATCGGCGATCTGGCGCACGATAACAATAACCAAATAATGGGATTAAAGCAAAGAAGGAGAACCCTTATTTTGAAATAAAATAAAACCATAGTAATTTACCTATATACCAATTTACTATAGTAGGTACACAAATCATTTAGAATACTGGTGCATATTTTATTTCATGGCCTCTATTCTAAATACCACAACAAACCTTTGCCATCGACCTAATTCAAGGCTTCTGTAACGTGAAACTAAAAGGGCAAAACCTTCATACATGTAAAGTGTCTCCACCCCTTCAATCATGAACTGTTCATCCATTTTACTTCTACTTGAAATAGATATACTCGATAAAAGAACGAAATTATTACATAATAACAAAGACACATAATCCCTTTTGAATAGACAGTCAACCGTCCGTCGATGCGTCACGCCACGTTCAACTGAGCGTCAATTTTCGGATGCATGTGCGGTCATCGTGCGAATCAAACAGCGTCCTACTCCAGTGGAGCATGCCCCACGTGGTTTTGAACGGAGCAAGAGCGTAATACTATGAAAAAGTTGGTCAGTTATGTTATAAATAAATAGGACATAAATAAAAAAATAAAAAACAAAATCTTGTGTCAAAATTTTAGGTTTGTATACACCAATATTTAACACATGTGTATCATTATCACTAATATTTATAAATTGATCAATCCGTTTTTGCGAGTACCATTTTGTACCATTCGGAGTTGAAACTCTAGGTCCATGGGGTCCCAGCGCGCATAAGTTGTTCGCAGAAATCGCGAAGCGTCTGGTTGACGTAACTGGTGACCGAAGAGCTGGCAGTTACCACGCACAACGTATCAGCATTGCGATACAGCGAGGAAATGTCGCCAGCATCCTTGGTACAATGCCTCAAGGGCCTATTTTAGATTTAAGCTAGTTTTTAATTTATTTTAGTAATACCACTGTATATATCTTGTTTGTAAATCAGTGATTATTCTTCCATACGGTCAAAGAGCATCAGACTAATATACAGTGCACTCTCAACTCTCAATACCATACGTTTAGTTTTGAATAAATTTTTGTATGCAGGTATTCATCCAGTGACGTCCCACTTCACTTGAAAACGAAACTTTATATGCAAGTGAATAAAACTCAACAAGCGATCGGTTTAATCGACGTCAACATCGAACCGCTTGATTTGAGCGAACTATCTAAATCTACGTCGAAAGGATCCGGGTCAAAAACTTTTTTCTGTATTTCCTGTGGACTTCGTAAAGTAAGTGGACTAATTTTCTTGCTTAATCCTTAGAGGCATATTAAAATCTTCTACTTGTTCTAAGATGAAAAGTGTATCTAAATCGGTTATTTCACTTTTGTACTGATAATTAACTTTTGGACACTTAGACTGATGTGTTGCTATATGTAATTTAAATATCATCATCATCATCATTTTAGCCTTCGGTCGCCCACTGCTGAGCATAGGCCTCTCTTCGTGTACGCCACTTATCCCGGTCCTGTGCTAGTCTCATCCAAAAGTGCCAAATTTAAATATAAATACATAGTTGTAAATACTGATATGAAATACTGTGATTGACATGTAAAACTATGTTTTATAAAGGAATAAATAAATGAATGTAATGTCTACAGAAAATACAACGGTTTTCCCGAATGTTTTTGACCTGCACGGTTCTGCATCCGACTCAGCTGAGCGTCCACTGAGGCAGCCACCGTGCGAATCAAACATCATACTCCAGTGGAGCATGGCCCACGTGGCTGCATCCTCCGTGGCCAGTCCTGCATTGCTTCAGTGAATAGTCTGTACATTCACGAACTGTACAGACTATTCACTGTTGTCTGTCACATTGTTGAGCCATTTAGGGTACACTTTACTTTGGACATTTCAGAGAGAGAGAGAGAGAGAGATAAATTTCACGCCGTTAGTATTCACAACGAAATTAGTTTGAACCTTAGATGGATTAACAATTAAAGTCTGTAACCGTACTTTAGCCTCCTGAGACCCAGAAGCATTTGTTTTGTTTTTGAATTTGGAACCCTTAGTTACTCAATGAAAGTTTAAAATATTTATTGGAACATGTACCTACAAACATTTGTACGCAGGATCTTAGGAGGTTAGAAAAATTTCCTCCCGCGAATTTTATTGTTTGCTTTCTCGAAGGACCAACGTATGAAGTCTTGTAAAAAGGGAGTCAACAGACTTATATTTTGATACGCCTAGGAATTTCACGATCGCCTGCCAACATATCAATGGCTTCAGTAAATGAACCATCCACAGCGAATCTCCCAACCCTCACGTTATGCTACATGGTCCACAGTTCCAGTTATGCACTGCTGGCACCAGCTGATGTTTTTACTCAATCTGTCGAGCGTATAGGTCATGCATCCATTGACGGCTTCATTCTGCCGGTTTCGTGCACTCATTGACCAGTACGCATTGGACTGCGAACTGACGTCATGGGTTCTGGTAGTAGTTTTGTGCATCGAAGATGTTTGGGTCATGTGTTTCGGTCTGGCGGTTTGTTTCTTCAATAGCTCAGTAGGAGTGGCTGGTCATGGTATTTTGTCATGATGCATTGACCTATTGATATCGGTGAAACTTTTCCTTCCATGCTTTAAAGATTCTTTTAAAGTCTTTTGATGTGCTGTTGTTTCTTGGTTCTTTTAAGGCAGACAGTGTATTTTCTATGGTGTTCTTATAAACAAGTTTAACTTTAGATAGTAGTTTATGCAACAGTGATATACTACGTCTCGTTTTGTAACTTCGACCCTTGAATTTTAAGAACCAATTATGAGCTGTTGCATACATTACTTTTTCTATGACAGCTGCAGCAAAAAAAAAAAAAAGAGTTATTATAAAAAAAAGAGTTATTATTAAAAAAAAAGAGTTATTATTTAAAAAAAATTGAGTTATTATTTAAAAAAAAAGAGTTATTATTTAAAAAAAAAAAGAGTTATTATTGTAAATGAAAACATACCTCTTTCAATCAAGATGATCGGAACTTGTATCTTTAAAAAAAATAAAGCAGTTGTATTATACTCATAAGATGACTGCTAGCAGTCATCTTATGAGCCTATAGACAAAGCATTCAAATGACATTGCTTTAGATATCACTGTCAGTCATTTAATTGACACATTTAAGTGCTGGAGTAGAAAAAATAATTAGGCTTACTACGGCTTACGATTTTCATTTATAAGTTTTTATTTTAAGTGTTATTTATTAATTGTAGGTAGTATGTTTTAAAAACAAAGATATTACTTTAGAAATTAAAAAACTTTTACCAACTATTATTCAATTATACCCAGATCACACCCATGGTATGACTTTTTGTATGTAAATATATCTACATAATCTACCGATTAGATATAATCATCTTCCATATTCCTCAATCTACGTAACAGTCGACTCTTAATTCTCTTGACTTTCATCCTGCTATCAATTCAGCATCCTTTTTTAAAGTCGTGCAATTTATAAATAGTATTTGATTATTATTATTATAGTCTCAATTCCTTTTGATATACATATTTTTTACGTTTCTCCTTGATGAAATTTAGTATCAACTCCATCCCCACAGCAGCGGGCCCTACTTCGCTCGGATCCGAGCAAGCGCAACGTAAACGCTCGGCTTGCGCCTACGCGGCAGAACTGTACTTCCCGAGTCGAGTAAACACAGTTGTCGAGCGAATCCAACCAGTGTGAGCAATGTGGTCAGTAGTGATTTTTAGGGTTCCGTACCCAAAGGGTAAAAACGGGACCCTATTACTAAGACTCCGCTGTCCGTCCGTCCGTCCGTCCGTCCGTCTGTCACCAGGCTGTATCTCACGAACCGTGATAGCTAGACAGTTCAAATTTTCACAGATGATGTATTTCTGTTGCCGCTATAACAACAAATACTAAAAATAGAATAAAATAAAGATTTAAGTGGGGCTCCCATACAACAAACGTGATTTTTTACCGAAGTTAAGCAACGTCGGGCGGGGTCAGTACTTGGATGGGTGACCGGTTTTTTGGTTGTTTTTTTTGCTTGTTTTGCTCTATTTTTTTTTTGTTGATGGTGCGGAACCCTCCGAGCGCGAGTCCGACTCGCACTTGGCCGGTTTTACTGATTTTGTGATCTATTTCTTGTTGTATTCCACGTAGTGTTGAGTTGCTCACTCGTGAGGCACCTCTTTTGTACCACTCATTTTGTTAAATCGTCGCAGTACTTCACACCGCAAAAATGTCTTACTTCACTCCTCTACTTATTTTACTCATTTACTCGCGCGCATCACAACAGGTCTTACCACACAAATCATTCAAACACTTCATTTGAAAAAACCACTCGCGGCTGAGGCGCGTGAGCGCGCGATGCGCACAAGTACTCACAACTCGCAAGAGTCGCGATACTCGCGAGCGCGCGAGCCGCTCGGTACTCGCCGACATTCAAATCCTCATTTGAGTCTGTTAACTGCCGAACTACAAACCTTATTGCAAAGACAAAAGGTCCACCGAGAAATTCGTTGAAGTTTCGCTCACCGCCTCACGCGTCACTGACTGGGACATTCCCTCAAAAATCCTTTCAAAATGAAACAATGAATTATATTTATCCAAAGAGGGAGTGAGACAGACACACGCCCAACTTCAATGTCGCCTCGCCGAAAATGACACACGAAAGACAACAAGCGTAAGCGCTGCAGGCTTTCATAGATCTTAAATATGTCTTTCATAAATATGTCTATACATTAAATATTTTTTGTTGCCGTTGGAGTTTTTTGAAGCCGGAGGAACGGTCGATGCAAAAAAAATTGTAGTACCTCACCTCATTTGAAGTAAGACATTGTAGTACTTCATTTTAGAAAATGAGGTACTCATACAAACTCATTTTAAATTGATGTCCCACCCATCACTAATTCCACGGTCAAAGTAAACAAGACAGCTTCTCAATGACCGAGCGTCTACTACTACTATAGTTTGTCAAAGGACTGTGGGCCCGATTCGGATTTTGTAATAGATATCTATTAGACATCGCCAAGATATGATAACGATATGTTTAAGATCTAACCTGTCAAATTTGACATTTCCGCGATTCTGGAGATACTTTTGAACGATTTCCATATTACATCTAATAGATATCTAACACGATCTATCGTAAAAGTGACATTGGTTGCCCGAATTGCGCTGCAAAAGAGAACTAGTTGAAATCTAAACTATAACGTATCTAGAATGGATTTAGTACGTGTCGTCTCTTGTGAATATCTTGAAGTTCGAATACGGCAGTGTCTCATTTCAAACATAGACAGAGAAAATCATACTATCTTTGTCTTTCTCTAGTACTGGCACCCAAAATAAAAGGATGAGTAGGTATAGTTTTTTTTTGTTCTTCTTTTTGTAATGTACTCACAAAATGGTTTGACCAACTGTAAAATTGTATGTTCAGTCGACATATTTTTTATTACAATTATTTTGATTCAAAAAAGGAAGAAGTACCTACCTAAGTTATTACTTACGTTTTTGATAAGACACTTAACCATTTACACTTGCTTATAATTTATCAAAGCAAAAGATCGTGTGCATTTAAAATATTATGAAAAAAAATAAGAAAAAAATAGAGTAAAATGGTAGAGGTTATCTTAAAGAGTTTACTTTTCTGGTAAAGGTAACTTATAGTTTATTTAAATTTCGTGACAACCTGCCATCGGCCAGTTTTTTAATAATTGCCAAGTTTTTAGATAAACATTCACTTTAAAACGACAGCGACAAAAACTAGTTACATAAAGCGACACGTGCTTACTGCGAATTTCTCTTTCGACGACAAAAGGTACAGTAGAATGGGCAGTTGGGTACGCTATAGGTATTAAGTACCATAAAATGGGGTGAGTAGGGTTCGCGGGGAGAGTTGGGTTATGAATGGGGAGAGAAGGGATGAAAGGGGGGTGAGATGGGATTTTAAGGCTACGGCTACAAAAATAATGTATTCCAATTTAAAATGGAGCTAAAGTAATACTCATAATAAAAAAAATCGATCCAACAATCTTCTAAAATCACCTTTGTATGAAATTCCATCTCGCCCCAATTATGAGGGACTACGGGGTGAGGTGGGATTTTCTGTTTATCGTCAAAGTTATGAAATGGAACTACCCAAAATAAAATAAAAACTAAAATACAAACGTCCGAAACACTTATTATATACACCATTCAGTTTGCATATGTAAAAATAAAATGTTAACGAGCTTTGAATGTCAGTTTTGCCCCTACTCACCCCATTTTACGGTACTAGCCAAAGGTGACATAAAAACGGCTATTATAGGTTAGTTCATAATGAACTGATTAGGGAAGCAAAAGTAAAGCAATTAAAACTTCTTCCTAAGCCTACCTACCTATACTAAGCGCCACTTGTACAATCCCACTAACCTGGGGTTAACCGGTTAAACTCGAGTTACCATGGTTACCAGTACAATTTGCACTGGGTTAACTCCGGGTTAGGGGGATGGTGCAAGTAGCACATAGGGTCACTTGCACATAGGGCCACTTACACCATTCACTAACCCGGGTCTAACCGGTTAAACCTCGAGTTACCATGGTTACCAGTACAATTTGACACTGGGTTAACAGTTTAATGGGTTAACCCCGGGTTAGTGGGATGTGGGATGGAGCAAGTGGCACTTAGAAGAGTTGTGTTTTATTAAAAAGAGCGCACGTTAACTATACTTAAAAATACGAATAGGAATCCTTCTATAGGGTAATTTACCAGTAACTGGCCACCTGTTAGTAACTGGCCACCTTAAACTAAAAATAAATTCTATTCACCTATAAACAGAATTCATTTTAGTATAAGGTGGCTAGTTATTGAAGGCTAGGCAGTTATTGAAATCTTATACTAAAATTAATTCTGTTTATAGGTGGATATAATTCATTTTTAGTTTAGGGTGGCCAGTTATTAGCCGGTGGCCAGTTACTGGCGAATTACCCTAATCATTCTGATATCTACAATATTAACGTTTGAACAGGATTTCCTAACCACGCGCGGAAAACTTTAATTTGACTTTTATTTATTCACTGAATTACATACATGTGAAAAGTGGTGGCCTAGCGGTAAGAGCGTGCGACTTGCAATCTGGAGGTCGCGGGTTCGAACCCCGGCTCGTACCAATGAGTTTTTCGGAACTTATGTACGAAATATCATTTGATATTTACCAGTCGCTTTTCGGTGAAGGAAAACATCGTGAGGAAACCCTAGGCCCGAGGAAGGCCTAGTTTATCCTCTGGGTTGGAAGGTCAGATGGCAGTCGCTTTCGTAAAAACTAGTGCCCACGCCAATTACTGGGATTAGTTGCCAAGCGGACCCCAGGCTCCTATGAGCCGTGGCAAAATGCCGGGACAACGCGAGGAAGATGATGATGACATACATGTGAAAAGTAGCATGTTAATAAAAATAAAAATAAATATTTCCAAGAAAGACAGTACAGTGAGTACAGTACCATACTAGGCGCAGCCTGTAGCGTGGGAATCTTAGAGAAAACGTAACACATTTAGGTAGTGGAGTTGAGCCTCTGCCTCCCGAACTAGGTCCAAGCCTGTGACTCAGGGAGTTATGTTTATTACGCAAAAAGCTGAGGAAATTTACTTGAAAATAAGGCACATTATCTATTTATGCCTTAGAGGATATAACCAAACGGAGTAGCCATTAACAGGCGTTCCCCTTATACACAATGTATGGACTGACGTTTATCTGACATGTCATTACGTTACGTATACATTTGACGTGCCCCTCCCCCGCAAAAATCGGCAGACTGTTTTGTACAGAAAATTACAGACAAGGCGTCTCAGTTTGGTTATATCCTCTAAGGTTTATGCCTTAATTAATTTCATCATCATCAGCATATCAACCTTTTATCGCCCACTGCTGAGCATAGGTCTCTCTTCGAGTACGCCACTTATCCCGGTCCTGAGCCAATCTCATCCAGAAGTGACCCGCAATCTTCCGAATATCGTTC
Organism: Cydia amplana; assembly: GCF_948474715.1. Lineage (NCBI taxonomy): Eukaryota > Metazoa > Arthropoda > Insecta > Lepidoptera > Tortricidae > Cydia > Cydia amplana. Next base: position 1,651,206 of record NC_086090.1, read on the forward strand.
GACCAACGAGCTAACGGACGCCAGGGACTTCTTTCGTCTGTAAGCGGACACCACTCCGTTAACATTTTGGCCCACCTGCCATCACTCTGCCTGGCAACATGTCCCGATGACGTATCCGACGTCATTGCACCTTGGTGCGGCGTCGGATCTCGACATTCCTCACTCGGTCTTGCAGTTTTATGCCGACCATGGCGCATTTATAATAAATGAAGTCAAATGGGAGTAACAATTTAAGGGGGAAACTAAGGGGGGAAATTTGTGGGTCAGTTTAGTGATTTCCACGCGAAGTCGCGGGCAGAGTGGTAGTTATGGATAATCAACCTTTCGTATGTTAGTGGTGTTCAAAAATTGTGGGTTCAAGTCTTGCTGTAGGAATAGAGCTGAGAAAATCGTTATATATATTTATAATAATAATAATAAATATTCTTCATTTTGCACCATACAGTTGAAAATACACAGAAAATTAAATGCAGATTAAAAGCTAGGTAACAACAGGCGGTCTTATCGCTAAGAAGCGATCTCTTCCAGACTACTTTTCGGTAGTAGGAAACTAAGGACTCACAACATAAATATACATATTTATATACATATATACAAAGAAGTTACATTATACGGGGTCAAGCTAAATAAAACCGTTTAAAAATTCGGGTCCCTATCACAAACGGGAGGTTTACCTAATCAATTAATAGATGTATTTGACCTGTGCGCTACTGGTCTCTCTACACCATTCATAACCTAACATTTCTCACTCAGTGGCGACACCTTTCGATTACTTTTTGTCGAACGAAAAAACGAGACAAAAAAACCTCAATGGCCGCGCCACTTTCTAAAACGCCGCGCGCTGCACTGGGATCTAGGGATTTAGCGAAACTTCAGATATTACCATCATAAAAATGAACTATAGCTGGTCAAGCAGATCTTGTCAGTAGAAAAAGGCAGCAAATTTGCAAAATGCGAAGGGATTTCGTCCCATAGGACATTTGAATTTCGCGCCTTGTTTTACTGACAAGATTTGCTTGACCAGGCTATAAGTTATCTTTCCAGGCAGCACTAATCCCTTATTTACGTCTGGTTAAACATTTAACTTATTCGCTTGTATATTTATTGTTAATTTATTTTAAATAGTTTTCATACATCAACAGTCAAGAAATAGTTCACACAAGTAAGCGCGTGAACAGTTACACTCTTAAACTATGTCGCTTGTCAAATTGGTATAAAGTTTACTTGTTCTAACTCTAGTTCATACAGCGCACACGCAGCGTGCTTAGTATAATATGTGTTGCATGTTGGCATGAATCTTTGTCATTATTTTTTGACTACAGTCAGCATCAAATAGGTAGTCACCTTCTAAAGTGGCCAAATATATAAGAATCCTTGTGATCAGTAACAAAAATGTGTTATCATTTGGCCACTTTAGGCCCTATAGTCCCTATAGGGAGTGTGCATGACCTATAGGGGGCAGCATAGGAGCCGTCAGATTTGTGGCACGAGGCGTAAATGTGAAGTTTATGCTTCTGATGTTGCCCACAAGATGGCAGAACCTACTATCCATAAGAAAACGTACGAGAACGGTAGATGGTAGCACTTGCTGGTAATGTATATGTTTATGTTTCCGATTTAGGACACAAGATGGCAGAACCTCCAACGCGCGCGGTCCCTATACCTACCACCAGACATGTGAACCGACGGCGGCAAACATAAGGAAACATATCAACATATCTCAAACAATAACTAAAGAGTCCTATCCATAGACTAGGAATCCTCTAGACGGAGTTTAGAGCAATTATTTCATGAAACCGATGCTGCCAAAAATACTGGGGTGCGGGGGACGAGGTGAGCGAATCCCGTGCCGTGATTGGTCCGTTCAAAGACACGGACTAATCACGGCACGGGATTCTGACACTTTGACTCGAAGATGGAGTAAAACTACCGTATATTTGTGGCAGAGGGGGTAGCGTTACTGGGCGTTTTCTAAAATAAATATTGAAAACCCGATTTAGATCCTGGTGTTTTTGGGTTCTTTCAACTCAGAATCACTAGCATATTCAATCCTGATGATAAAAAAAATTGTCCCAAAATTTTGTATGAAAATTGTACACTCCACTACGTCACGTTACATACAAGTGAAAAATTTTCTCATACTAAAAACGTGACGTAATGGAATGGACATTTTGGGACATCTTTTTAGGGTTCCGTAGCCAAATGGCAAAAAACGGAACCCTTATAGATTCGTCATGTCTGTCTGTCTGTCTGTCTGTCTGTCCGTCTGTCCGTCTGTCTGTCCGTCCGTATGTCACAGCCACTTTTCTCCGAAACTATAAGAACTATACTGTTGAAACTTGGTAAGTAGATGTATTCTGTGAACTGCATTAAGATTTTCACACAAAAATAGAAAAAAAAAACAATAAATTTTTGGGGTTCCCCATACTTCGAACTGAAACTCAAAATTTTTTTTTTCATCAAACCCATACGTGTGGGGTATCTATGGATAGGTCTTCGAAAATGATATTGAGGTTTCTAATATAATTTTTTTCTAAACTAAATAGTTTGCGCGAGAGACACTTCCAAAGTGGTAAAATGTGTGTCCCCCCCCCCCTGTAACTTCTAAAATAAGAGAATGATAAAACTAAAAAAAATATATGATGTACATTACCATGTAAACTTCCACCGAAAATTGGTTTGAACGAGATCTAGTAAGTAGTTTTTTTTTATACGTCATAAATCGTCTAAATACGGAACCCTTCATGGGCGAGTCCGACTCGCACTTGGCCGCTTTTTTAATGGTAGGATGGAGAGTGCTGTCGATTCTGAGTAATATCAGCCTAAGAATTTCCAGATTTAAAAGAATATATTCGATATTTATTTTAGAAAAAGCCCTACTATGCTCAGTCTAGAGGATGTCTTGTCTGTGTATCCTAAAACCCGCTGACATAACCTCCGCAAAAACTTTATCTAACCAAGCCCGGGTCTAGGTTACACGCGCTCCCACGGCTATGATGAGTTTTATGTCATTTTAACTACGACTGTGTATTGGAAGGTTTACGTTTAGTGGTTTTTATTTGGCTAATTGGTAGGTTTTTGATTTACGCGCTTGTAATTTTAAGTGGTAAGCTTTTAAAATATGTGGTGCTTATAGCACAGAATAAATAACAGTACTAAGTACAGACAGAAGACTCACTCTCTAACAAAACGCGTCTGTTACGATCAGCACAGATATGGCCGCTAGGTGGCGACAGCGCCACGCGCGGCTTATGGCTTTCCCCAAAATTGGGGCCGAACGGATGTACTTTTAGCTACCTGTAGCAAAGCGACGAAATCGCGGAGTGAGACACGCCTGCTTATAGCAATTAATGTACGTTGGGTTTATTTGTCATAATAACCAATTTTTAAAGCATGATCTATCTAGGTAAATCTCTTTGTAATCTCTCTGCTTTGCCTTAAGGTTGATGACTGGTAGAGAATGCTTTATGTGATTAATTCCGCCTTATATTGTAAGGCTTTCTTGTGTGTAATACAGGTTAAATAAATTGCCAGGGACGGGCCTTTTCTCAGGTCTTCTCCCTAGTTCAATGCAAATTAAAAAGAAAAATTTGTAGGTAACAAAGAACAGCAAGACGTGATTTAAAAAATGTTTTTTTTTATAGTGGGTCATACAATTTGATTATTTCATTGGGAATTAATTCCAGTCCGTTAGGTTAGTTCAACTGATTATTAGCTCTCTATTGCTGAGAACTAGAAAAATTCCATTAAAATCTATCTATCTTTATTATTTAACCTTTCAATGAAGAAATATTTAGGAACTATTGAAAAAGTAATGCCGTTTTCCTTAGTACTAGTAATTCCGTAGTTTTTCCTCAGGTCGGGTAATTGTAATATTTTTTCACTAATTCCTCGACTTGTTACTTAAGTCGCTCCACTTTCCGTCGGCTTACGTAAAAACGTTTCTGTCCGACAACGAACTAGATTCTTAATAGATTTGAACACTTTAAGTATTACTTTAAATACTTATCTAATTATACACGGTGTATATAGAAGTAAATTACAATAAGAAAATGTTTACAATCATAGTTTGTTTTTCATATCAAGTTTCAATTTTGGACATCAAAAAGGATTCCCTGTTTATTTCTTATTGAAAAACTTAATCATAAAGTTATTATGTTTAATGCATCCTAGGGGTGCGAAGGGTCCTCGTTTTGATGGTTACGTTTTTAGTTAATTACACATTAGTACAAATACATTTGATAAAGCTTGAAACTTACTTATAACCACACCCTATAACAGCCTATTGCTCAGGCTCAGGTAATCTTAAAGTTAAGCATCTGGATGTCTTTATAAGTTTCTTATAAGAATCCAATTGCGTTATTTTCAATCATAACCGAAAAAAAGCTGATTATCATATATTTCCTTGCCACACTACAACCTGTAATATTTCAATGCCAAATGGCCTGAAAAATAGCAACGTTTCAGGAAGACTTTAAAGGCTTAACGGTTTAATTCCTTCCGGTATCGAAATGTTTATGTTCTTTTTTGTACAAAACTTTCAAAAACACCCCTTTTCAGCTAACGCAGTTATATAATTCTTTGCTACTGGATTTAAATTTACTTCTAATTAAGTACTAAAATTATTCAACAATTAAAAATCACCTCACGTACCTAAAATATCCCCACATCGTTATATAAAACTGTCGGACAACTTATTACGCTGTATAAAAAGTATTAGACACTTACCAAAACAAAACACACAATCACACACACACACAAACACTGTCACAGAGTCTTGATTCCAAGATGGCGGACGGGACGTGTGCGCGCGCCGCACTCGGGCGTTCAAATGCGGTTGAGTGGAACACGGAGCGCCCGCGCAGGTTATGTAGGGCCTTATGTAAAATGTGTGTCTAACTTCTACGACTGTTCCCTAAGGATACATACTGCCGTATTCGAACTTCAAGATATTCACAAGAGACGACACGTACTAGATCCATTCCATTCTAGATACGTTATACATAATCGAATTTAAATTGTTGTGAGACATACTAACATTGAATAATTTTACGGTTTAGACTCAAAGGAGACCTATACGGTTACCATCAGTTTGTCACTGACATAAACGCCGTCGAGAACGTAATTTACTTTCTATACATCCCGTTTGCACTAATATGCGAGTGCGAGCGAGATGTATAGAAAGTAAATTACGTTCTCGACGGCGTTTATGTCAGTGACAAACTGATGGTAACCGTACTAGGCTCTCCGAAATATGTCGTGCGAGTGACTTAAAACAAGTGAGTCTAATCTAAACCGTAAAATTATTCAACATTATACATAGTTTAGATTTCAAGTAGTTCTCTTTTGCAGCGCAATTCGGGCAACCAATGTCACTTTTACGATATATCGTGTTAGATATCTATTAGATGTGAATTAGATCTCTAAGTAATATCTTGTGGAAATCGTTCAAGAGTATCTCCAGAATCGCGGAAATGTCAAATTTGACAGGTTAGATCTTAAACATATCGTTATCGTATCTTGGCGATGTCTAAAAGATATCTAATAGATGTCTATTACAAAAACTGAATCGGGCCCTTACTTGAGAGTATTTGTAATACTATTTTGACATCTATTCCAGTTTATAAATCTTATATTTTAAATAAAGGAAAACATTTATAATTTAAAGGTTTTTCAGTAATCTATTAGCACTTTATGTATAAAGGTGTGTACTGTGTGAGGCTAACCTCTCTGTCCAGTATCCCAGAGGGTGTTTACTGGATTTGGTTGAGTATTTTGACATCTAAGCAATTTATGAATCGTGAAAATTTTCAGTAACTTAATTAGCATGATATAAAGAATCTTAAATAAAATGTGTGTGTGTGTGTGAGCCTAAGAATGGTTTCTGGATATATTTTAGGATTGTGACACTAGGGAATTAAAATAATACTCAATATTTTCGCATGCAAACAGTGTATTGAATCTCGGAAAATATTTAGTAACAATTTCAGGAACCTAATTATCGTTTTGTAGATCCATAATGTGTGTTGAAAAGCTGTGTATGTAGGACAGGGATAGGTACTTACTGGGATTTATTGAGTCTTATAATAGATACTATTACAAGGGAACACATCAAATTATTTATTAAATGTAACGTATTGTAATGTTTCTGGATCTTAGTTAACGGTTTTCATTTATTTGCAAATTAAGGGCCCGATTGGAACTTTAGGATACGTCAATTAATAGATCTAGAATGTGAATGTGACGTTTCTTCAAACAAAAACGTCACTTTTGACACTGACACGTCTAATCCATATCCATTCTAGATCTATTAATTGACGTATCTCAAGGTTCGAATCGGGCAGTCAAGTGTGTGTGCAAGGTTAGGAATACGTAACTGGATTTAATTATCTTGTCATACTAGGAAAAAAATCGTTTATTGTACTAAATGTTTTGACATCTATTTCAGTTTATGTTTTTTTTAATGCTACATACTGTATTTTAATGTTATTTAATTACAATTTAAGGTTCTATAATGGCATTATGTTGTATAAAATTTTGTTCTAACACTAGTTTTTGGTTTATTATTAATATTTGACATGATACTGTAATTTTAAATTTAATGTTTAATTGTAATTGTATATTTATCCTAACTAATGTTAATTGCATAAAAAAATCTGTAACTTAGGTACCTATAGTGGAAGAGCGGTATTCTCTTAATACAAGTATTTACAATACTTAAAAAGAGGTACTAGCTCAATTACCGAAACACTGTATGCTACCAAATAAATAATTTAATTTTAATTTAATTATGAAGTGATACAGCAAGGAAATGTCGCCAGCATCCTTGGTACAATGCCTCAAGGGCCTATTTTAGATTTAAGCTAGTTTTTAATTTCTTTTAGTACTGTATATCCCACCAAAAACATTTTCATGTAAAATGTTGCCAAGACGAAACCATAAGGCTCGCACTGACAAAAAGTTATCAGATCTCTTGTAGAGCCAAGCTTCTAACTCTACAAGCCCTAACTTCACAAACTCTACACCTTAGTCAAAATATGTGGCTTGACCGTTTCGCTACTGTCACATGGACGTAAGGTGAATAATGTATTCACTATTCATTATTTTTTATAATACAATAGTTCTTGGAGTAACGAAACGGCCAAGCCACATATTTTGACTAAGGTGTAGAGTTTGTGAAGTTAGGGCTTGTAGAGTTAGAAGCTTGGCTCTACAAGAGATCTGATAACTTTTTGTCAGTGCGAGCCTTATGGTTTCGTCTTGGCAACATTTTACATGAAAATGTTTTTGGTGGGATTTCACTTCTTTTTCTAAGTTGCTTCCATCCCCTAATTTAAAGGGTTGCGCGTGTGATTTAAGGTACTATTAAAAATCCTGAAATACGTACCTCGGGGCATTTTTTATACAATCTGCTTTTTACTGATTCCCCATACAAACTTCAACCCTCTTTTTCCTCTAACGCCCTTTTCCACCCGCTTTTCACCCTTACGGGGTGATTTTGGGGTTGAAAACTATTCTATGCCATTCTCCATTATAAAAACTATCTACATACCAAATTTCAACTTAATCGGTTCAGCGGTTATTGATTTCCCATACAAAATTCCCCCCCCCCTTCCCCCCCCTTAGGGGCAAAAAATTTCAAGTTTTTGAATTATTTTGTTGTTTGTGTACTAATACTATCTTACATACCAAATTTCAGCTTCCTAGGACTTCAGGAAGTACCCTAGAGGTTTTGATGATCAACACTATCAACAGTGAGTGAGTGAGTCAGTGACGAAATTGGGGTTTTTTAGATATGAATAAAATCTTAACTATAAGAGCTATGCAACTGAAATTTTTTATGTTTAATAAGTCCACTATTGACATCATATCCCGAGAATTTTGTTTATCTAGTATAATTCAAACCCAAGTTATGAGGGTTCAAAAAAACGACGAAGCGCTTCGAGAAAAGGTAGGTAGTGCCCTTGCGCTTCGCTTTGCTCGTCTTGGCGGGGGCACTACCGTGCCCCCAGATATCTTGTTTGTAAATAAATGATTATTTCAAATAGAAAAAAATAATAATTATGAAGTCAGTATAGCTAGCCTACTGTAAAAGGCAACACAACTTTATTTTAAATGGAAATAATATTTACTTACTTTAACATTCTTCTACCATCTTCCGCATGTCATGCACCTGCTCACCCCAGCCCTTCAAGAAAGTAAACTAAAAGGTAATGTTTACGTCCAGACTCGAACCCGGGACTGGGGTGTGAGCCACTGAGCCATAACGGCTGGCATCGTGCATCGTTAGGTTATTGTGTGTGAGACACGTTTTATTAACTTTCTTTAACCTTTCATATGCCTGCGAAGTCGATGGTTCTGGGTTCAAATCCTTAGAAGGGCATTTATTTATGTTATGAGCATGGATATTTGTTCCTGAGTGTGTTTGCTATATGGAGCAGAAAACCTTTTCGGAAAAATAATGCAAAAAGTTGACTAAAATCTCTAAAAAGATAGAGTAAACGTACTGGTGCTCGACGCGGTCCCATGCAGTACATGTCATCTTGAAACTTAAGTCATTGTCAATAGAGGTGACAGCAGGGTGTCATCTATTGGGCATTAGCATGTCGAGCACTAGTACGTTTACCTTAAAGATAGTTTATTATTCAAGTATAGGCATATTACAATGCGCTTATTATGAACGTCGAATAAAGCTACACCTCTGCCTCGAGAAGATTTAAATCCCCCCTCAATTGGAGGGAAACTCGGTCAGCATCGGACAAGAGGTTCAATCGCACAATTTTTAGGGTTCCGTACCTCAAAAGGAAAAACGGAACCCTAATAGGATCACTCGTCTGTCCATCCGTCCGTCACAGCATATTTTCTCCGAAACTACTGGACCAATTAAGTTGAAATTTGGCACACCTATGTAAGTTTGTAACCCAAAGATGGACGTGTAACGTAAATAAATGAATTTCAAACATGGAGGCCATTTTTGGGGTGTAAATCAAAAATTAAAAAATAAAGATTTTCAAACTATATCATGTTTCATATCAAATGAAAGAACTTATTATAAGAATCTCAAATATATTTTTTGTATAATTTTAGGATTAATAGTTTAGCAGTTATTCAAGAAAATAGGCAAAAAATTACCACCCCCCGAGAATATCTCCGAAACTACTGGGTCTAAAATTTTGAAAAAAATACACAAAATAGTTCTCTACCTATAGATGACAGGAAAACCTATTAAAAATGTGCAGTCAAGCGTGAGTCGGACTTAATGTACCTACGGAACCCTTGGAACGCGAGTCCGACTCCACTTGGCCGGTTTTTTACCTATATTATTCAGAATATATTATAAATTAAACAAATGTCAAAACTAACTACAAAAGCATAACCAGTTGGTAACTGTAGTATGTGTGAAACGGAACGCTCTCTTCTGCAGTGTCATACCTTGTGTGTGGTTAAGCTCTAATAAAATAAATCTACAAAATTAAGTAGTTTTAATCCAAGATATAATAGTGGCGACGAGGACACTCGGACAGCACGGTGCATCGACTAAATTAAGCAGAAGAGCATAAAATCGGTCACAAGTAAGAAATCAATTACTTAAAAAGGCGAGGTTAATGGCGTTGGCAAACGCACTTTGAGGTATCTACAAATTAAAAGGTACCTTGATAAATCGTTATTATATTACCCACATTCATGGACCGACGGAACGTGAAATGAAACGTTATTATGACAGATGTCACGGAGGGTAAGAATAAAAATAAATTGACAGAAGACGCTGATGTGCTAATATCTTTGGTAAAACAAGGAAAAAGAAGTTACATTTACCGGTGTGGAAAAGACATTTTAATAAAGATATTAAATGAAGAAGGTTTACAGTGCCCGCAAAATCCAACTGTGGACGCGCTACGGAAGTTGTTAAGTGATTACTACCAAAATAAGGAACAAAGTCAACCTAAAATTTTAAAACACAAGATCATGACAAACTACGAAATAAAACCATTTAACGGAGACAATTGGGAGGTCTTCGAGCAACAGTTAGAATCTTTAATACTCTTAAATGATGTGACAGAAGATAAAAAAGTGGCATTGCTTATTACTAAAATAACCCCAAATGTGTTTGAAACATTACAAATTCTGTGTAAGACAAAAAAACCAATAACATTAACTTACAAAGAGTTATGCGACACGCTTCGAGAAAAATATAAATTAACTAAGACACCACTGTTAGACAGAGCCGAGTTTAGACGACGCAATCAACTACCTACGGAGTCAATAGAAGAGTATGTGTTAAATCTCCGAAAATTATCTCGGAAATGCCAATTCAAAGATGAAGACGACCAGATCAAAGAAAAACTTGTTGACGGAGTGTACTCTAAGCTAATTAAATTTGAACTGATGAAACAAGGTGCACAGACAAAATTGGAAGACCTTATAAACTTAGCAAAAACAGTTGAGTCAGCATATAAGCAAGCCAATGGAGAAGAAGAAAGACAAATTTCATATGTTAAACCCAAATCCAATATACCAAGACAGCGGCAGGCACCCGCAAAGAAAAATAATAATAATGCGAAGTGTTTCTGTTGCGGAAAAAACAACCATGTAAAAAAAGATTGTACACTGAAAACGAAGTTTTGCTCGGAATGTGGTCAACAAGGTCATATATATAAAATGTGCCCAAAGAAGTATCGACAGACAAATATGTTGGACGTGACAAAAGAAGAAAACAAAGAGGATCAAGGATTGGAAGAAGTAAAAAACTTGTATGAAGAATATGAAACTTATACATTTGACAGAGTAAGTAGGATTCCACCACATTTAATAGAGCTGACAATAGGTCATGGACAGAAAGTGCAGTTTGAAGTGGATACCGGTGCTGAAGTGTCAGTGATGCCTCTGGCATACCACAAAAAATATTTAAAAGAATATACTATTGAAAAATGTAAAGCCATATTTCGAAATTTCGACCAATCAGAATCCCAGCCACTGGGCATTATTCGTAATGTACCAGTGCAGTATAATAATATATACAAAGAATTAAATATATATGTGTCACATGACTCAACACCTTGTTTGATGGGTCGTGATTGGTTAAGTCAATTAAATATGTGGCCCCCAAATTTTAAAAATGTAGCTTATTGTAATCCTAATGTATTGGTAAAAAATGTTTCAGATGCCAAACAACTAATTGAACAGGAGTTCGCAGCAGTATTCAGCCCGGGGTGGGGTGCATTTAAAGGTGAAGCAATTTCATTAAAATTAAAAAAAGATGCCATACCAAAGTTTCTGCCTGTTCGTCGTGTTCCATATGCACTTCGAGATAAGGTAAAACATGAAATTGATAGATTACAGCAGAATGGTCGCATAGTGCCAGTCGAACAGAGTCAATGGGGTACACCGGTAGTACCAATTATAAAACCGGACGGCTCTGTAAGACTTTGTGGGGACTATAAAGTCACTTTAAATCCAAATTTGGAAATAGACCATTACCCTCTGCCACATGTGGAGGACATTTTTGAAACTTTAAAACAGGGAGAATACTACTGCGAGCTCGATCTCCGGGAAGCTTACTTACAAGCTGCTTTGACTGAGGAGAGCCAATTGTTAACCACCATTGTAACAGAATTTGGAACATATAAGTACAAATACTTACCATATGGAGTCAATACTGGCCCTGGTTCTTTTCAAAGACTAATGTGTAAAAAACTAATTGGCATACCAAACACTATTGTGTTTATTGACAATATCTACGTGGCAGGGAAAACTTTGCAAGAAACTTATGAAACGCTTGTCAAAGTACTTAATAGACTACAAGAATGTAATTTCAAATTGAAACCTGAAAAATGTAAGCTTTTCACTAGCCACATAGATGTGTTTGGTTTTCGCATAAATAAAGAGGGGATGAGTCTTATAAAATCAAATATTGAGCCATTGTTAAATGTTTCAGCACCAACTAATCTAACAATGTTAAAATCATTTTTAGGTAAAGTCAATTATTACTCCCGGTTCCTAAAGGACATGGCTAAGATTCTTAGTCCATTATATGAATGTACTAAAATAAATAAATTTAACTGGACAGCGGACTGTCAAAAGTCTTTTGACACAATTAAAAATAAATTAGCCTCTGCAGACAATTTGAGACATTTCAACCCGGACCTCCCAATAATAGTAACTTGTGATGCCTCAAACTATGGGCTAGCTGCCGTTTTGTCAAACCGGGACCACAATGGTATAGTTAAGCCGATAGCATATGCAAGCAAAAAATTAAACACAACTGAACAAAAATATGCTGCCATAGACAGGGAGGCCATGGGAATAGTGTTTGCGGTCACCAAGTTCTACAACTATATTTATGGCCGACAATTTGAATTGGAAACAGACAGTTCTGCACTGGTCAGGATTTTTGGACCAACAAAAGGTATACCAAAAATGGCTGCCAAGCGCCTACAACACTATGCTATATTTCTCTCAGCTTTTAATTACAAAATTAAACACATAAAAACTAACAATAATCCAGCAGATTATTTGTCCAGAAATCCTGATAATACAGAATGTACCAACCAATATGTCCATCCAATATATAAGGTAGATAATTTGATGCATGTATTATATACAAACAGCTCTGAAATAGACTACTTGAATTTCAAAATAATACAAGAAAATACAGGAAAGGATCTACTTTTAAGTAAAATAATTGAATATTGTAGAACAGGTTGGCCTAGTAAAAAACTCCTTAAGTCTGAATTTTTACCATTTTATAATAGACAAAATGAAATAAGTGTGGATCACGACTGTTTACTTTGGGGACATAGAGTAATAATTCCAGAAATAAATAAAAAAGCTGTGTTAAAAAGTTTACATAAAACACATTTTGGCATTATTCGCATGAAAGAAATTGCACGGTCTTATTTTTGGTGGCCAAATTTAAATTCAGAAATAGAAAACATCGGAAAGTCATGTATCATCTGTTTATCAAATCTTAAAAATCCCATAAAATCCCCACAAGCATGGCCAACGCCACCTACGGCATGGTATCGACTTCACGCAGATTTTTTGGGCCCATATTATAATAAAATGTATTTAGTAATTATAGACAGCTACAGTAAATGGCCGGAGGCTTTTGAAATGTCAAGCATGACGGCTGCTAAAACAATTGATACATTGGATAAGTTATTCAGCCGGTTTGGATATCCGGACCAACTAGTCACAGATAATCAGACTACGTTTACATGTACGGAATTTAACAACTATTGTAAAGAGAATAACATTAAACAAATATTTGCGCCACCTTACCACCCAGCGACAAACGGTGCTGCGGAAAGATTTGTACAAACTTTTAAATCAGCTGTTACCAAAATAAGAGAGAGTGGATGCAGTATTAACTCTGCAGTCAATCTATTTTTGTTTGATTATAGAACCACACCTCAAAGAACTACAGGTGAAACTCCGGCCCGTTTGTTGCTGGGGAGGGAATTAAGGAATAGATTTAGCTGCCTTAAACCTCCACCTGTAATTGAAACTCTATCTGAAAGGGAGGGGAGAGAGGTATGTAAAAGAAAAGTTAAATTTGTAACAGGACAAAAAGTGATGGTTAGAGACTATAGAAAAGGCCATAAACCTTGGACAGTAGGCAAAATAGTGTCAGAATCTGTCCCAGATTTAACTTATATAATTGAGGTTCAAGGTATGAATTGGAAACGTCATATTGACCAAATAGTGTATTGTAATGATGATGTCGATAGTAATTAGAGTTAAGGTTAATATCGTAGGCCAAGTTGAACTTGTATTTATTTATAAATGATGCCAAGATATGTACTTAATGGTTGTGAACAACTTTAATATCGTAGGCCAAGTTGAACTTGTATTTATTTATAAATGATGCCAAGATATGTAATTGTTGTGAACAACTCATTAACCAATCTATGTAGAGTGGTTCAAAGCACCCTATACTGATGTAGTTCATTTAAGGCTACAATAGGATTAAGGAATAATCCTTTGCGATGTATTTAGACTTAAGTAAAACTAGATTAGTTTTAGAATTAGTCCGGGAGAGTGTAGTATGTGTGAAACGGAACGCTCTCTTCTGCAGTGTCATACCTTGTGTGTGGTTAAGCTCTAATAAAATAAATCTACAAAATTAAGTAGTTTTAATCCAAGATATAATAGTAACAAATACAGATCAAAAGAAATAATTAACTAGACTAACTTTCCTCGTAATAGACATCAACGGGCGTCAGGCGACTATCTTCATTATAGCCACGTTTTGCTTTCCTATCATTATTACTTAGGGCTCTAAACCCTGAGGGTAATAACCTTTTAACCCTTTTATAGACGCTATTGTACTTGTTTGCTTATCTATAGTGCGGCATAAAATAGCAGAAATTAAATTAAATGCAACTAAAAAAAATCCATACTGAATTGTTGTCAAGTTACCTGATGATATAAAAAACAAACCAACTACATTGTTCAAACATTATTTAGATTCTTACCTACTTAAGCATTGTTTTATAGTGTAAAAGAGTTTCTGGATCAAACTGATTAGCTTCATAGTTTAGCTGTTTGATTGTACCTAGTTATATTTTAATATATTGTGTAAACCAAAGATATAGATGTAAGAAATAGATATAAGTAAAAATATTTGTACACCGTCTTCCCGGTAGAATATGATGGAACTTGCATTCATTCTAATTTAAGATCACATCAATGTACCATATTCTGAAAAATAAATATGTACATTTCATTTCATGTTTAAAGCATTTTACGTAAAAAATGTGACACCAGACTTGTACCGACCGGGATATGAACCGTGCTTACCTTTTGTATTGTTTTCAATTTCAAAATTTTTTTTTCAGGCTGCATAGGTCCATAAAATTGTTAGTATTACAAGTACTTATATTTAGGAGTTAGTGCCAACATGCTAAACATGCAGTTTTCGAGGGAGGGAGTTTTAGAGCATCCGATATTTCGACGCAGTTACATGCATCTTGTTCACGGGTAACTAGAATATCGGGAGCTCGAAAACAATACAAAAGGTAATCACGGTTCATATCCCGGTCGATATAAGTCTAGTGAAAAAACCGTGAATCATTCAAAATTACTAATTACGGACTATACTCGTATTTATCACATGAGTTAATATCGACGAACTAGAATCAGAAGACATTATTGAAATAAGTTTTTGGCAAAAATTTCATTTTTGGTACAAGCTTTTATCGCTGACTGTACTTTTCTTACGACAGACAACTAATAATCATCGGGACAATTCTAAAAACCCCTAACACAATTAGGTTGCGTTGTTTCATCACAGAGTTCCTATGGCCACCTCCTGTCTCCATCATCAGATCAATTCGACAGTACCATATTATTGTATTGTCATCAGAACTACATACAGCTGCCAATTTTCATGACGCTACGATCCATGGAAGATGGTTAAGTTAGTTACCTTAGATATGGAATCTAAGGTAACTTAACTTCCATGGATCGTAGCGTTATGAAAATTGGCAGCTGTATGTAGTTCTGATGACAATACAATAATATGGTACTGTCGAATTGATCTGATGATGGAGACAGGAGGTGGCCATAGGAACTCTGTGATGAAACAACGCAACCTAATTGTGTTAGGGGTTTTTAGAATTGTCCCGATGATATATGATACATGATGATGATGATACATAGTTATGATGATGATGATGATGATACATAGTTACATACAGGTCGACCTAATAAAAGAGCTTGTTAAAAATGGATAGTTTAGTGACGCATTTTCACATATATTTTGTATGAATCGTCACAATAACTGACTCCCAAATTTTGTATGAAGAACTGAGGACACTTTTTTCTGTCTTTCTATCAACAGTCCCCATAATAATTATGTGTCGAAATATCCCCCAAGGGTCGTTAGTTTTTGAAAAAAATGATACACGATTTTCTGACTGTCTAGTTTATACGAGCTGGTGTGGTGAAACATTTTTTTTAATTAGATTTCCGTCTTGTACATGTATTCAGAAGACTTACAGATTTTCCTTAAAACTTTTTAGATACCTATACCTATACATTAAGAATAACTAGAAACAAAGCTACGAAACGCAAAACAGAAAATTACAAAATAAAACGTAAAATTACCAAAAAACTTACAACAACAAGCCAATATTTCACCATCACGTAATTAATCCAGACAAATAGAACAAGACACAGGTGCGCATGCGTCTCGCTCTGACGCGCAAGGGTACGCGTATCGCCGTCTCTGTCTGCCGGACGATGGATAAACTGTAACGGCCTGTTGTAACTGACTTTTGTGGCAGCAATTCTCAAACTTTAGTCAATTTATTTATAGTAATAATCACG